>NW_026623056.1:79755421-80118755 GCF_023065955.2 Ursus arctos
AAATATACCTCCAACTGACTCTTTTTGGAGCAAATGTTTCTGGGCAAATATGTTATAAGCTAAATAAGTAAAAATATTCTTACAAAAGAATACATTGGTAAGATTTAGAAACTCATAGCTATAATAACAGTGGCTAGAGGAATGTTTCTGAGAAGCATAAAAACTGTCCTTAGGGGCGCCTGGGTGGCACAGTGGTTAAGCGTCTGCCTTCGGCTCAGGGCGTGATCCTGGCGTTGCGGGATCGAGCCCCACATCAGGCTCCTCCGCTATGAGCCTGCTTCGTCCTCTCCTACTCCCCCTGCTTGTGTTCCCTCTCTCGCTGGCTGTCTCTATCTGTGTTAAATAAATAAATAAAATCTTTAAAAACAAACAAACAAACAAACAAACAAAAAAAACTGTCCTTAAACTGAATCAGGTCTCTCTGTGTGGAGAAACGTCATTCAGTCTGTTTCATGTACGATCTTTTTTTTTTTTTTAAGATTTTATTTATTTATTTGTCATAGAGAGAGAGAGTACAAGCAGGGGCAGCAGCAGGCAGAGGGAGAAGCAGGCTCCCTGTTGGGCAAGGAGCCCGATGTGGGACTCGATCCCAGGATCCTGGGATCATGACCTGACCTGAAGGCAGACGCTTAACTGACTGAGCCGCCCAGGCGTCCCTCGATGTATGATCTTGTTTGTAGGTACTGGCTGAGGTGACATGATGACTACTATTAATTATAAAGAACTGGCAATCTGCGAGGTGTCATACGGAATCGCTGTCTGTATCCATATCCATGTCTGTACTTTTAATTTGATGGGCCCTGAAAATCCAATGTGTATTAAAGGTTCACATGTCCAGTGTTTAACAAGCAGGAAGCAAAGTTTCAAAAAGCTTTTGATGTGTCTCGAAATGCTGTGATGCTCTAACAAGAACCAAAGTATACAGATATTTTTAAAAAGGTTTTTCGATATATTTGTAATGTGAGTCGGGAGCCTTAGATCACTTATTTCTAAAAATAAAATATGAATCTTGATTTAGATTTAAAATGAAATACCCAAAGACCTTTCATGCATAAATTAAAAAAATTTTTTTGCAATATTTCATATAGAAAGTGTTTGCTTTGATAGGGAAGTAAAAGGGAAACCCTTCTTAAATTCAGATTTAAATGAAGAGAGAAAACCCAGGAGACCTGAGGTTGTGGCTGCACCAGGGAAATCTCTCATAACCGGCATGGGGAGACAAAGTAACCAGAAACAGTGATTCTCACCCTGCCTACTGTCTGTATTACTTAGATGAGGAATAATACCTCCAACCCCCACCATCGTACACATACTCTCATGTGCACACATCCTCACGCAAGTGCTTGCCCCCCATTACCCCTTCAGTTGGGTTTACGCTGAAAAGGAATGGAAAGTAAGCTCAGTTATATTAAGCATTTGTTATTATCCCTGATTATTTCCTGGGCACCAGGCTTTAGGCTGAATGAATTGACATATGCATTCCTTTACTAATAAGTTTTGAAACAGGAGAGGAGAAACCAAGTCTCAAAGAGATGATGTTGATCGTCCACATTAAAAAGTGGCTGACCTGAGCCCTATAGAATGTGGACTAACCCACCGTGTCTTGAGTGGTTAGGAGCTGCACAGTTTCAGGAACATTTTTGCATGAACCTTGGCACTGTAGCCATTGCCCAAACCCATCCACCTCCTGAGTGTCAGTCTGTTCCTGGTGCCCTGAACGATGGTCTCCAGGACACCAGTGGGCAGGACAGCTACATAATTTGTGGAGTCACAGTACAAAAACCCAGGGCTACTTGTCCAAGAATTTCAAGTACTCTCGCTGGAGCATTACACCAGGAGCAAGGCCCACCTGGGGGAAGGGCTCTGTGTGTCTGCGCAGACACATGCCCATGGGGCCAGCTCTGACAGCAGAAAATGCAGTCAGATGGAATGGATTCTGGGCAGGGCTGCCTGTTGAGTTTCTGGTTGGGGAGTGGGGTGGGGCTTGGGAATGTCTTCTGAGCATGGCTTATCTCTGTCATTATCTTTGTAGAAACCTAAACTCTTCCCACCAAGGATTTGCCCCCACGTATGCGCGGGTTGGATAGCCCAGTGGAAGGGGGAGATAACGGATCCCAAAGTCCAGTCAAGACGTTGACTAGAACAGTGGTTCTCAAATGGGCATGGCAGTGAGGTTTTCTTGGTGTGTGTTTGCTTTTGTTTCTAAAGCTAAATTTATCCATTATAATGGACAACTCTTCTATGATTATGTTTGTCTTAAGATTTGGGGGCTAAAATGTTCTGTCATAAAGAGATACTAACGATACATGGTAGTAGTTTTGAGTCATCTTCACTAGCTGAATAAAAAGTTGGACACACTAAAGCATGATTCCCAATGTTCTGAGGAATATTTCACTGACTCATGAAATACAAAAGTCAGGAAGCCCATGGACCAGAAAGTGAAGAAGGGCAGGGTACACCCCTGAGTCTTATGAGACGCCTTTCCTTTGTTGGGGCCCTTGTCCTTTGCTCTACAATGAGTCCTGGACCAGATGATGGCTCAGCCCCGTCCAGCTGCGACATTCTCTGAAAACTCTGACCACATAGCTCTCATTGCTAAATAACAGTGAAGTTTTGGATTACAGACTCGGTGGGTCCCACTTATCTGATTCATGGAGAAACACAGAGAAGACAACGTAAGGAAATCTGAAACAGAATAACCACAAAAGCAACTCAACAGCTGCTCCGTAGATGCTGAGACGAGCCCATCATGAAATGTACTATGGCATGTCATAATGGTCGGGATACCAATAAGAAAGTTCTATCTTAAGTACCATTGACTTAGTCACGTTGTTTGGCAAAACAGGCAGTGAACATCTGCTAATCAAAAAAAAAAAAAAAGCCCTTTAAATTCTTTTCTTTATATTTCATTCTTTAAAAATTCCTTAGCAAACATTTTGCTTGGTCCATTAAAGCCCACAGGGGCATTTTGAAAAATGAAGCCGATGAATTATTTTTTAACATATTAATATGTTAAAAAACACGATAAAGTGATTTGGCAATTTAGCAAGAGCCTGAGTCCCTGCCTCGCACATCATAGGCATTCAATGACTATTTGGCAAATAAATATATTTTAATAAAAATGTACTTGCATTCTGATTTTGTCATATTATAAGCATACCTACTAACTTCTCTCCTTTAAAAAAAAAGCCAAATTTCCCAGAAAGAGGGTCTCTTGCAAAGCTACTGTACAATCCACTTTGTGCTTCTGAATTGTCAAAACAAACCTAACGGCTCTCAGGAACTCTGATCCAATGTCACTGTCAAAATGTTTTACAACGATTTGGCCAAATGTTGGTGGAACAGCTGTGCTACTAGTCTGCCTGAATCATTTTCCTTCTTTCCTTTTGGCCCGATCCTGTGATTCATCATTCTGCTTTTAGAATACTTGCCTATTTTTAAAACCAGTCAAAGAAGGCAGCCACTGTTTAAAAGTAAACACACCGCACATCAACTCAGAGCAGATTTGTAAGCAGCTTTGCAAGCCCTGCAATTTCTGGCCGGCAGGGATGCCAGTGGAACCAGATGGCATCAGGCAGTGAAATGCAGGACTGGCTTTCAGACTCGGTAGTCTCCTTACATCTGTCTTTGGTTTTCTTATTTCCGCTGCCATTTCCCACTTGGATTAATCCAACACGAACCATTCTTTAACCAAAGTCTTGTCTTTCTTTTGGTTGTCATGACCACATCCGTTGCGTGTTTCTATGTCAGTGAGTTAGACTTTTTTTTTTTTAATTCAAGAAATCCAATACTAAACTTTGTCCTCAAAATTATCAGCATGCTTACCTATAAGGTTTGACGATAGATGATGATGTAGATTTCTATAACGTACTTCATTAATTCCGGGTCATACCAGTATTGGCTGTTTACTTTACTATAGTCAAGCAATTGAATAACTTGCTTCTTCTTTTTTATAATTAAGCAGGAAGGAGTGTGACTTCACAGGCAGCAAGGTGGCTTAAATCCCAGGAAGCCTCGAGCTCCCTTCCTGGCTGTCTTTGAGGATTCTGGAAGGCACTGTCTATTCTGGTACTTTACAGAAGTGGTTTCTCCTTCTAACAAGTGCCTGTTCGTCTATGACTATTAGGGTTGGGATGTCGAAGTATAATATGTTCCCATTTACCCGTGCCAAGTTGTTCTGGCCTTGAACTCAATGAACTGACATAATCATGATGTCTGGGTTATCGATAGTTTATTGAAGTAAATTGAAATGTGCCTTAGACCCACATCCATTTTACGAACTGTCGGTTTCATAATGAAGGCTACCTGTAAAGGGTCAGTAGCAACACGTGAATATTTCTGTCTTTTGTCCAGGTCTTTGCAGACGAAGGGGGACTTGGAAAGCCACAGTATCTGGCAGAAGTTGTCATTCTGGGTAGGAAGAGAGCAGCCAGAGGGCGATTAGATCTCCTTGTGTCCTCTTGATTCAGTCCTCCAGCCGACAGCAAGGGTCTCGGGAAGACTTCCCCATTTCTACTTGCTCTGTGAGGCTGGACAGTGTTGGTGAACCCGTGGGCATCCATCGTCTGGCATAGGCACCAGAAAAAGCGGATTCAAATTTGGTGATGCCTTATCATTGCCTTAAGCCACTTTTACACGGGCGTATTATTACATGACTCTTGACTAAAATACGCCAGAGGCTGCTAACTGCTGTGGCCCTTGAGGCGTTTGGCAGAGGCAAGTACTGTCCTGGGTTGAATTATCTTTCTGGTAATTGATCTTCGATGCCTTCAAAGAATTGTAATGCTTAGAAGCCAGCAGCCCCTTCGTGCTGCGTTTTATTCCGGGCTATGCTATCGGTGAGTAGGGCGAGGGCACTTGGTTCTGAGTTGGGTATGGCCCATAGCACGTGCTCTTGTTCAAACAGAACAGCACATTTTTATAAACAGGTTTGGTCATGATAGTGAGAACATAAAAGCCATGAACTTTCCCTTCTTTGTTACGATGTAGAACAGATTCAGTTTTTAAACGATTCTTTTATACTCTTCTGTCTTATTCTCATAGTCATCTGTCCCGGGGTAGGTGTTGTCCACATGGGAGGGATGGGAATGAATGGCCCGGCAGGGCCAGAGTCTGCCTGGGCACACCAGGCTTTGCTGACAAAGGGCTGTCCTCTAGCAGTGCGGCTGGGTCACAGTATGTTCTCGAAGACATTTGGGGGATCTGGATATTGTAGGCCAAACTCCTCTCAGGTTTCCTCGGATGCTTCTGAGAACATCTTTTGATCCAGCAACACCTGCCTATTGCCAGTCAGTTTGAGGCAGTTGAGGACAGAGTGGCCAGGGCTCTCTTTGCTCAGGCTCGCCCACGTCAAGGCAGTGCGCTGGGCCTCAGGTGGGGACTGCTGCCTGCCGTGCGGGGAAGGACCACTGTGACTGGGTTGCTGCCTGTTACCCGCGGGAACCCGGAACGAGGCTCTGGGTAACTGCCGGTGGTGGTGGTTTGTGGTAAGGACATCAAAGCTTGCCACGTTGAAGTCACTCAGAGGAGAACTTCTATTTTTCACTAACACATTCTCCTGTCCCATTGAGGTTGTTCTGCTCACCTCATTAGCGCTTTGTTAAAGCACTTTCCTGCATACCAGGAAATCTGGTTGTGGCTACCATCAGAATATGGAGGACAAGCAGTGCTTCTGAATTGTGGAGCTGCCAGACCGAACAGTTGAGGGTTCGGATATTTGTTTGCAAAATTTTGGCCAGGCCAGCTATGCTCTCCAGGCTTCTGGTTATACCAAAAATGAACAAGATTGCCTTCTGCATTCTTTGTGTCCTCACCTGTGGTGGGAACGAGCGATAAGAATACTTGAAACAGTATATATTGATGATTTAATCGTAGAAGTCCAAAGATGGTGGGAGCAGGACACCTCCCAAGAGAGAAAGAGCTCTATAATGAAGAATCCTTTTATTTTCATGTTCTAGATGAAACACCTCCTGAAGACGCCATTCCTCTGGTCTTTCCAGAATTAGACCAGCAGCTACAGGTAAGGATATATCCAGAGTCTTTCCTTTTTCCTCCTTAGTTTCATGAGATACAGTGAATGGACAAGTGGCCTCATTGAGAAAAGACTGACTTGGAGACAAAGCGGGGAATTTTCAAGTCATCAAGCCTTCCACTTCTAGAGCTCCAAAGTCATGCAACTCACATGTAACGTCCCTGTCTGGGTATCCGGCGACTGCACGAGAATATAAAAAATTTACAGCGTAAGCAACCTCCTCCTTTTAAGGACTTCTGGAGCCTGGGAACAGGGCTGGTCCCTGCCCTCCTTTGCAGGGAATGTCTCTGTGCCATTGCACTGGTGGCCCATTTCGAATTAGTGATTTAGTGATAAACCGTGCAGAGGTGACTTGTCATGGGCGGGGCTAGGGGTGGAGAGGAGGCTCCAGAATAATCTTCCTTTCTCTCCTCCACCCCCAACTCCTCCCCAGTCCTCTGACGACAACTTTCAATAGAATATAACGATTTTAACTTAAACGTTCCGATACTGTCTGGTTTGACCCATGAGAAAACTATTTCATGTGCAGAGCTTACGGATGATCTATCAAAGAGATCCCATTTTAGTACGCCAGAATCATTCTAAAGGAACTGACTTATGACATTTCAACTTTCTTTAGATGACATATGTTGATTCCAGGCAAAGATGGGTTTAGGAAGAGTTTCTGCCCAAAGACCTGGATACTAGCCATGGGTCAGATGTGCTCTTGAATACCTCACTTTGTAGTCACACTTAGACAAATCTAACAGGGGTCTTGAATCCTGCACGTGGACATTTACTTAGTCACTACTTTTTTTTTTTTCCTCTCTATGTTTTGATTTTGAAAAACTTTAGGTGGGGTCTATAACCTCTACGTCCTATTAGGTCTGATGTCCGCCATTGTCTTACACCCAGAAGCTTTTCCCATTGGCGGGTGTGACTGGTATCCTGAAGTCTTTCACATTTGGGACCCCTGGTCCTGAATAGCCCTCAACAGAGGTGGGAAGAACCAAGAATGAGCCCATGTGCAACCCAAGACAATGTCCTTTTTGGTTGGTTCCGGTTCTGATCTCAGTACCTGGCACAGCTGAGTTAAAAAAACCTGGAAGTAGCCAGGTCAGATCTGAAGAGCTGGTGTTCTAGTACTGGAGTGGTCTCTAAAAAAATTCAACCCAGTATGACTCAGGTGTGACTAGGTTTCTTGGAGGAGTCCTCCTTCTTACCTCTGCCACGGTCCTGGGTGCCGTCACAACCCTCCAACAGAGAGCCCCCTCAACAGACTGGTATCTCTTATGCAGAGATGCCTGAAGGGTGGGCAGCAGGTGGGAGGGTTATGCTGATCACCACAGATGTCAAAGGACAGCTCTGTTCTCCTCTAAAATTTCCTCTGCAGCTCTCAGCTATCTTATCTCCACCTTCTCTTGCCCCCCCCCCCCCCGCAGGGTCTCCAGCCCAGCTCCCCCAGTGCCCGATAACTAACATACCCTGAGTATTGCTTTCTGTCACCATGGGGAACGAGTCCGCTCTCCGTCTGCTTTCCCGCCTGGTGTGCTCCGTCACACACACAACTTTCCCGCTTCGATTCTGTCCTCACAGAAGGGAAGATGCACCGCTGCTGGTGGTATAATTGGGATTTTAGAGAAAAACTAGATTCTCTCCCCCGCCAGTCCCAGTTGTTTTTTTTCCTTTATTTTACTGTCACCTCAGAGTTGTTTTATTATCATGGGAGTTAGAGGAAAATAAGGAATATACATGTTTTGGAAATAAAACAGTAAAAACATATCTAGGTTCTGGTTCCTCTGTCAAATGATGGATGGTTAATTCTACTTTTTTGGTATTGGCAATTTTTTTTTTTTTTTTTTTTTGCCTTTGGGAACATTAATGGTCTTCCCTGATTCACGGATCTTTCTTTACAATTCTCCAGACAATTTTTCTATTAGAGCATCGCAAGATGCATTTGGATTTTATGGTTTTAATTCCATTTGACATATGTATTAGAAATTAGGTCTATTTAATTACTTGAATCCAATGAGACTATTTCATCTTCATTGATCCTTAGCGAGATAAGCCATTGAGAGGCTGCTTTCTGGCTCATGGGTTTTGAACCCCCCCATCCTCTACCCTTAAAATATGGTATCGCTTTACATCTTCATGAATGGAGGGAACATTCCCAGCTTCCCACCTTAAATCACTTAAGCGAGTGCCTGATTTTTGGGTGAAGGATATGATCAAGTTTGTTATAAACATTTACCAGTGGTCCATGTCCTAACCATTTGGTTAGGGTCGCCCCGTCTGGGGCTGCGGTCTGCTACCTTTATTCTGTCCTCCAGAGCATGAAGGGCTCAAAAACAATACGGTGAGAGGGGAAAGCTAACACAGAAAATGACATCTAAAAGTGGATTCTTCTTTCCATGTTTAGCGTAAGCGTATACATTTAAGCCATTCTGCAGCAGGAAGTCTCTGTATTGAAAGCAATGAAAATGCTTTATGTAGGAAAGGAGCAATCCATTCTGGGGAGCAGGCCATCTTCACAGTCAGTGTCATGTGCTTTCATCACATAGTAATGGCTCTTGGAATTTTACCGACCATCATAATCCTCTACGGAAGAATAAAAGTTAGGTTACAAAGGCACGCGAAGTGCCTTGTGGTTGTCACTATTTGCTCGAGGATAAACTGACTCTTGATTATCTCTACAGGAGCCTTAAAAACGTGCCAGATGAAAAACAAATGATGCCAGGTGATTATTGCCCGCCCTACTCTCTGCATAGCCTCAGATTTAAATCCCACCGTGTACACTGAGTATTGCTAGGCAAGTGACGCTTCCCTGCAAATAATCTCATTCGGGCCTCGCCATAACTGTGTAAGCTAACTACTACGTCTCCACTTCAGGGATGAGAAACCTGAGGTCAAATTGTGGTCCGAGTACATTTGCTGTTTCCGCCTCGATCTTGGACTCCACATCTCGGTCGCTATCTTTCCCTTACAGCTTTCGGGAAACCTAGGGACTGCTTAAATTACTTCCATAGGTAGAGGTTTTTTTTTTTTTTTTTTTTTTTTTTTTTTTTTTTTTTTTTAGTTTCTGGTTCGTGAGGTTGCCATCATGGGGCGATAGAACAGCCTTGTAAAACCGGTTCTGGCTTTCTGCTATCCATTACACATTCTTGTGCTGTTTATAAAATGCAGCTAGAAGTAGCTCTTCGGTGGATACTCTCTCACCAACTTGACCCCCTAGATTTTTCTGTTGCTTTGCCAAGAATGTGGACATGTTGCAGCATGTAATTCGTGGTGCTTCTATTTTCACAGAAGCTCAAAAAAGCCCTGTGCAAGAATAGCCGTGACAAACATTTCTCTTGATGTCTCTATTAATGCAAAAGGTTGGGCAAGAGACTTTGGGGTAAGGTAGGTGTTAAAAGGAGCATCTCTTTATAACATTCGTTTGTGGGCCATAGGCCTCAGCCCGGGGGCAATGGGTAGGTTAATTCTATTTTATGCAGATCCCTTTCCTGGAACTTGGTTTCTAAATTCTCTCTGCCTATTAGAGGCAGGAGTTGGGTAGAGCTGGTTTTGCAAACACACTCCAAAGAAGGGAGCTCAGTTCTATGTCCACTTCTAAGAATGACTGAAAAATCACTATTTTTCGTTAGGCTCAGTTTCCTTCTATTGGAAAAGGAGGTCATGCCCAACCTCCCTCTTTGTTCCAAAGAATGGTCTGAGTCGGCACCACGTTTGTCTTAAAATTTAACCATGTTGCTTTGTTTTGGAGATCTTCGTTTGACCTACAGATGCTCCAAAGCTAAGCTGTAATGTGGTTTTAATTGCATTGCAGTGAAGAATATGTTTTTATAATCAGGTAGAGAATATGGTAATAGTAAATTGTAACAAAGTTCCTAACAGGAATTACAATGACTGGAACATGGGCACTGGCATAAGATTGGCCTGAATTTGGATCTCAGCTCCATATCTACCAGTTTTGCGATTTGGGGCATATTGTTTACTTTCTCTAAACCTCACTTTTCTGAACTGCAAAGTGGAGACAACAGTATTGATCTCACATTGTTATTGTGGGAGTTAAATGTGATAATGAGTAGATCCAGCACAGTGCTTGGCAAAATAATTGCTCATTTAACGTTACTTTCCTTCTCTAGTGAAATAGTTTTTTGAATGAAGTATTTAAGAGCCAGTAATTTATCTTTGTATGTGTAAAATGACAAGAGAAGCATCTCTTTGGATATTTGAGTTAGGGATAGAGGTTCTGACCCTCTCTTCTTTTCATTAAGCTAAGGTACTTTGAAAACAATATGACTTTTTTTTTTTTTAAGCCAAATTGAGCAATAGCTTCAGTCCTTCCTAAAGTCCTCCCATCTAATCTGAGAAGACAGTGACAGGTGTCTCTGTGGTACACATTGAACTTGCCTTTT
Organism: Ursus arctos; assembly: GCF_023065955.2. NCBI lineage: Eukaryota > Metazoa > Chordata > Mammalia > Carnivora > Ursidae > Ursus > Ursus arctos. The sequence continues at coordinate 79,765,850 of NW_026623056.1, forward strand.
CTCAGACAGAGTCTAGTAAGTCCAGAAACTGATGTCACCTCCACAAATAAACAATTTCCTAGCTTCAGTTGTGTGCTGTAATATCTTGTTATCCGAGCAGTCTCTCCAGAAATTTCTTTCAGGTCTTACATCAGTGTATTGCTTGATGTCTTGGAAAGGAAAATGATAGAAAATGGGGAAGTCTTAGCATTCTGGGGTTCTGCTACACTGTCTTGAACATCCATCGGGAAATGTAATTAGGACATAATCCCATAGAAAACACTGAAAATGTCTGCATTTTCTCTCTCATACGTATGTTGAAAAGTATCTTATCATTTGTTGGCTGCTGTGACCACATGGGAAATATACACAGATACCTTGGAGCTTTACTACAGCGCCTTACCTTTTTTTTTTTTTTTTCGGTGGGGGGAACCCCAGTAGCCATCCAACAATTCTTAAAATATTTTCAAAAGTGTTTTAAACCTTAAGACAACAGAGCTTTCAAATATTGCAATTAGTCCTGATGATATTTTTTTTCTATTTAGTTTTAACAAATTGTGCCTGTTAATTTGGGGACATTAAAATAAAACATAAATTTAAACCAGATACCTCCATCCTCCCCCCCCATATAAAGATAACACCGAGATTCAAGGAATAAATAAAAAGTCCGCTCAGCAACTGTAGAATATTTAGCTTCCTAAATATAATCTTCTGTGTGGGAAGCTGGGAGAGGAAAATTAAATTCTTACATTTTTTGAAGTGGATGGGGCCAGTAGTATTTGAAGAAGCCAAGTAGAAAACGGAAGCACTTAAGTTGGCTTTGCCCCTTGCAGAGAGATGCTTGGCTGGGTCCTTTCCCACGGGGCGCTTTCCAGAGGACGGGAGTCCATTTCAGGAGGAGCTTGCTATAAACCCCGGGCAGAGAGCAGAGACTGGATGGTGTGGCTCAAGCCGGCATTCTTGGAACAGGAACCTGCGGTTTCTCTCTTACTTCATCTTGTTAAATCTGTCCTGATGATTGGGGTGGATACCAGGGGTAGTAGCGACTCGCTCACGCTGTGTGTAATTTAAAGCCCTTATAAGCTCCATCCGCAGGGAGCCGCGGGATGGGGCAGAGAGGGAGGAAAGGGGGTGAGGAGCAAGGGCCCCCTGCTGGGCTCTGACCTCATCCCAACCCCAATCTGGGTCTTGGAAAAATGTGTTTCAAAGTTGGCTTGAGTCGCTGTTAGCAGACTATCTTGACTAACCTTCTTAGAACTGGCTCTATTGTGAGTGGGCCAGATACCAAGGTGTTGAGTGAATTGGAAGGGTTGTTTCCGTGATCCCGCAGGACTCCTTTACCTTTTCACTTTCAAATCAAGCATCTTTGGATTCCTTGTCTTTGGAATGCAGTAGTTCATACTTTAGGCAAGAGTGTGGGAGAAATGCATCCAGAGTGTGGGAAGTCGTAGCGTAATTATGGAGAAAATAAGGAAAATTTTTTTCTCCTGATGTGGAAAGAAATTCAGTGTCAACATGAAGAGTCTATTTATCGCTCGCCTGTTCCCAGCACGGAACGATGACTACGAAAGCCCCTTGGACGAGAATAGTCAAAACAAAGCAATGAGAATTAAAGCAAAAATATTGTTAATTTTTTTTTAAAGATTTTATTTTTTTATTTGACAGGGAGAGAGACAGCCAGCGAGAGAGGGAACACAAGCAGGGGGAGTGGGAGAGGAAGAAGCAGGCTTCCAGCAGAGGAGCCTGATGTGGGGCTTGATCCCAGAACGCCGGGATCACGCCCTGAGCCGAAGGCAGACGCTTAACGACTGAGCCACCCAGGCGCCCCAAAATATTGTTAATTTTTATTCCAAGAAGCTGATAGATTTTTTTCATTTGGTTACCACAAGTATTGTTTTCTATTATTTTCTAGTTTTCAATGGGAACATGTGTTAAATGCTATTGTTAACCCATGCATGACTGATTAATTCATGAGTTTCAACATTTCAAACGTCACATGATATAAACCTATCGATAGCTCCATTTTTACACTGGAAACCTGATTATTGTGCCTGAATTTTGGGAATCCGTTTCCTCAGGCAAACACTTTCATTTTATTCAATGAATGCTGTTGGTCATATATTATCTCTTATTTTGCAGGGTTATAAGAATGTAAGAGAGTCACCCTCCGTGAAAACCTTAGGATGCTACACACACACACACACACACACACACGCACACGCACATACACACAAACACACACACGCACACACACAAACACACACGCACACACACACACAAACACACAGACACACACACAAACACACACACACAAACACACACACACACACACACACGGGATCACAAAGCAACAACAGTGTTCTATATTGTACAGAACAACACCTCATGACCTACGGTTCTACTTTTTTGGGGGTACAAACCTAAATATCTTAATACTCTTCTTCACCAGAATTCTTATTGGAATGCAAACCAGATGTATTTAAAAAATCCTCTGACGAGTTTCTTTGGTTGGGATAAACGTCAAAGGCCTTCTAAAGACAGCGTGTCCTGCTGTCAGGGGCACTTTGTTTTGTCTAATGACATTTAGGGTTTGTGGCGAATGGCTCTAGATACAAAAGGGTGAGAAATTTTAAGTTCCTTGGGGAGAAATTTGGGAAGGAGAGAGCATTTAGGTGCATATGAAGTGAGCCTCAGATGGTAAATCCTTGCAGCAATTCTTAGAAGATGAGTGGGGGCAGCAGAAAGCTCTAATGACAATTTTCTTTTTTTGCATTAACTTTTTAAAAAATCGCGGGGAAAACACATAACAAATTTTACCATCTTGGTGATATTTAAGAGTATAGTTGACTAATGTTAAGTCTATTCACATTATTGTGCAACTAATGTCTGGAACTTTTACATCTTGCAAAACTGAAACTCTATACCCATTAAACAGCTCCTCATTTTCCCCTCTTCCCTCATTCCCTGGCCCCTGGCAACTAATGAAATGACTTTACAATATTGTGGTGGGTTATGCAATATAACTTCTCTCCTTGCTTAAAAAAATCTACTCTATTGCTCTTTAATGCTTTCCTACAAATTGGGAGAACTGGAAATGGTGCCAAGTTATATGCCAGGTTGGGAGAAGACAGAGCTTGTGAGAGCTGGAGGCTTGAAGTGACACCTAGCATCCTTTTATTCCCTGAGACTCTGAACACTAAGTATTTTTGGCTTTTCCTTTTTTAATTGGCACTACTTTTTAATTGTGGGAAATCTTGAAAATAGTGTTATGTGTAAGTAGCATGACTGTCCTGCTAAGAGCATGTGAGGGTACTGAATATATCCTGAAATTCTCCCTGTCCCCATATGCCCTTAGAGGCACGATCACACTACCCACACATAAGATCTTCAAATTTCCCACAAATAACAAGTGCCAATAAAACAGAAGAGATGAAAAAACTTTCCATGTAATAAAAAGGATTGCAAGGTGGCAAGCTAAGGGGGAGGAAAAGACCCTCCACTTCTTAAGAAAATTATATATGTAAATGTATATTCTCTTCTTAAGAAAATTATATACATAAATTAAAAAAAATTCTATATGTAACTTTATTACATGTTGTTATATGTACACGTGTACACACACACACACACATATGTAACTTTCAGTTTTCCCTTTTGATTATAGCCACAAAGCGTATGTCTTCCTGTACATGGCTATGTTCATTTATTTCCTTAAGGACATAAACCCTTTGCATGGAATCCTAGAATCTTTTGGCTGTCACATAGGTGACTATGCTAATTTTGTGACTCCAGGTACCTACAAGTAGTGGCAAGTTATGGAACGAGCTGGGTATAGTTTATGTGATGTTCATAAGGACAGGAAATAGGATGTGAAGAGTCTCAGGGCCTTCCAGTGAGGACATGGGGCACAGATGATTTAATAGCAACTTGGCTAGGGTGCCTGGAGTAAATTGTTTTCATTCTCCTTACTGTTATACCTGGTAATTTGCCAGGGTAACAGGTGAAAATTGATGAGGGGGTGGTGATTTCTAGGACATAGACCAGAGGAGCCGGGAGTTCTGAATTCCTTTGGCAAGAGCTTTGTCTCATGGGGTGCATTATACTGTAATACTACTGGACAGTACTTTTCATTTTATTTCTACAAAGAAAGATGGTAATGGTTCCAGCAGGCTGAGTTTATGCTATGAATGTGATCATGGGGCAGTAGGGAAGGATGCTCCATAATGCAATTATTATTAGATTTTCCATGAATATGGACATGAGATGTTCCATATAAAGGTAAATTCCATGCAAATCTATTTCAAATTTTATTTCTTTTAGAAAACCTCTAATCGGAGGCCTCATGATAAATAGGAGGGGTCATCTTATCTATCAATCAGAATTCATAGGATTTTATAGAACTTTACAGAATTTCTATTACGTCCTGGGTGGGTTTGCTGAATACAACACCCAAAGAAATCTCTGTCCTCTAAGAATACAAAGGGAGGAGCAAGCAGGAAGAAACGCATAGCTCCTAATTTCTGAATACAAAATTAGTGAGAATATGACCTAGTCAGACACATACTCACATATATAGACTCTAGCGAGAAAAGGATTAGACCAAAGAGCGCACTTAACAATGAAATTGATTTCTCAGATATTATATACCATTTTCTTTTTTTTTTAAAGATTTTATTTATTTATTTAACAGAGATAGAGACAGCCAGCGAGAGAGGGAACACAAGCAGGGGGAGTGGGAGAGGAAGAAGCAGGCTCATAGCGGAAGAGCCTGATGTGGGGCTCGATCCCATAACGCTGGGATCACGCCCTGAGCCGAAGGCAGAAGCTTAACCGCTGTGCCACCCAGGCGCCCCTATATACCATTTTCTATAAATAATTGAGTGGGGTGATTAAAACACTCTTTAAAAGACTATTAGCTAGTGCTTCTTAAGGTAATGTTTTTAATAATCTGTTACTAACTAGAAATTAGAATTATAAACTCAAGGAAAGCTTGTTCTTTAAAATATAATTTCTAGAAAGGAGTAAGATTTTCAACATGTCAGGGTCTAAAGACTTGCCCTGCTGGCCTTTGTTTTCCTTGTGGATGGGAGAGAAACAAAGATAAGAATCCATGTTCTTTTCGGCCTCACGTGTGACAAGCATCGTTTTACTTGGGGTTTGGTCTTTCATGGGGTTTGTTAATCCTTGCAAGCTTTATTTCCAGCCCAGCATCATTTCTTCAGTTTGTTTGCATTTCTCAGAAGAGAGCCTTTCTTGGAGGGCTACTCCATTCCCCAAGATGAGATTATGCCTCTGGGCTACAGGTGCAGAAAGCAAGGGGTCATTAAAGCAGACAACTGAACTATTTCCCCACCGCAGCCCTTCTCCAAAGCAGAATTTAAGACTTCGGGAGAGAAGTAGAGAATTAGTAGAAGACCTATTTTCACTCCAATGCTTGGCCAATAATGATCATGTCATGGGCCTCGCAGTTCTGGCTCAGGCCGGACAATGCCCATGAATGATGTGGGGAAATTTGTCAGCCCACCTCAGTGTTTTCGGTCAAGTAGAATCAGCCAAACTCTGTCCAATGTTGACCGACAGTGCTATTCTCATGCAAAAAATCTCCCTCTAAAGGACATCAGTAGATCGACATCTTTGGTAATGTTTTCTGATGCGAAGAAATGGACTGATTTCTTCTTCTTGTTGTTTGTGAAGCCTCTGCCGCCTTGTCATGACTCGCCGGAATCCATGCAGGTGTTCAGACAGCACTGCCAAATAGCGGAGGAATACAATGAGGTCAAAAAGGAGATCGCTCTGCTTGAGGAAAGGAAGTAAGTACCGTCCCCCTGAGCTCTCTCGCCTCTTAGTACTGTCTACTGGTCATGGACCAGGGGAAGCAGGGAAGGAATGGGCGAGGGTGAGGGTGAGAGGGAGGGATGGGGGCAAGTGACGTTCTGTGGTTCAGAGGTTACTAGGCCACTGTGTGTATCATGTCTGATAATAGAAAAGATCCAAATTGAACTGCTGAAGACAAAATGCTTTGCTTTATGGAGTACTGAGAAGAACAGCAGGAGGACTTCCTACCTGAAACTTAATTTTTTTAATAAGCATTTTTTGTTCAGGAAATTAAAAATGCCAGAATACCACCCAGAGTCACACTCTGTTCCCTGCGGATGTGCCCAAAGGCCCCAGAGCACTTTGGCTTGAAGTGAATTTTGATTAATGCTTAATGGTGGAGTTCCTGCGTCAAGTCCAGAAGCCAGTGGGATGGATCTTTGGCTTAATGTAAATGTATTAGTTGACTAACTGCGTTTTATAGGCCAATAGCCCGAGGAGGTTTTTTTTTTTTTGTAATCTTGATAGCTTCCATTACCATTCCAGTTCTGCTGGAGGGAATTATAGAGTTCTATTAATTAAATTAATTAATTAAAGCATTCTAATTTTACTCACACTTAGCTTTTTCTAGCAGAATTCTCCTCCTTTTTAATCGCACTCGGTTCTACCAGTGTCTACCCCAGGGATCCCCGTTCTTTCATACTTTCAAAGCCTCAGACCCCTTTCTGCCCTAGCATTGTGTAGACCCTGTTTATGCATTTATTAGTGAGATCTTTTGATTAATATTTGCATCTCCTTCTACATGGTAACGACTAAGTGCTTTTAATCCCTGAAAGCAGGGAGAGTCGGGTGTCGCTTTGCACCGTATTTCTGAAGCCGAGCCCAGTACATGGGATGTTGATGCTGAATGAGTTTTGTTGAGTGTGTGACACGTGATCCAAACATGTTTTGATTCTTTAACTTTCTACTTTTTTTCCCACTTCCTCTTCCTGAGTGATAGATGGTATGTACTTATTATTTAGTTTTTAAATCAAAGCAAGTGAAATACGTTCTGAGAAATTTATAAAATTCTTGGGGCTCTTTGAAGACTGCCCCCCACCCCCCCACTCTCCAGAATGATGGTTGGACAGAATAACATGGTGGGGAGCAGTATGGGTTGTAGGGTCAGACTTTGCATTTACTGTACGACCTCGGTTAACAAACCTTTTCTTACTTCCTTGCTGTGTTGTGCTTCAAACATAAAATCATACCTGGACTGATGGCTAAAGGGGATGAGAAGATATTTATGAGGAGATCAAAAAAACACAACTTCCCCTCATTAATCTGAGACTTTGTTTTTGGTCTGAGAGTTCTCATAAATTGGTTGGAATGCTCAGATTACACATTTGCACACAATCTGAGTCCTGAAAAAACCTTCTTAAAGGAGCTGTAGAAGCTTATTAATAATACCCACGGGGAAGTTAAAGGAGGACTTGTATCATCAGTAGCCTATAAATGTATCTCCTCGTGTGTGCACGTGTGTGTGTGTGTGTATGTATGTGTGTGGACTGTGCTGTTGAGACAGAAAAAACAGGTAATTATGTATTTATTTGTAAACTCTTCAGATTGAAAGTATTGGAGGACTTTGCTTACTTCAGTTAACTCACGGGTGGCCTTTTTTTTGGCAATGCGAGCTCACCCACTAAACCGTATGTTTTGTAAGTTTATATTTTTGTGTGTTTCATTAAAAAATAGGATAACGATGCAATAGTGACTCATGCGGCCTTTTATTGAAAACATCCCTGCTATTTCTGCATAACTAATCTTATTTGTTCCCTAAGCCTGTTTGAACTTTGGATTTTCTTGACACTATGATGTTATCTCCCTCCCCTCCCCCCACTTTCTTCTTAAATAATTGGCTAGATGCAGGGGAAAGGCCAGATTCTTTTGTTATCTTTTTTCCTTTCTTTTTTAGAAAGTCTCTCAGATTCTTTTTTCTCCATTCCTGCTCTTGCTATTTGGGATCCAGACTTGCTGCTTCAAATCCTAGTCAATGTTATATTATAACTGGTGTCCCTGCCTATGGTTTCACATTGCTGGAAAAGGACACCAAGTTCTTGGACTGCATTGCAAGCTCTAGCTCACGATGGCCTTAGCACCCCTGTAGAATGTTCTACCTCATCCTTCGTCTTCAGCTATGTTGGCCTATCCACTCTTCCTGCCTCTGTGCCCTTGCTCACACACCAAGCTCTAGAGTGCTGGGTCCTTCTCTGCCAGCTTAGCCAATATACCTGCCCAACCATTCCACGGGGGTCATCTCTCCTCCTGGGTAAAAGAAAAAACACTGGAATGATTCTTTTTTTTTTTTTTTTTAAGATTTATTTATTTATTTGAGAGAGTGAGAGCATGTGTGCGTGAACAAACAGGGGGAGGAGCAAAGGCAGAAGGAGAGAGAATCTTTGGCAGACTCCTCGCGGAGCGCAGAGCCGGAGCCGGAGGTGGGGCTGGATCTCATGACCCTGAGATCCTGACCTGAGCCAAAATCAAGAGTCAGAAATATAATTGACTGAGCCACCCAGGAGCCCCCGGAATGATTCTTTTGGCATATTTGTGGGCTGGTGTTATCAATAGTTATCTGTTTAACTTTATGTCCTGACTTTCTGACTGGGCATAATCCCCTACAAATGTGGACACCTTTTAACATCTCTTTGTGTCCCAACCACCGAGCTTAGGTCAAACATGAGTGAGGGTGATTTCGAGTGACTGATTATAAGACATGGTCATACCCTCTGTGTATACAAATGGTGTAACAGATGTGTCATTTGTAATTTGTATGGTCCCTATTTAAAATACAGAGTCGATATCAGCAATAAGGAATTGCTGAGATAAGGTGTTCAAATAGGAAGTATGATATATCTTATATCTACAAATAAATGAGACTGGTCCTCCAGGGGTTACTGGTGATCATTGTTTGCATTAATACTTTACTGAAGCAGAAATTCATTATGTAGCATATATTTTCCGGGACATTCTCTGCGTTCAAGCAAGATAAATTAGGTCAAATGAATCTGACCCAAGTCATTAGCTCTCTGTGTTTTGATGATTTGGATAAGAACTTGTTTCCCATCATTTCATAAAGTGCAGGCGATTAAGTTGTCTCTGGTGATTGGCTAGCGTGAGTTAGAGACAAAGAGAGATGCTAACTCAGGTATTTTAAAAGAGGTTTTCTTTAGTGAAGCCTTGTGGGCACAGGTGAAGCTGAACTTCTCTCTCATCTCCAGAGGGGGTCACCCTGGATCAAGTTTGGGAGACTGTGCGGAGGAGAGAGAAGAGTTGATTGTAACTATTATTTAAAATCATGTCTATTAGATAGATAAAGAGAGTCAAACATTTCCTAGGACTATAAACTCAGCATGCAGTGAATTTAATTTAAAGAATCACTTCTGGCTTATTTGCTGTATGAAAAGCTTATTCTTACTTTTATTAGATTTTTTTTTCTTCTCAATTGAAAAAAATGACAATTTTATTGAAGGCTTTAAAAACTTACCAAGAATTCTGACATCCGTCCAGAATTCCTACTATTATTTCTGCCTCTTTTTAGGCCTTTTGAATGTGAACCGATATTTTTATAGAATTGGATCTATAATAAAATCAAATGTGTACATGCTTTTCTCAATAAATATTGTAAAATTTAAAATATAACACAGTTTTTTCTGTGGATGTAATGGGAGAAAGTGAGAGGTAGACATTTTATGACTTCTGAAATTTATCACCAATATTTTGACAGCAAATTAAAGTATAGATTAAGCTACCATTAGATCTACAATTAGATTTACAATTAGTAGAGGTTGCTTTGCTCCAGATAGGGTATTTGATCTTGTTCAGAGGAGACACCAGTTGTCTTCTGTATGTGTGAGACATCGTGCCAGATGCTGTGGTGTTTCAAAGATTGACTTAGAATGTCAGAAACAGAGATAAACTCTTAGAAAAATCAGGATGAAAAGTGTTACATAATTAAAAAAAATAACTCTGGTTTTCGGTATGTTCACAGAGTTGTGCCGCCATCATCATAGTTTTAGAGCATTTTCATGCCCCAGGAAACAAACCTTGTACCCCTTCCTCCCTCTCCCCATCAGCCACCGACCCCCACTCATCTACCTTCTCTCTATGGATTTGCCTATTCTGGATACGTCATATAAATGGAATCATACAGTATACGGTCTTTTTTGACTGGCTACTTTCGCTCGGCATGATGTTTTCAAGGTTCACCTATGTCGTAGCTTGTGTCAGTACTTCATTCCTTTTCATGGCTGAATAATATTCCATTGTTGCCTAGTCTGTGTTTTATTTATCCATCCATCAGTTATGGACATTTGGGTTGTTTGCTCTTTGGTTAATTATGAACATTCGAGTATAAGTTTTCGTGTGGACATATGTTTTCAGTTCACTTGGGTATGTGCCTAAGAGTAGAACGGCTGGGTCCTGTGATAACTCAATGTGCAACCTCTGGAGGAACTGCCAGACTGTTTCTAAAGTGGCTGCACCATTTTATAGTCCCACCAGACACGTATGAAGGTTCTGACTTCTCCATATCTTTGCCGACTCTTATGTCTTTTTGGTTAAAGCCATGCTAGTGGCTGCAAAATGATGTCTCATTGTAGTTTCGATTGAGACTTCCCTCACAGCTGAACACGGTGAGCACCTTTTCATGTGTTTTTTGGCACTTTTTATGTCTTCTTGGAGAAATGTCCATTCAGATCCTTTGCCCATTTTTCAGTTGGGTTATTTCTCTTTTGATTATAGAATTGAAAAAATGTTATATAATTTTTGTGGGTTCAGGCAAAACATTAGAAAAGGATGTTCATATGGGGATAACACAAAAATATCAGACCTATATCTTCAGATCTTTTTTTTTTAAAGATTTATTTACTTATTTCAGAGAGAGAGAGAGAGCACATGAATGGAGAAGGGCTGGTGCAGAGGGAAAGGGAGACAAGCAGATTCTCCACTCAGTGGGGATCCTGATGTGGGGCTTGATCCCAGAACCATGAGATCATGACCTGACTGAAACCAAGAGTCCGACGCTTAACAGATCGATCGAGCCACCCAGGCACCCCTATCTTCAGATCTTTTAAAAATACATAAAATGATAATTGAAGGAACAACATCTTATTGAGGGGAACTTATCAGGATGGGGGAAAGGGAGCATATGTAATTTGTAACAGCGTAGTCAAAAAATAGCCCTGTTCTGATTTGTTTTCAGTCATGGCATTTAATTTGTTCTGAATTTTCCAATAACAATAGATTTTTATGTTTAACCAGAAATATTTATTTCTTTAGGACATTCCTGAAGGAACAGATTTTTTTAAGTTGTGTTCTGGGGAACCTTTCAAAGATTGGGGATGAAGGGGGTGTCAGGCAAGGGAGTGTCCAAAGACCAATCAGAGAAAGTCCTATTTGGTTGGTTTTATTTGCTTCACTTCAGGGTGAGATTTTCCTTGAAAAATGGTATCATAGCTAGAAGATATTGAAAACCAAATCTCACTTTTATATTCCAGGCTTTTAAAAAAATTCTTTAAACAAATTTACACAGCCCCCAGAAATTAGCAAATTTATTGTCATAAAGCAATAGCAAATGGAGAGATTTCTCCGTAAGTGTTTGCAGCGTAAGCAGTAAGATGGGGGGGAGTCCTCTCCTCTTCCCTAAGGCATCCTGATACGGGTAAGATGCCTCTGTATAGGGTATAAGACTTGCGTTCATTTTCTGACGGTGGAGATATGCTTCCTGAGAGCAACGTCACTAGCAGGAATCGAGGAAAGTGCCTGGTTTGCAATAGGATTTCAAGAACTAATTGAGTGGATGAATAGAACCAAAGAACTGTCTTGGCTCTTCACTCTGCTCCAGAGGTATAGGCGAGGGCATTTTTCCCTTTTAGGATTTAGTTTTGTGTGAAATCCCATTGTTCCAAACTTCTCCAGGCTTTGAGATTACACTTTCCTTTCATGCTCCAGTCATAATGATTTGGGCCTCTTACGCCATCTAATTATCTGCTGTTCAGTCTTCTAACTGGAATCTCATTCCTTAGTATCTCTCCATCTAATCTCTGCCTGGAACCGTATTAAGAGGGACAGAATATTTACCACTTCTCAATGAGAGTGCCTTTAAGTAGGTCTCCCTTGCTAAGGAAAGAGGCTCCAATCTTTAGGGGAGCAGAATGAGGCAACGTTTTGTTTTTCATCTATTCCTATTCTAGGATTAACTCTTTGTGGCGTGATTGATAGTGGAAATCTCCATTTCCTTTGGAGTAGGTGGTTCTTAACTGAGCCAATTCCTCAGTCCCCAAGACCTGGATATTGGCAATGTCTGGAGACATTTTTCGTTCTAATAATTGGGGGTGGGGGAAGATGCTACTGGTATTTAGTGAATAGAGGCTGGGGAGGCTGCTAAGCCTTCTATGATGCCAGTGAATATGGCAGCCTCCAGTAGCAAAGAGTTGTCTGGCCCAAAAGATTGATTGTGCCAAGAGAAACTCTAGAGCAAATCTCACTTCTTTCTGCAAAAAGTGTTGTCCTTTGCCTCGCAAATGATGAGATATATTTATTCCTTATGGATTATTCATTTGTAGGGCTCCAATTACCACAGTCTAGACTGTGCTTTGCAATTCCATTTCAATACCATTGATTGTTCCCCCACCCACATACGATGAAGGTAGACTTTCACATCCTTTTTTGCCATCTTGAAGCATCTGCTGCTTCTTTCCTGTGTATCAAGGCTTGTCCTTCTTTCCTGTGTATCAAGGCTTGTCCTAGAGCACATGTCTTTTAAGAACCACCAATAGTGCAGTCCAAATCATTATTTAGAATAAACTTCTCCCCATGATGAAGACTGTATTTTATCACATTATTACCCAAAACTCTTTAGCTCATTATGGCCAAAACATCTAAGATTTTGTCTTTTCCAAGTAAAAGACTTAGTCAACTTTGAAAGTCCCCAGAATAATGGTAGTGATCTTTCCAGAAACAGAAATATTTGTCCTAATGATGAATTCATGTCCCAACCTCCTGCAACATAAAGAATCTCCTTAATTTCGGCATTAGTTTCCACAAAGTTTCAAAGTTCTCTTCACTTGCGCTTTCCCTTCCCCCATTTGTTATAGCAAATAAAAACTTCTCCAGGCATATGGCTTAGGATGGGGATGGCAGATGATCTATGATGGACCCAAGGTCATGAAGTACACTGTTGAAGTACATCATGTTGGAAACTATCTTATAGGTTCTTGATTTCAGAAATAGCATTCCTGTAATGATGGTCTTCTACCCCCTTATCACATGACGCTGAAGGGAATGCTAGAAATGATAAACACAAAATCAAAGGCAGGACCACATTTTCGCCAATTATAGTTATTGATTTGTTCCTCAGATCATCTATTTATAAGATTGTCTCCATAACTTGATGTGCCAGGTTTAATTATGAATTGCTAATGGACGAACATAAACACATCTACATAAATAGGTCTTGGGCAGAAGACAACACACATTTTGACAGTGTTCATTGAATGTCTGTGTAATTGCTTATCAGATACACCAAGCTAATTTAGAAACTTATCATTGGAGTCCTCTTGATTCCAGTACGGAAGAAATTGTTATTGACTTTCTCCAACACAAGAAAACCAGACTAGACCATCATGATCATTCCTTTTAGTTGTAAAATATGTGATTGTGTGATTTATCTTTTCTTACCAGTCAAAACGCGTAACAGATGTCCTCAGGAGTTTTAAGCGAGTTCATATATGGAATCAGGACAATAGCTATCCTTATACCGGGTACTGCCAATTTCCAGGCCATGATTTGAAAGCAAAACTCTATTTCCATGTGAATTATGCGTGTGACACAGTTCGTTTGAGTTTTACGTTTTGCTAATCAATTTCTTTAGGACAGTTACATAAGGAACTTTACTAATATTTAATTATTGACATTTATTGCTTAAACTATGCTTAGAGGCAAAGAACCCTAAACATTTAATCAGAAGGATAGGTTTGATTTCTGGCTCGCTCTTATTAGTTGGGTGACTTTTTCCACTAAGTTAAGCACTTTGCATTTCTATTTCCTCATCTTTAGAACACATGTGATTTGTCTCTGAGGTATCTTACTCTTTAATTATTCATTCAGCAAGTATTTATTGGGAACCTTTATATTCTCGATACCATGGAAAATCCAAAGATCAATAAGAGCCCAAAGGAACCTTGTGTATATGTATAGCAGTGTTCCAGCTTATCTTCCCTTTGTCCCCTTTGGGCATTTTTTTTTTCCAATGCCTGGTTTTGCTCAGTGGTCATCAAAGCAGGTGCACAAAGCAGTACATTGGGTGAAGGAAAAATATACTAGAACTTCAATTCTGATTTGTGTTTTGTCTTTTTCCTGGGGTAAATTTTTTGTTAAAGATTTTATTTTTTTATTTGAGAGAGAGAGAGAGAGAGAGAGCGAGCATGGGGGGGGTGTCAGAGGGAGAAGCAGACTCCCTGCTGAGCAGGGAGCCTGATTTGGGATTTGATCCTGGGACTCCAAGATCATGATCTGAGCCAAAGGCAGTTGCTTAACCAACTGAGCCACCCAGGTGCCCTGGGGTAACTTTTTATTTTTGATGGTTTCAAACTTAGAAAAGTTGCAAAAATTGTATAAAGAACTCCCATATATCCTTTGCTGGATTCACTAATTATTAAACACTTCTCTGGTTGTGCTTTATTCTCCCTCCATCAACACTGCACACTACTGGGCTTCTCTCTCCCTCTTTCAGGGAGATGAGGCATCTATCTATCTATCTATCTATCTATCTATATCTATCTATCTATCTATCTATCTATCTATGCCCCATTGCTCTAAATACTTCAGTACTTCAGTATTTTCTAAGAATAAGCACATTCTCTCATTTAACCCCAGTACGATAATTACAAATCAAGAATTTCAGCGTTGAAGCCGTACTATTATTTCACAATCCACATTTAAATTGCATCAATTTCTGAACAATGTCCTTCACAGCAATTTTTTTCCAGTCCGGAATTGCACATTGCACTTTGTTGTCATTTTTCTTTAGTTTCCTTAAATATGGAACAGTTCAGGCTAGCAATTTGAAGAGTACAGGCTAGCAATTTTGTAGAATTTCCCTCAATTTGAGGTTGTCTAGTGTATGCACTTTTGGCAGGAATACCAGAAAAAGGATGTGTCCTTGGTGCCGGCGATACCTATTTATCTTCTTACTGGTGGTGTCAAGGTTGATCACTTGGTTAAAGCGGACTTCCAGGTGTCTTAGGCTTTTGCCTACAGAGAAAGAAATCTGACACATGCTTATAGGCAAAGAATTTGGTTAGATCTAGTTTAGGATTCCCGACTCACATAAAGGGAGTGGACCTGTTTTGAGTTGTCATGTTCAGTAAATCTAAACCTGGACTGGGAATCTTCAGCTCCTTATTATGTGTATTTATATCAGTGCATTATTTACATGTAATTACTGAGAACTGAATTTGTTTAAGACCTAATCACTACAAGTTCCCTTCCAATAACCTTACCCTACCTCCTGAATTCTAGCGTCGGGCCAGCACGAAAAGTAGATACATTGTTTTGTTAAATAGGGCTGCAAGATATACATAAGCAGTAGGGAAGGACATGGAAAATAATATTTGCAGGAAGGAGTTGGATTTTTTAGTTCAAAGAAGCCGAAATGAGATTTGTTAAGCCCTGAAGGAGAAAACAAAGGAAGACAGTAATTGAATTTGGAAGACAAAGACAAGGTAAAGGACAAACTATAGTTTTACCCATAAGACAATAGATCCGATCTTAAATTATAAACTGAGTTTCTGGGTCCCCCCCCCCCCAACTAGTTATAACTTTTACAATTTGTTGTACTCTTTAAAAAAAAAAATCACTTTTTTTTTTTTTGATCGTCGAAGGACTCCTTGAGCTTTTTTGCTCTATATTTAGTATTTTGGACATGTTGGTAGAGGTGCTGGAATAAAATAAAGTGGCTAAAACTCGCAAAGCCGGAAAAGCTGAAAGTAAGGCATTGGAAGTCAGTAGAGATGGTGAAATTCAGAAAAGCAGAAGGAAACATTCTGTTTCCATTATGCTGTTACTGCATCCTTTAGTTTGCTTGCATTAAATTGTGTGCTTTTTTCCTCACCTGCCCCCTGAATCTTCAGAAAGGAGCTCATCGCCAAGCTGGACCAGGCAGAGAAGGAGAAGGGGGATGCCGCGCAGCTGGCTCGCGAATTCGAGGTGCTGATGGAGGAGAACCGGGCGTTGAAGTTGGCTCAGTCCCAGTGTGTGGAGCAGCTGGAAAAGCTTAGAATACAGTATCAGAAGAGACAGGGCTCATCCTAACTTGAAGCGATTCAATGTGAGCGTAGAAGGTTGGTGACTGCTGTGTGCTGGCCCAAAGATTTTTATTTTAAAGGGATAGTGTGTAAGATTTTATGGTTTCTTTTTATTACCCATGTGGCAAACGTCTATCATGAATTTAATGCTTGCCAGATCCAGTTTGAGAGAAGGGGTATTTTATTTTCAATAAGATGATCAAAGCAAACCTATTGCCAATCTATGTTTTCCGAGATCAATAATTCATTGCCAAAGATTTTTTTTTTTCCTTCTTGAGAAAGATGTGATCATACTGTACTTCAGGGTAGAAAACGATAAAAATAGAATATTGACTGACTCGGCCAAGAATCATGAACAGAATTGAGCCATGAAACAAACTAGTGAGAGGCTCACTGCACTTTCATATCTGTGTATTTTTAAATTTCACGTCTTGACTATTTCAGCTGTGCTCAGCCCGCAGTCAGAAACGTCTGCACCCATATTTATGTTCACCAGAGTTAGGTTTAATCCCTCAATGACTGATTGTCCTGAGAATAAATGGTTGCATATCATAAAAGCTTTCTCAGGAAAATATTAGCAGAAAGCGTGTTTGTGCCAAAAGCACATCTACCAGTGCTAACTTGCTGTTGTAATAAAAAGCTGATAAGACCGCATGTCTTTCACGCCACGTTACCAGCCAGTAAACATCTCTGCCTTTGCTTGTGTGCGCTCTGGGGGCATGGGGGGGGATGGGAAAGTGTTGTTTGGACATTACTTTGGTGAGCTCCCATGAAAACATCAGTAACTCTCTAACTATGACTTTGCTTTGGATTTAAGGAGATATTTTGGATCAGTAATAACAGATAGGAACATATGAATAAATTCAGGAATAAGATGATTTTTCCCTCGTTCCACCTATCACCATATTTCCCCGATCGATCTCTTTGTTTTATGTCCATTTCTATTCATGTAACTTCTTTTTCATTAAACATGAATCAAAACTGTCAGTCTGTGTTTTGTCCCTTTCTGAGCTTCCTTTGGGCTAAAAATCAGTTGGGGTTGGCTACCCTGGGTCGGGCTGTGTACTTAGTTTGAAAGACTGTATGTGTGAAATAAAGCAGGGAAGTCCCTTTTCTTGGAAACCATTCAGAGTTGTAATACTCAATAGGATGCATCAGTGTCTTAAGGTATTTTGCCAGAAAACACAAAAGGGAATAGTTGATTACGGCTTGGGCTAGACCAGCTGTTATGGGCAGGGGGTGGTTTTACCCCTGGGGGGACATGTGGCAACGTCTAGAGGCATTTTGTTGTTGTTGTCATGACCAGGATGAAGAGATACTACTGGCATCTAGAGACTCGAGGTCGGAGATGCAAGGACAACACCGCAACTACAGAGAGTTGTCTGGCCCAATGCGCCAATGGTGACAAGTCTGATACACCCAGGACAGACGAGTCACTGTGCAGGTGGACAAATGCCAAGGGGAAGCACGTTGCAGGGTCACAAGTTTCTTACCATGTGGTGCAGAGTCCGTGAGGTCCTTCGATCTCCTGACCCTCAGTTTCCTCATTTGTAAAATAAAGCTTTTAGATAGATCTCAAAGTTTTTAATGTTACATGTGCCTATTTGCCCTGAAGCTGCTTTAACATTTGACCAAAGATGAAAGTCCCTATTATCCTGGTAGAACCTTCTTCTTTAGTAACCCCAAGGCTTATAAATACTAATATAAAGGAGGGATTGTCCACTAAGTTTCTATAAATCCAGAATGAATAGACTGGGAGGATGAAGAGTGCATTACCAATGTTTAGACACAAGAATTAGTTTTTGGTCACTGCCCATCTGAAGAGAGTTACATATATTTACAGAATTCAAGCAGTCATGGCCCCTTATAGATAATCTGGGGGGGTGGGGCAGGGAAATATAGTTCCAAAATATCTTTGCTCTATCAGAATGAAAATAATGTTGCAGGGTCAAAATCTTTGAACACCACTGGTAATATACTAAGGAGACACTGAAAAAATAGTTTTCATGTCTGTACCAGTCTCAGCCTGAAATTTCACCGTGTGTTTCCAAACGGTATCTATTCATGACTCAAAAGCGAGAATTTCCCTAGGTGTGTGTGTGTGTTTTAAGCAGACTTTCATTCATTGAAAATATGAAAACATCATCTACTTTTGAAGCATTACCAGAGCAATCTACACGTGAAATTTCTTACATGGCCAGCCTCATCTATTCCTTCATTTGGCAAATATCCCCCAATCTTACTTACTGCTGCATACTACTGATACAACACAGAATCATTTAAGAATTTTCTATCTTCAAATACATTTACCGTATTCTTGCTACTAGCAATAGTGAAAATGTCACAGAGCATTAAAAATGAGCAGAGAGGTCATATTAATATTAAGGTGAAGATTCTTGCATTAGAACCAGAATGAAAGGAAAATGTAACCCATAGTACTTCCTGCAATTGCTCTACTAAAGATTTGCTATTTGTCGGTCATTTAGTTTATGTAGACATGAAAAGAATGTGGTCGTATGTGGCTAGAAATCAGATCTCTCATCATCGGTATGGGCAGAACAGTTGCTCTATCACACTCTGGTACCTGGGCTGAGATGTATCATTAAGTCAGTACAAATAAGGAAATAAAAGCCATCTGGAATTCAAATTCAATTCAACAAAAGTTTCCTATACACTTTCCTAGTGCAGGGCAGAGAAACAACCACAGAGGATGTAAGAATGCGTGACATAGTCCCAGCCTTCGATATGCTTCCAATTTAGTAACAGAAATAGCATACACGTTCTAGCTCCTGGAACACATGAATAAACATAAATGCAATAAGATAAATGAAGTTTATAGTAGTTTCTCAAAGAAGAAAAGAACGGCACGAGCAGAAGAACAGTGCTTGGGAAGCACAGAGTGAGGGCCCCACCTTTGGGAGAGTAAGTCGTCCTCCTGTAGAGTATATATGGGGGGGTAGTGGACAGTTCAGTCAGGCAGTTCCACTGGGCTCTGGTTGTGGGGGGAGTTTGGGCAAAAATGTCTTGAAACATGGAGGGTTTGAAGATAATTCAGATGGTTGCGCTGCATGGATGGATCACATGAGACAGAGACCAGAGGCATGAGGAATCGTCCGAAGGGCAGTAGAAAGGCGGGAGCAAGAAGGAGAGAGGCAGCAATTGAAGTGGAGTCATGTGGGGAGGGATGGAGGCATGTGAGAAGTAGAATCTGTGTGGCCTGGGATGGATTGCGTATGCAATAGAAGCAAAGAAGATAAGAAGTAACATTTAATGAGCCCCTCTGTGCCAGATGATGCTGGGTGCTTTATACAGGCTGTATTGTTTAATTCTTATAACAACCTGAGAGGTAGCTCGAATTAACCCCATTCTCCAAAACCAGTGACTAATGTCGCAGAATTTTTCCAGAGTTCCCTAGCACTGGGATTGAAATACAAAGTTTTGTTCCTTTTTCATTTAATTCATTCTTTTAACTATTTCCTGAATACTTGTACTTTGCCAGGCATTCCGAAGATGCCAGGGACACAACAGTGAATGAGAGAAACATGGGTCTCTCAAGATACCTTTGGTCTAGTCAGGGAGGTAGACATTTACCCAAATGTAGTCTTGGGTTAGTCTTAAAAAGTATCAAAAAATCCCTATTAAATGTAGAGCCTAATTTCTCTGCCTTTTAGTGTGAGCTGGACTTGAAGACTTGTTTCTAAAAAACAGAATAGAGAAGTAGAAATATATGATTTCTAAGACTAGGTCATAAAAGACATAGCAGCTTTCTTCTCTTCTGTTCTCTTGGATTACTTGCTCTGGGGTGAGCCAGCTGCCATGTTCTGAAGAGACTCAAGCAGGCCATTGAGAAGTCCACATGGTAAGGAGGACTGAGGCCACACCAGTGAACTTGGAAGCAGACCCTCCAGCGTCAGGCAAGACTTCAAATGGCTGCAGCTGACTGACATCATCTTTTTTTCTCCCCTCCACTCTCCTCCCCTCCCCTCCCCTCCCTTCCCCTCCCTCCCTTCCCTCCTTCCTTCCTCTCTTTCTCTCTTTCTTTCCTCTTTTTTTTTTTTTTTTAAAGAGAGGGAGGTGAGGAGGGACAGAGGGAGAGGGAGAGAATCTTAAGCAGTCTCCACACCTGGCATGGAGCCCAATGAGGGTCTCGATCTCACAACCCTCAGATCAGGATCTGAGCCAAAATCAAGAGTCAGATGCTTAAGCGACTGAGCCCCTCAGGCACCCCCTGGCCGACATCTTGATGCAACATCATGAGACTCTGAGCCAGAGCCACCCAACTGGGCTGCTCCTGGTTCCTGATTAGTAGGAACCAAGAGATAATAAATCTTTGTTGTTCTAAACCACTAAATTTCAAGGTGATTTGTCATGCAGCAATAGATAACAGATAGACCATATAGACGAGGTAAGCAAGTGCAAGCAGAAAAGAAACACAGTTTATGAATATACAAAAGAAAGAGAATCTAACTGAGATAAGGCATCAGGGATGGTTTCCTTAAGGTGGTGACTACTGAACTAAGATCTGGTGGATGGGTAAGAGCTAAAGAAGCAAAGGAGGCAGGTGGAGGAAGGCATCTAGACAGAATAAAAACACGTGCAAAGGCCCTGTGGCATGTTCAAAGCCTTGAAGGAAGCCATTATGGCTAAGCATGAAGATGTAAAGAGAGCGTGATACGAGATGAAGTTGTAGAACAGGGCAGAAACTTGAAGATCACATTAAGAATTTTGGCCCTAATCCCGAAGGCAATAGGAAGCCACTGAATTTTAAGCACAGGGGGCACCATGTGAACACATCATCTTCTACAGTGACATGTTTTAAGGGTTTTTCTTTTTTAAGCTACTTCACTTTCAGTTGTTGGGAGTGCTATATAATGTTATTTATGCTGTATATATAATCAGCTAGCTGGCCAGAAAGACTGATGATAGGGTTAGTTATATAGGATTATTACATACATTTTACTTGATAAGTCATTTTAATGAATATTTTTCTGCTTAGACAATAACAAACTCTTAATAGTATCACGTGGCCTGGCAGAATAAAAGACAGACTGAGTCTACCTTCACAGTCACCATTAATATATTTAATTGGGTGACGCTAATAATCCTACTTTTCAATGAATATTTCTACCACCCACCTTTTAAAAAATGTTTGTGTTGCAAAGTTGCCAGACCTAGAACTGACAAGAGTATACTCTTCAGCGATTAGAACTTCTAAGACAATATTTTTCACACATCTTGTTATTTTAAAGAACAATAATAGTCAGAACCGAGAGTGAAATTATATCACACGTGAACATAGAAACTCGAAATGCACATAGGCCGAGATGAAATAACCATTAAGCTGATATGAACCATTAGAGTCTTTGAATACCCTTCCAGTTCTAACTGTCTGTATTATATTGTAGACAGAATGTATTATTTCTCACGGTTACCAACAGATGCTCCCTGAAAAAGAAATGTCTTATGCTCAAAAAGGTTTTGAGTTACAGTGTTAAAATCATATCTGTTTCATTTTGCTCTCGGAAACCTTGAAAACCTTTCTTCCTAGTCAGTCCTTGTGTGTGGGCGGCTTTTGCGAGTGTAGATAATATGATAATGATGGGGAGGGGGTGGCCTGAGTCACATAAGCCAGAAAACACAGTTGCTCCCTCTGGAGTTTGTCTTTTAAAAACTTTTTATTGGTTGCTTTTGGACTAAGGCATTCAGGACAAGAATTCTGAGTGGAAGGACCGAGCCAGGGTGAATAAAGGAGGAACCAAGTTTTTGAACAGTGCAATGAGAGGAAGAATTGGCATTTGCGATCGGCCTCTCTGAACCGATTTTGTCTGTCACAGAACATGTCTGGACAGTGGCTGTTCCCTCAGATCTGAGTCTTGGAAAGGGAAAGATAAAGAGATAACAGGACAAGGTAAAATGATGTGTGAAACAGACTGTCCCCCCTGCCCCCCTCCCAGCCCACTTCTCAAAAACAGAGTAAATACTGAACATACTGACTTTCCCCATCATTCCTGTAAATAAGGATATGACTCACAAACTCTGAAATCTGCAGAATGCCATAGATACTATGGTGATTTGATAATTTAAAAATAGCTGGGAAAAAGCAAGAAATCGGCCATGGGTAAGTTGGGATGGTTTCTTTCTTTTCTTGCCTTTTTTTGGTTTTTTTTTGGTTCGTTTTTCATTTAACTTATAATTGTGTCAAACCCTAAGTATCCTGACATCTGGTTTCCCAACCAAATTTTAGGGTTTTGTGGTTTCTGGGAACTAACACGGTGAACACAGTGGTTCAGATCTCAGATTCCAGGCAAGAAGCAAGGCTCAAGACTTACCAGGAGTCACTGCAGTCTACATGCAAATCTCTATTTGGTTATACGTTCTTCTTTTCAGAGAGAGAGATGAGTGTTGGTGGCATTTGAAGACACTGACCCGCATCCCCAAACTGTTACATGACCATTGCAATATTATAAATACAGATATTTAGGGTGTGGATTATAATAATAGTGGTTGACATAGCAATAACTATAAAGCTTACTGAGTGGCATTCACTGATTTTTAGCTCCCTGATCCAGAAATGGGAAGCAAGGAAACTTGCTTAGTGGTGCTAAAACCCCCAAAGCAGGAGTTTCTGCAAACCTGGTTTCAGTTTGAGATTTAGGATTAAGGTGCAGGTGAGGAATTTATGTATCCCCCAAATCTCAGTCTACCTTTATAATCAATGTCCTGCTATGGAATACATTCAAAAGGAGCCAATAAAAGAGACCTAAGAAGGGAATATTTACAAAGTTGGGGGCAGGGTTAAGGGAAATGGGGTGGGCTGGTGAAGCCCTGGGGACTGGCAGCCTCAGGAAATTCTCTCCTAGGCCTTCGAAAATGACGGGGGGAAGAAGCAGGACTAGGACCTGGCAGAGACTGTGTCTGGAGGAGAGGCTTCACCCCATCACATTTGCAAGAACTTGTGTTTTGGTGGGGGTGGGAGGCCACAGCCTACCCAGGGCTAGCAGGGAGGGGCCTGGGGGAGAAATTCTCATCCTTCCCTTTTCTGCTGGTTACCCCCAAAGGACAAACCCAATCACATGTCAGAGGGCAAAGCGAAACTTTGTTGCTGTGGTCCAGATAGCCAGGCTCCAGGGGCGGGGGGGGGGGGGGGGGGGGGGGGGAGGGGGGGGAAGGGCCTGGGGGGGGTGGGGTAGACATAGCAGGGTGGAAAAGCCAGGACAGTGGATCTGCAGGGGCCCATGGAAGGTCTTTTGCACAGATGACCCACAAGCTAAAAAGGTAGAAATACCTCAGAAGCAAATAAAAAAAAGCAGGATGGCCAGGCTTGTGATTTTCACCCAGCGTCCTTCCTAGTTTGTAGAGCCCCATTCGGTATCCAGGAATATGAACCAAGAGGACCCTCAGCTCCTCCTCCCTGAGGATGGATCAGGGGCAGGGTTGCCAGACAAAGTACAAGAGGCTTAGTTAACACTGAACTTCAGAAAGCAGATAAACAATGAATGGATGGATAAATATATATAGCATAAGTATGTCCCAAACATTGCATTAAAAAAAAAAAGAGCTGTTTATCTGCAGTTCAGTTTTAACTGAGAACTTCATATTTTTATTGGATAAATCTGGCAATGCGAATTAGGGAGGGTTGTGTGGCGATGGCTCCGTGAGCGTACCCTGCCCCCTCCCACCCTTGTCCTTAACTACCATTTGTTTAGAAGAAAGTGCTCTGGAAGTAGAAATGTGGTACAGGATTTCTGAAACCATGCTCTTGCAACATCAGTGTTTGAAATGCGAAGCATTTAAAAAAAAAAGGAGAAGAAAACACTGTTTCATGGTCAAATAAGTTAGAGTTACACTGGGTTAAAGTTAGAGTTCTCCCAGCTTTCGGCTTTCTCCTGGCCTGTATGTATGTATGTATGTATTTATTTATTTATAGGTTTTATTTTATTTGTATTCATTTATTTTTAAAGATCCTATTTATTTGTCAAAGAGAGAGAGCACAAGCAGGGGGAGCAGCAGGCAGAGAGGGAATCAGGCTCTCCGCTGAGCAAGGACCCCGATGCGGGTCTTGATCCCAGGACCCTGAGAGCATGACCTGAGCTGAAGACAGATGTTTCACTGACTGAGCCCCGCAGGTGTCCCATAGATTTTAAAGTAATCTCTACACCCAACATAGGGCTTGAACGCACAACCCCAACATCAGGAGCCGTGTGCTCCATTGACTGAACCAGCCAGGCTCCTGTCTCCTGGCCTTTAATGCTACTGTGCACTGTGACCCCAACAAGAGTGTTTACTTGCTTTATTGAAAACCCAGTATAACAAACAAATGACAGGCCCAAGATCCTTCTGTTCCACAGTGACCAGAGGTTTCCACTGAAATGCAGTTTAAATTTAGCAGTCATTTCGGGGCGCCTGGGTCGTTAAGCATCTGCCTTCGGCTCAGGGCGTGATCTCAGGGTCCTGGGATGGAACCCAGCCCCGCATTGGGCTCCCTGCTCGGCTGGGAGCCTGCTTCTTCCTCTCCCACTCCCCCTGCTTGTGTTCCCTCTCTCTCTGGCTGTCTCTCTGTCTGTCAAATAAATAAATAAAATATTAAAAATAAATAAATAAATAAATAAACAAACAAATAAATAAATAAATAAATTTAGCAGTCATTGTGATGTCCATCACGCAGTATCTCAAAATCTTGCCTTAAGGCTTTATTTGCATTTATAAAGAGGTTTTAAAGCTCCCCATAAATGTTTGCAAAGTGATAGCATTCTATTTAATAAGATATTAGATTGTCCACTTGATATGCCATGGTTTTGCTTAATTTAAAATGAGGAATCAATTAAAACCAAATTATCATCCAAGCAGGGGCAATCCTGGATTTTTCAGAGAGAAGAATGAGGATAGAAATACCAGCTTTCTCTGCTTCACAAGGTTATTTTTGAAAAGAAATGAAATGTTGTGAAAGACGCACAAAAGATTACAGCGTTGAATGAAGTTTTATTATTACCCTCGCTGTAGAGTTGGTGGGCTACACCGGTCTTATGGTTTTCTTTCTTTCTAGTGCTAAGAATTTTAGTTAATTTGTCCAACCCATAATCCTATTTCGTAGTGTGCAATGGGAGAAAAAGGGAGGCGCGTCAGTTAGGATTAGAATGAGCTGCAGAATAAGTCAGTCGGAGAAAGACATACCACATGATTTCACTTATATGTGGAATTTAAGAAACAAAACAGATGAACATAGGGAAAGGGAGGGAAATTAAAATAAGACAAAATCAGAGAGGGAGGCAAACCTTAAGAGACTCTTAACTCTAGGAAACAAACTGAGGGTTTTTGGAGGGGAGGTGGGTAGGGGGAAGGGGTAATTGGGTGGTGGGCATTAAGGAGGATACCTGAGGTTATGAGCACTGGGTGTTGTATGCAACTGATGAATCACTAAACTCTACCTCTGAAACTAATAATACACTATATGTTCATTAATTGAGTAAAAAAAAAAAAAAAAAAGAATCCGCTTGGAAGGACAGATTTCATGCTTACCCCCCACCCCAGCCACCACCACCAAATAAAACAGTGGAAAGATCTTTTTCTTCTAGGATGTGAAAAATTGGGGAAGTAGAGTCCTGGGTTGATCGGCTTCATAAAATCTTCAGAGCCTCAAATTTCTCTGCTGTTATTGAGGGATGTTCCTCATTATTATGGCCTGAGATGGCAGCAGCTCATTATTATGGTTTGAGATGGCTACAGCGAGGAAGAGGAGGGGCCGGGGGAGACTGAGGAGCTCAGTCGTTAAGCATCTGCCTTCGGCTCAGGAAGTGATCCTGGAGTCCTGGGATGGAGCCCTGCATCGGGCTCCCTGCTCCCCTGGGAGCCTGCTTCTTCCTCACCCACTCCCCCTGCTTATGTTCCCTTTCTCACTAGATGTCTCTCTCTCTGTCAAATAAATAAATAAAATCTTTAAAAAATTAGTAAGAAAAAAAAAAAAGAAAAAAAGGAAGAAGAGGAGGGGCCGGCAGGGTGGGCTGGCTATCCTGGAAGTTGCCACAAGATGCTTCTGGGCCACAGGGTGCCCGGATATTTGCTCAAACATTATTCTGGGTGTGTCTGTGAGAATGTTTTCACATGAGATTTACTTTTAAATTAGTAAACTGAGTAAAGCAGATTGTCCTCCCTAATGTGGGAGGACTTCATCCAATCGGTTGAATAGAACATAAAAGCTCTGAGTGAGAGAGAAATCCCTCTCCTGCCTCCCTGCCTTGAGTGAGGATATTGGCTCATTCCTGCATTTAGACCAGAACAGAAACATTGGCTCTTTCTGGCTCTCAAGCCTGCTGGCCTTCAGATGGAAATTGCACCATTGGCTTTCCTGGGACTCTAACTTACAGATGACAAATCTGGGGACTTGTCAGCCTCCATAATCACAGGAGCCAATACCTTATAATAACCCCCCCCCCCCCATCTCCTGTTGGTTCGCTTTCTCTGGGGAATGCTGACTAATCCAATCCCATTGTCTGGAACTTAATATGGAAGAAAAAGAGCAAGTATATGGAGTGAAATGTGTGGGGGTGTAAGCAGAAGATTCTGCCACAGGAAGGAAACTGAAACCCTTCAGGGTATGTGTGCGTCAGCAGTGATGGGGGTGCAGTCTTTTATTTGGGGAGCTGACCAAGAGCACGGCCGTATCAGCAGGTCAGGCTCTCCACGTATGAATTTGGGCAGCAGGATCTTCCTCTGTCCTACCAGCTCAAAGTCCCTGGAAAATATGAATCATATCCACATTCCTTCATTTTAAATATCTATCCAGAGTATGTTAAATACAAATATCTCTACAAATAGAAAGCTCTGTCACTTTGTGCCATGATGCACATTTGTATGGATATGAATATATGTGTATAAAACATGGAAATAGGGTATTTGGTCTGTTTTAATGCCTGAAATGGAAGTAAGGGTGATTACTTTTGTATAGTGAGTAATACACCCCTGTTTTTTGGCATTTTCTTTTTCTTACACCAGGTAACTGTCAAGGGTGAAGAATGGATGACAAAAGGTTTTGACAATGATGACAAATTATTCAGTTCCTAGATTGGGGATTTTTTTTTATTAGTTTCAGGGGTAAAATTTAGTGATTCATCAGTTGCATACAACATCCAGTGCTCATTCCATCAAGTGCACTCCATAATGCCCATCACCCAGTTACCCATCCCCCTATCCCCCTCCCTTCCAGCAACCTTCAGGTTGTTTCCTAGAGTTCAGCATCCCTTATGATTTGCCTCCCTCTCAATTTTCGTCTTATTTTATTTTTCCTTCCCTTCCCCTACATTCATCTGTTTTGTTTCTTAAGTTCCACACATGAGTGAAATCATATGGTATTTGTCTTTCTCTGACTGACTTATTTTCCTTAGCGTAATACCCTCTAGTTCCATCCACGTCATTGCAAATGGCAAGATTTCATTCTTTTTGATGACCAAGTAATATTCCACTGTATATATACCACCTCTTCTTTATTCATTCATCAGTCGATGGATATCTGGGCTCTTTCCGTAGTTTGGCTACTGTGGACATTGAGGCTATAAACATTGGGGAGCAGGTGCCCCTTTGAATCACTGTGTTTGCATCCTTTGGATGAATACCTAGTAGTGCGAATGCTGGGTCATAGGTTGGGGATTTTGAAGCCACTTCACTGGCTGGGTGAAGGTGTTACCCCATTATTAGAGGTCTAGTGCTTGATTTTCAGAGCAGTTATCCAAGCTCTTGTAAGAACTGCTAATAAGAACATGCATCTCTTCCCAAGCTTTGTACAAAGATCAATTGTACATAACTCCTGAGGGTTGTTGTCATTTCTTGCCTCCTCGTTTTTCCATCCCTGGGAGAGAAACAGGGGTATGAGATCTGTTTGGTTTGCTATTATCCTGGGATCCTAGTATAGGACCATCGGAATAATCACTAGGTGGAAAGTCGAATAAATACTTACTTTTAATTTGTAATTGGTTACCAAACTTAAAGCTTTATGTAGCGTCAGGACTAATTGAATAATTTGTAGGACCAAGTATGAAATGAAAATTTGGGGCTCCTTGGTTCAAAAATTAAGAATCTCAAGACACTGATGGTAGAGCAGGTAGAGCCAGCACAGGGCCCTTCTGAGTGTGGATCCTGGGCAACTGTACGGGTGGCACATCTATGAAGCCAGCCCCTCTGAGCGTTGCATGATTATCACTGTGATGTCCTGGAAGTCTCCACAAAGCTCCCACTTTATCCTCTCCCTCCATGCCCTCGAATCTTCTCTTTCTTCCCAAATCTTTACTTTGTATAACGTTATCGGAAATGAGCGGGTCTAAAGAGAAAACATTAATTAGTTTAAGATTTTTTCCCTTTCCTGACCAGCAGGACTCACAGACATTTCCCTGTCTTCTGACTGCCTCTAGTATGAGGCCGTATCCTGAGCTGCTTTCTCACCATGTATACACACGTGGAGAACATTCGTGGGGCTGTGTGTATGAAGGGGATTGATTCCTATCAAATAAACTAGGAATATTTGACAAAGGCCCTTGGCATTTAATATGGAAAAATGACTCATACGAATCTCATCATCCACATGTAGTGAAGCGTGAACTGATTTCCCAGGGAGATGGGATATACCTGGATCGCGGAAGACTTATAAGGCAAATGAAAGGCACATATTCTAATCAAAGTAGCTTCTGATTGCTTTCTCTCCTGTGCTACTGTAAGCGTCAGGGCTCTCCAGAGACACAAAACCAGTCCAAGGAACTGGCTCAGGCAATGACAAAGGCAGGCAAGTTCCCAAATCTCCAGGGCAAGTCAGTAAGCTGGAGACTCAGGCTAGGGGGCAGTGTATTTCCGGTCGGAGTCTGAAGGCCTGGGAACCAGGAGAGCCAGTGGTGTGGTTCCTGCCTGAGGGCAGGCCCGTTGGAGACCTAGAGGAGCTGGCTTTCAGAAGGAAGAATCCCTTTTACTCGGGAGGGCGTCCTCCTTTCTGTTCCATTCAAGCCTTGGCTGCAGGGTGAGGCCTACCCACCTTGGAAAGGGCAATCTGCTTCATTCAGTCTATCAGTTCAACAGTTAATCTCATCCCAAAACACCCCTATGGGAGCATCCAAGCTAATGTTTGACCACATATCCGCCCCTCCCCCCCCCCCCCCCCCCCGGGGTCACATGAAGTCAACCATCACGGATACCCTATCGCCACAAATTCTGTATAGCACTTAAAATTCCTGGCTTCGCACGTAGTGGAGGAAGCTAACATTCTATTTGTTCCTTCTACCGCCTGGCCATAACTGAAGAGTTAATGAGAACAAAAGGTAAATTCCTACATCAACAGTTTACTGAGCGCGAAGCACAAGCCAGGGAAGAGAAAATAACCAAAAAGAGCTGATTCATACAAAGAATATCGGTGAGGAAGAAGCCTTGTTTGAGTGGGTTTTACCTACGAACTTCCTTCTTTCACTTGTTAGCTGTCTTACCAGGGACGTGACTTATTTTCTCTCATGATTGTCCTTTTAGGGCTGGAACCGAGTGAGGGTCAGCACCGCTGCTGTGTGGAATAGGCTGGGTTAGGGAGGACACACAGAATGAGGGTGAACAACTCAAAGTGGATGAGAGAGTAGCTCTGGGTCTGGGCATCCATCACCACGGGGCAACAAGAGTTGGAAGGAGTAAGCTGAGGGGAAATAGGAAAGAATGTGGGAAGGAGCAGAGAGGGGGAGGCTGGAGGGGGGAGAGGTGTGAGGTCAGCCCAGGTGGGCTGGTCATGGTCAGCTCTACTTCTATTTTTTAAAAATATTTTATTTATTTATTTGAGAGAGATAGTGTGTGTGTGTGTGTGTGTGTGAGAGAGAGAGAGAGAGAGAGAGAGAGAGGGCATGAGCCGGGAGGAGGGGCAGAGGGAGAAGCAGGCTCCTCGCTAAGCAGGGAGCTCAAAGTGGGCCTCGATCCCAGGACCCTGGGAACATGATCTGAGCCGAAGGCAGATGCTTAACCGAATGAGCCGCCCAGATGCCCCCGGCTCTACATTCTTGAAGAAGATGCTCAGATCATACCAAGGAGAGAGAAACCAGCCTGCAGCTTGGAGAAGACGCAGGTGATAAGAGAGGAAAAAGAGCTGTCATCGCTGAATTCCTTGAGAAAAAAAACTATTCAGAAGAAGCCTGAGGCTTAAAAGACAGTGGCATCCGTGGGTCAAACAAGCTTGAACTAAAAGGCAGATTTGATTAAACAGTTAAGCATGAATGCCAGGGTCTTTCTTAACTTAGGCCTTTGTTTACACCTTTCTCTCTGCCTGGACCTGAAATGCCTTCTCTCTCTGCCACTACCTGGTTCACGCCTGCTCATTACTAGGTCTCCACCTAGCTGCTTTTCCTTCCAGAAGACACCTCTGACCCCTCAAGACTGGATTTCGTGCCTTCCTCCCGTGTTCTCAACTCGCCCGATTTTGGAACATATTGTACTGATTGAGGTTGCTTTCTGCCACGTCTGTTTTCCTGAAGGAGCTGGAAGTTCCTTTATGACTAGGGTTGTGTCTTGTTTAAAGTCCCATCCCCAGAACATCCTTCAGTGCCAGGCACTGTATAGGAGTTGCTAACTGAAAGAAGGAGCGAATGCATGGGTTCCCTTCTGCTGCTGTCTCAGTGGCCCTTAAGGCCCTGTGCTGGGCATTTGGTGACGGAGCATCAGGAAGACTGAGGTAGAAGTGGGGGTGAGACAAAGCAATTGGACACTCTGCCTGGCCTCCGAGAGCCTTAGGTCACAGCTGTGACTCATGCTGTGACACAAGACAAGTGAAATAATACAATACTGTAGTACGAGACAGGAGAGCAGGAGTGCCAGATTTAGTAAAAAAAAATACAGGGTGCCCAGGGAAATTTGAATTTCAGATAAACCACTAATAGTCCATATACATCTCATGGAATATTGGGGGCATACTAATGCTAATAGTTATGCATTGTTTATTAAAATAAAGGTGTGACTTGTTCTCCTGTAATTTACCAACCCTAAAAGAGAGGAACATGGCCTATAAGAGATCATATTACCTCTGTATTTTAGGGGGTGATATGGGGATCTAAGAGAAAGATGATTCAGAAAACATTTTCTAGGCAAAATGAGTTGCAAAGGATGTGAGCCGAAGCGTGGAAGAAATGCAGTGGAGGCAGGAGGCTTCAGAGACTGGCTGCCATCACCACCGGGGAGAAGGTGTGAAATGGGTGGTGAGAAATCCAGCTAGATGGTTGGGCCGGGTCTGGTGACCTCTGATGTGTCAGAGCCTCAGCATCCCCAGCACCCCCGCCCCTTTGCCTTGGCTAGACTTCATGAACAGGCAGGGCAGGATCTTTCTGCCTGGGCAAAAGTTTCATCTTTACCCAGTTGAGCAGCACTGGACATTAGTCTGTCCCTGTCAATAATAAAGAAAAAGCACCAGGGACATTTTGCAAGGGTCATAAATTGCTCAATCGTTTGCATTTTTTCAAACACTGGTGTCAAAACAGCATCTCTGGCCAAGTCGAGGAGAAAGTGAATATTAACAATGACTTACCAAAACAAGATGGGAAATACTAACAACTTCGAAAGTATTTATAATTTAGCCTTTCCACTTTTCTCTTACAGTATTTATTTAGATTATATGGTAAATATATAATGAAATTAATAAATAAGCTTACTTAGCATCTAGGTAAGAGGTGGAAACGTTTATATAACCTTTATCGAGCACCTGCTATGCTCCAGGGGGCAACATATACAATTTCCCCTACCCTTTTTTTTAAGATTTTATTTTTTAAAGTAATCCCTACACCGAATGTGGGGCTTGAACTCATAACCCTGGGATCAAGAGTTGCACATTCCACGGACCGAGCCAGCCAGGCACCCCGACAATTTCCTTACTCTTAATCACGACACTACTGTAAGGCTACTGTGCATATATAAACATATGCAATAACATTATAATGCTGCTGTGTATATAAGCATATACAATCATACTGTAAATGTTGTTACGTGCCTCTTGCTGAGTTTCATGTTTGTTCGCTCATCTGTGATCACTCAAGTAGCAATTTAGTTATTTTGAATTCGAATCTGATTTGGCTCTCACGTCTATATTGTTTCCATTATATCACACCTATAAGTACAGATCCATGGATAAATAACAATTATTGAGCCTTATGGCATACACCCTGTGGGAATAGAAAGGAAAGAACCTCTAATTCTGTCTTATGGGCATCAAGAATGGCTTTGTAGGGGAGGTGATGCTTGAGTAGTGATTGACAAAATTTTCTCATCTTCTAATCAGATTAATAATAGACGATGTGTGGAGAATACTCACAATAAAAGAAGTATTACTAGTTTTAAAAACATAGTGTATTATTTCTAAAAGGCTCTCATTAGGTTTTTGTAATCTTTTATTAAATGTTCCACGTTGATGACACATACTTACATTCTCATACTTGCTTCTTTTTTTATTACACACCCACTAATATAATTAGTCATATTCATTAAATGGTCATTATTTATAATCTTTAGCTACTTATATGATTATAGTTTGATACCACTTTTGTTAGAAACACTACACATTCACATAGAAGTATGTCTTAAATGTCTTTATAATTCTATAACCTATGTGAATGGTTACGTACTTGGGTTGACTAAATTCCTCCCACATAATTATTTCAATTATATAAAATGTTACTTACATAAGTGTAATGGTATTATAGTTGTAAAATATTCAATTCTGTAATTATGTAAGATTAAAGTAACAAGAAAGCCCTGAAATTTTAGCAGCATACTTCCTAGAGAAAATCTGAATGGTTCTTTCCTATGTTTTATTTTTATTTTTATTTTTATTTATTTATTTATTTTTAATTTTATTTTTAAAGTTTATTTATTTAAGTCATCTTTACACCCAACGTGGGACTTGAACTCATGACCCCAAGATCAAGAGCCACACACTCTTCCAACTGAGCCAGCCAGTGCCCCTCTAGTCCTGTATTTTAAACAACTATAATGATAAAATATGAAAACAAAATGCTCTTCAATGCTTTGCTTTCTCATAAGACATTAACCAAATTCTAGTTTAAAACCTCAGAGAGTGTTAGTTTTGAATACATTCTTGTGAGCTGAATCCTCTTTGAACCCAAATCTGGTTTTCAGATTTTCTCTCCAGGAAGCCCTCTAGAGGGATCTCACTTCCCTGGGTTAATACTTAACGTATTTGTCCCTCAGCAACTCATTGTACATTGCCTTAGAAGCTTTGCAGGCTTTTCTTGTACAGAAAAAGCTCTTTAAAAATGCCCAGGACACGCTTCTTCACTTGGTAAGCTTTGACAGCCGTCTTTGACTGACTGACTTTCTGACAATGACTGTCCAGAAGCAACAGGAAGAAGGGCGTAATTCTGCCTTGACTAGAACATTCGTGGGGAAGGTTCTATGCTTGAATTTCAGATGTGCTCCTCAGGAAGTCATATAAACTTGATGCTTACGCTTGCTGAAGGAGAGATTTTAAATGAAGATAAAATTATGACTTCCATACAATATAAAATGAACGTGTATCAAAGATTTTATTTAACTCAGGAATTAATGAGGGACCAACAGTTGTTGTAGCCCGTTTAAAAGAGAACCACACGTATTATAGTCAAAGAATGGGACATGAATTCTCAAATACATGCAAGACTGGTAAAACTGGTCAATAGCCACAAGAATACAATTTGTATTTTTATGGACAGGAATTGTTTGCATTACAATAAATTTTCCACAAGTTAACTTCTGTCTCTAAAAGGCAAACAAAGGCATAGATAACCCAGATGGATGAGCTAGATGATGCTAGTAAATTTAGTCTGTCCCATTTTTTCTCATGTAGTCTTTCTTTAAAGGGTGCTTTTTTTTGGAAGGTGGACGCCTGGGTGGCTCAGTCAGTTAAGCAACTGCCTTCAGCTCAGGTCATGATTCTAGGGTCCTGGGATTGAGCCCCACATCAGGCTCCCTGCTCAGTGGGGAGTCACCCTCCCCAACCCCATGCTTGTGCTCTCTCTCTCTCTCAAATAAATAAATAAAAATTTTTTTAAAGGGTGCTTTTGGGGCATATGACATCTTTATAATGATAAATAACTCAAGATTTAGAAATTAACTGGTAAATAAATTAGTTGTTGGGTCCAAGACTCACACACAGGAATTTTTCATTGAAATTCATCTTGAACAATAGCATAAAAATTAAGGATTCTTTTGAGAATCAGGCACTAACTAGTTATACGATGATGCAAAAACTGAAATATTATTCTACTTTCTGTATATGGCCATGAAATACAATATAGGCGTTCTGAATGATTTGGATCAGTTCTCTAACTAGCAGCAACCTCCCTGTCACTCACAGATCGACCTCCATAGTAATAGCCGTGCTAATACCAGCAATAATAATAAAAACTATGGCAGCCAAGTCCTACTGATTCCTTAACATGAGCCAGTGTTAGGTCTTTTACCTATACATTTTTAAATTTAATTTTCATACCAACACATACAGTGGGGTATAATTATACCTATTTTATGGAATAGCAGTTCATGCCTTCCTTACTCTAAGTCCTTCTTTTTTAAAAAAGAAAAGGAAATTTTAAGCAAACAAGTCTCACTGAATGATCTGAATTATAGTATCTCAAAAGCAGCATGGTTCAGTGAACTAAACAGCAATCCTTTTTTGGCTCTGGTTTCCTCAACGACTTGGCTTCTTTCCCCTCAGTTTTAAGTTATGAATAGCTTTACATAATTGCTGATGCTTAATCTCTGTGCAATGCTTCGAGAAATCTCTTAAGGTATAAAACCCTCAATTATTACTCTTTTTATGAGTGAATTGGAAAGGACTTGAGTGCTTTGCTTTAACAGACAGATTTAGAGTCTGGAACTGTTGACTTCTAGCCATTCAGAGAGAAAACATCTGAAAGAGTAATGCAATGAAATTACAAAACAAACAGTGTTTGGGGAACTGAGACACTATCGGACTACCCACGTCGGAAAACGATGTTCACACTTACCCACACTTTGTCTTTCTTCCTCCCCTTCTTCTTCACCTCTGTTCTCTTTATTGGCTTTGTATGATTATAAAGTCATTTAGCACCTGACCACACGAAGAAATATGCCGAGTTTGACTTTCTCGATGGCATAAACTGAGGAATTCATTTTAATATATGTTGCATTTATTTTACAGATGACTCTTTCTTGTTGTCCTGTACTTACGGTTCTAAACCCTCTTTATCTTGCTCTGCATTTTTATTTCCTTGCTTTCTATTGTGGCAAAAGGAAAACAAAAAGCAATCACTACACCAAGGACACCCTCTCAGTAAAGATGGTTTCCTCCAGGCCTGACTGTGAGCTTTCTCCACCCCACTCATAGAAAGGGTTAGAATAAGGAAGTAGCATGAGTCATTACGATTGCCACACGCTCAGGAAAACCCCTGCTCCATCTTCCTCTCTACCCTGGGTGACAGGAGGTAAAATTTCAGAACATATGTTCAGGAGTTCTCTGGAGGAACATAGCATCGATTTGATCAAAAACAGCAATAGAAAAGACACACATAAAAAAATCTTTGAAGAGCAGAAGAATGGGTCTGATCTAAATTTGTTTATAAGCTAGTTGTTTGGAAGTAGGAATGCAGTTGCCTTTTCTTACACATCCTCTAAAACTGCTCCTAGATTAGCTCACCCAAGCCTATCCCACCCCCATGTGGCTGACATACATATAGTATTGTTTTTGTGGGGAAGACACATTTGGCTTTCCAGTTTGATTACTAGGGACATGTTCAACAGAATGAAAAGACAGCCTGCAGAATGGGAGATAATATTTGTTATCCATATAGTTAATTTTATATATGGTGTGAGGTAGGGGTTCAATTTTATTCTTTTTCATTGGTTGTTCCAACACTGTTTGTTGAAAAGATTATTGTTGTTGTTGTTGTTGTTGTGTGTGTGTTTTTAAAGTATATCCTCCATTTTATTTTTTTTCCAGAGAACAGTTTTTCTTCAGTCCTTAAGGACTTAGCTCTTTACATGGGCTTTGGTGGAAGTTATGGGGTTGCACCCTTGGGTCCAAATTGGAGCGGGGGTGTTGGGTCCTTCCGTGCTTCATGAGAGCAATTCCTGACTACCTTTCTGTGAATGGCACAGCTCACACAGTGATGTGATGTAGTTTCACACAGAGCTTGGGAAGCATATAGGCATTGAAGACACTTGCTTTGGAAATGTCCCTGACGGCAGTGGCCTCTACTATGTTCTGAATAATGAACTTCTTAATGGTCTTGTCCTTTGGCACAAAAAAGGCAGAGTTGGTGCAGCAAACAGGCTGCACTTGGCCAGAGCCCTTTCTGGCATGACCACTATTCCTACTTTTCTTGTTTATCTTGGAAGCGAGGACCCAAGAGAATGAAAAGATTGTTGTTTATCCATTGAAATACACCAGTACCAAATTGTCTTTACTACTTTATTACTGTAGCTTTGTAATAAATAATTTTGAAGCTAGGCAGTCTAAATCCCACAAGTTTCAGGATGCCTGGGTGGCTCAGTCGGCTAAGCATCTGACTCTTGATTTTGGCTCAGGTCATGATCTCAGGATTATGAAATGGAGCCCTGTGTTGGGCTCTGCACTGGATCTGGAGTCTGCTTAAGATTCTCTCTCCCTCACCCTTTGCCCCTGCGCCCCCCCCCCCCACATCTTCCCACCTCCTCTGGCCTGCTCATGCTTGAACTCTCTCTCTCGAAAAAAATAATCCCTACAAGTTCCTTAATATTTTTGAAGATTGCTTTGGATATTCTGTTTCCATATAAATTTTAAGATCAACCTGTCAAATTCTGCAAAAAAAAAAAAAAAATAGCAGCTGACACTTTGAGAGGGTTTGGGTTGAATGCATAGATCAGTTTGTGGAATATTGCCATCTTAACAATAATAGTGCCTTTTGATCCATGAATATGTGATGTTTTTCCATTTGTTTAGATATTCTTTAATTTCTTTCACTGACATTTTGTAGGTTTTCAGTATATAAATCTTGTGCTTTAAAAAATTTATTTCTAATTTTTTTCCTTTGTAAATGGAATTGTTTTCTTGATTTTTTTTTGCCATGGCATTTCAATACTTTATTAAAAATAATATAATGTTCAATAATAAATCTGATTTAAACACATAAAAAATAGGCAAACTTATTTGGCTTCTTATCCATTCATTCATTCATTTGCTTATATTTACCAGATGCTATTAAATGTCAAAGACTTCCAGATTAAAAACCAAGTGCCAATTATTTTTCAGTATTTCAAGTCATTTTCTTCTGTGTATTTTTTTTTTATTAACATGTAATGTATTTTTTCTTTCAGGGGTACAGGTCTAATCCATCAGTCTTACACAATTCACAGCGCTCACCATAGCACATACCCTCCCCAATGTCCATCACCCAGCCACCCCATCCCTTCCACCCCCCTCCACTCCAGCAACCCTCAGTTTGTTTCCTGAAATTAAGAATCTCTTATGGTTTGTCTCCCTCTCTGGTTTCATCTTGTTTCATTTTCTCCTCTCTTCCCTATGATCTGCCTTGTTTCTCAAATTCCACCTATCAGTGAGATCATATGAAAATTGTCTTTCACTCTGATTGACTTATTTTGCTTAGCTTGATTGTGTTTTTGAATTATTCTCATGCTTTCCTTTAATTCTTTAAACATAATTTCCTTTAGTTCATGAGGTGATTTAAAGTCTTTATTTAAGAAGTCCAAAGTCTGGACTTTGTTAGGGAGAACTGACTGGTTGTTTTCTTTTGCATGGCTATACATTCCTGTTTTTTTATGTGTCTAGTATTTTTCTGTTTTAAACAATACATTGTGGCAACTCTCGAAATCAGATGCTTTCCCCAGAGTTTGTTGTTGTGGCTGTTTTTTGTTTTTGTTATATTGTTGCTGTTTGTTTATTCATTTGTTTAGTGACTTTCCTGCGCTCTTTCTGTAAAGCCTGTGCTCTTTGTCCTATGTGGCCATTGAAGTCTCTGCCTGGTTAGCTTAGTGGTCAGCTAATGATTAGACAGAGATTTCCATAAATGCTTTGAACGAATAACTCTCCCAGCCTTTGTGCGTTAGGCTATATCTGCAGTGATCTTGCTAGCAGTTCACAACTTTGCCTTGAGCGTCAAGGCAAGCTAAAGATGAGAGATTAGGACTTTCTTAAGTCTTTTCTGTGTAGGCATACAGCCCTGCATGCTTTCTACTAGATTTCCAAGAAAGCATGTGAGCTTTTCAAAGTCCCTTATGGACCTCACCTCGCCCTATTCTTTTCAGGTGTTTTGATTAGCCTCTCTTAGTCACATCATCTTAGGCAGCTACAATGTTAAAACAATTGCCACTGATTTTTTTCTTTTTTCTTTCAAATTCCCTAGAATCAGGGATGTTGTTAACAGAGCATGTTCTGAGTCAGGTCAAATAAGGACACGTCCTGAAAATGGGGATTTTCAATAAGCTTGCCATAAGCCGGTCAAATGTTGACAGTTATGGGGCTTTTGGGAAGTTCCAAACCCATCTACCCTCTTCAGTTAGACTGCTGGTTTGCATGGCTATTACAGTTACGAAGCTTTTGGTCCTCAAGGCTACCATGAAGCTGGGGAGGGAAAGATGGTTCTTACCAAGATTCTGCCATCTTTCTGGATAGACACAACTTGGAATTTTGTAATTCTTTAGTTAATGTCTGGAATATGGAAAAAGTTGATTTTGACTTTTGCCCG
This sequence comes from Ursus arctos, assembly GCF_023065955.2. Taxonomy (NCBI): domain Eukaryota; kingdom Metazoa; phylum Chordata; class Mammalia; order Carnivora; family Ursidae; genus Ursus; species Ursus arctos. Next base: position 79,804,695 of record NW_026623056.1, read on the forward strand.
AGCTTTATTGCAGATTTTTGTAGGTCCTTATTCTGCCATTCAAAAATCACTCTTTTTTTTTTTTTAGGAGCTTAAAAGAGAATTTTTTTTTTAAAAAAGGTAAAATCATGATACTCAAATCAATACAAATATTAAATAAGCATGTAACAAGGATTTTATTTAACTCATTACTTAATGTGGGACCCAGTAAGATGTTAGAAATTTAAGAGGGTATTGAAAGAACACACGCACACACACACACGCACACACACAAGCACAGGCAATTGAGAATGCTGTCTAGTTTTACATATGATGCATATTTTGTTAGCACTGACAGCCCAACAACCAGTTGTATTTCACAGATCCCTAGTCACTTGCATTTCTTCAGAAAATAATCATTTGCATTATGATCCGTTTTCTACCACTGCCAGAGTCGTAAAATAGTTGAGAGATAGTGAAAGCAAAGATAAATTAGAAGGGTGGATGAACAGGACATAAGGTCATCTTTTTTTGCCCACATCAAAGTCTTTCACTCCTGATACAGGAGTGGAGAGGAGAGCACGGGAACGGCATGGGAATGGCACACAGACATGTGGTCAAGGGGGCTGTTTATGACCCCATCTTAGGGGATCATTTCTTTTATGTGCCCCAGACTCTTCATCTGTGAGGGAAAGGGGATGGCCCAAGTGATCACTAGGCTCCTTCCATTCCACTGTTCTTTAAAGTGTGGCTCTTGGACCGCCAATGGCAGCATCACCTGAAAACTTGTTAGAAATACAAATCATCAGGCTCCATCCCAGTCCAGCTGAAACAGAAACTCCAGGGTGGGTCCCAACAATCTGTGTTTTAACAAGCTCTCCAGGTGATACCGATACAATTACATTTTGAGAACCATTATATCCCAGGTTCATGGGATGGGTCTTTGATATCAGGGAGATTCTGTTATCATAAGAGTATATTTGCTACTTCCTCTTGAAGTTGGAAAGCATACAATTCTATGTTTGTATAAAAGAGAAAGTCAGTTTGGTTGAAGCTTCTTTGATCTAGGCAAAACTTCAATCTACTATTTATTTCAACATAACCATTTTAAAGACAGGCCAGAAAAGTATTTCTTGAACCTTTGGGTTTCACATATTTTATACTGTTAGAAGATCTCTCCCAGTTGTCATGGCAGCCAGAGATGAGATGAGTCTTCCCAGATCTTATGCTGGAAAACATTTCCTCTCGTTCCTTGCATGCAAAGGCAATGAGCACAAGGCCCTGTATGGCATGATTGGAAAACTTCTCTTTAAACTGTGTCCCTGGGTGGGGCACTTCTGCTCCTACTTATGATGAGCCGTTCTGTTTCTGTTCAGTACGCACAGGACTAGTCTGTCCTGTTTACCACTATCATTTTTTTTTAAAGGTTACAGCTCTCCTGTGCCAAGTTAAAGGATGGTTTTCAAACATCCTAATTCTATAACATGCCTTCTGTACATTCTCAGCATCGTGCTCTTTCCAGTGTTTTCTACACTAATATTCTCTCCTTAGCTCTATCTGATTGACTGGTATAAAGGTCATCATTATTTTTAACCTGTTGCCTTGATCATCTTTGAAAACTCTTTTATCAGTGACTTACCCTTAAGTATCGGTCACCAATTACATTGACCAAAGTAGTAGCTGTGAACTTAAGAACCACTGAGATTTCAGAACTTGTCAATACGTCACTATTCACACTGTAGGCAAGTTTCTCTGGGAGGTATTAATAGGTTAACTAGGAAGAAAGTATTGTGTGTGGTCAATTCTTTCTCTTTTTTTATTTTATTTATTTATTTATTTATTTATTTATTTATTTATTTATTTTCTCTTGAAGATTCATAATGTACATTGTGTTAAAGGCTCTGAGAGTCTGACAGTAGAGAAACTTGTCTGTGTTTGACTCAACACTTTCCAAATTCTTTGAACTACTGGTATACCTAATGCCATTCAGCTTGGGAGAGACAGGTGTAGAAGATTCGAGCTGATGTATAAGACCAGATATTTCACAGAATCTGATTTCATTCATTCATGATCAAATAAGGGCAACCAGTTGAGGGCCAGTCTTAGCTAACAAAGCATCAGTGTAAATGTGAGTTATGTACTGATGATAGTAGTTGAGTCTACCACAGCTTTGTTAAAACCTGGAAGCCTCTTAGAGATGCAGATTCTCAGGTCCTAATCTAGATTTATTTTATCAAAAGCTTAATTTGGATGAGATGTGATTCCCATGCATTTTAAAGTCTGAAAAGCACTGATTACAGCATTTCCCCTGTTATTTCTTTCTTTCACTGCCTACCCCATTTAGAATTCCTTGGGATGTTTCCCTTCCTGGAAATTCAAAATCTTTGCCATTATTTTTACGCAAGTTTTTGTTTCTCTTTCTCTTCTCTGAATCTATTATCCTATGTGGTTTGTTTTATATCTAACATTATGGCTGGGTCTGGGAAAATTCTATGAGGATCATAGTAAACTTTTGAAAATTAATAACATTACCTAAATTGTTGAACACTATTAATTAGTTTTCTAATGTCGGTCTAAGTCTTTCTTTGATTGTAGGAAAGGGTGGGGGAATGTACTAATGATCTCCTTCCATTTAAAAAAGTTCCTAAGAGTTAAAAATATAAATTCTGCATATATTAAAAATAGCATTCTTTTTCACCATAATTTATTTTCAGATGTCTGACTTTCCAAATCATGCAGTGGTAGCCATAATAAATATTATACAAGGGGCACCTGGGCAGTTCAGTCAGTTAAGTGGTCGACTCTTGATTTCGGCTCAGGTCGTGTTCTGGGGATACTGGGATGAGCCCTGGTCAGGCTTCACGCTTGAAACAGAGTCTGCTTGAGTTTCTTTCTCCCTCTTCTCTGCCCCTCCCTCCCTGAGCACACACACACACTCTCTCTCTCCTTCAAAAAAAAAAAAAAATCTCAATGAGAATCTATAGGTTAAATACCAATTTTTTTCCACTGATGGCAGATTAAATAATATATTTGGGCTTCACTTTAGCTAAAATGTCTGAGATTTGACCATGTTTTCATTAGACAATGAATGTAGGTTTTGATGATCCCATCCAAGTATTTCCAGAGAAAGCAGTGAGAGGAAAATTTAAATTCTGACAAAGATTTACTCAAGTTTGTTCTTTTGTGGGGAAGAAGAGCTGTATAGTGAAATCTAAAACATTCAAAACTCCTAATTGTTCTTGTTTCAAGCAAACACCAGGTCTCTAGGTTTATTAGCCTATAAGATCACAGAACTCCAAAAATGTTCCTGAAAGTTCTCTTTTCTTCAACCCTTGCACTCATATCTATTCATGTCAGTGAAGAGAGTGACGTTAATATTTTAAAACACATATCATGTAAAAAGGAAGTGAGGATTGCAAATATGGGAAAAGAATGTGATACAAAGAAGTGTGTTCTGTGTTTAGCAGAGAAACCGTGAAGGCTTCAGACAACCAGCTAAATGCATGAGGTCACTAACTCAACATTTTAAATTCCCCAGTGCTGAATTTTTTTGGTTTGCAAGAAATCTGAGAGGCATTAAGCTTCTAGGAAAAAGTGTTGCAACTCTGGATTTTTGCCTGTCCTTTGACCCTAATAAGGCTGTTTAAAAATAAAGTTAGCAAGGAACTTGGCCTGTCTCTAAAATGAGGAATAATATTGTGTTCTTACAAGCCTCTGATATACACATCTTCCTACTTTACAAAAGCTCAAATTCACTGAGGATTAAAATATTAAGAATCTAATCACGCAGAGAAAACAGGAGTTGTTTCCTCAGTGTCAAAAATGAGTGACTCTGAAACTCTAGAATAGTGTTGTCCAATATTGCTTTCTGTAATGATGACAGTGCTCCCTATTTACACAGTCCAGTGTAGTAGCCACTAGCCACATGCAGCTCTTGAACTCTTGAAACATGGCTAATATGACAGAGAAACTGAAAATTTATTTATTTTTACTTTGATTTTAATTTAAATAGCTACAGTGGGAGGCACCTGGGTGGCTCAGTTGGTTAAGCATCCACCTCTTGATTTTAGCTCAGGTCATGATCTCAGGATCATGAGATCCAGCCCAGCATTGGGCTCTGCACTCAGTGGGGAATCTACTTGAGATTCTCTCTCCTTCTCCCTCTGCCACCGCACCCCACCTCCCATGCACACGCACTCTCTCTGTCTCTCTTTCTCTCTCTAAAATAAATAAATAAATAAATCTTAAAAGAATAAGAAGCTACAGTGCTCAGTGTCTACTGTGTTAGACAATTCAGCTCTAGGAAGATTTTCTTTCCATTGTGAATTTAACATTTACAGCAATATTTCTATTTCTTAATGTTATTTTCTAGTTTACGGATTTAGAAAAAAACCGTTTTGTACCTCAGATGAGAACAAATTTTGTAATATTTGCAATGCCATTGCTTAGAGTCTCTTGAAAATAACGACATTAAGTGGCCCTCTAGCCAATGTTGCATAAGTGATAGAAATGCTTGACATAAAGTCCAAGATACCCTCACATCTGCAGTCTGTGGGGCAGGCTTGACTGGTGTACAGAAAAAGGACCAAGGAAAACCTGCGCACGGTGAAGAGAAATCACCGCTGGTACTGTAGGTCTGTCATTTTCTCCTTTTATTTTTATTACATTAAAAAAAGATTTATTTATTTATTTGAGAGAGAGAGAGAGAGAGTGCACTCATGTGAGTGCAAGTCCAGGAAGGGCTAGAGGGAGAGAATCTTCGAGCAGACTCTCTGCAGAGTGTGGAGCCGGAGGTAGGGCTCAATCTCACGACCCATGAGATCATGACTTGAACTAAAACCAAGAGTTGGACAGCTTAACTGACAGAGCCACTCAGGCGCCCTTATTTCTATTAATTCTGAGTGACTTTATCAAGTCTTTTGATTTATCCTTTTCTGACTGGCATTTGAAATTTGAGACCAGGCTAAATAAAGGACCCAGTTTTTAGACGTGTACGCTCCCTACCTGCCACCACCGCCAGGAAAGGCTGGAGATGATGAACCAGCATGGGTGGTGGCCTGCAAAGAAGCCCCCTGTGACCTCTTTCCTTATTTTAAATGTAATGCTAATGGTGTTTCTTGAAATATCATCTTTTCGTTGGGTCTTTCCTTCAGGATTGGATTATAGACCACATAGGAAAACCAGTTTCATTACTTGATAAATACGCTTTAGAAAAAGAATCAATTTTTGAACAGGCTGGACGTATTAGGGAGCAAAGTAGAAAACAGTGCTCTTTCAAGCCCTCTGTCAGCTCTCCTTTCCTTCCTCTAGATACCATCTGTCTCACAGATGTTGTTTTCAGGTACCAGAAAGTTCAGCCCAGAGTACTACCAAACTTCAAATCCCTCATTCAGTGGAAACCTTCTCCCATCTGCCATAGCTCAAGGCTGTGGGGTCTGGGGGGCCTGGAAGTCTACGGTGGAGAAGGGGTATCTGGTCAGCTTCTCTGCTCTTCCCTGCACTCCTTTCTCTGCCACCAGCCACCTGCTGATTCTTGTGCCTCCAAGGTAGGATGCACGAGGGTGGGAAGTGTTAGAGGAGTGGCAGAGTCTTAGTTGGCTGCCACTGGGGTAATTTTGTGTTGTGGGCCCTCTGGGGATAGGTACCCGAAGTACACTCAACACTTTCTCTCATGGACTGATTGTGAGAATGACCAAAGGTCCCCCCTCCTGCCTCATTCCCTGGCTTTGAGTATCAAAGCCCTTTTAATCACGAAGTAAGCTATGTGCCTGGATGACCGCTTAGCTACTTCCTCTGATGGAGCACCTCCCACAGCTTCCTCTCCAAGGGTGGCTTTGCCTGTCAAGTAGACCCCTTCCACAGGGTCCTTTCAAGACTTCTAGAGATGGTTACCTTGCATAGTGCCCATTTAACCCATAGAATGCTCAGCACCTGGCTCCAGACAGTCTGAAGAGGTGGGCCTCCCTTCACTTTGCCTACAAGGCAACTCTAGCCAGGCTCTCGTTAGACTTTGCTGCGTGGGAGTCAGGCACCTTGCCTATATCCTTCCTGACAAATCCAGGAAACTCCAGCCCGATTTCCCCAAGAACCTCCACTCAGGGCCCATGCCATTGTGGGGCTCAGATGTTGCTCCCACTTAGCTGGCATCCAGCTGTCTAGGGATGAGGGATGGCGGGGAGGGCATCGGGGTGGGGAGATGTCATACTCCTTCTGGCCAGACACCCCAGTCCCTACAGCAGTTCTATTGAAGAACCATTTGGCATGTGCTATGTGCTAAATGTGTCTTCCCCCAAACTCGTATGTTGAAGCCCCAACCCCCAGTGTGATGGTATTAAGAGGTAGGGCCTTTGGGAGGTGATTAGATCATGAGGACGGAGCCCTTATAAGAAGAGACAGGCGAGGACTTGCCTGTGATAACAAATCCAGGAAGAGGGCTCTCATCAGGAGCTGAACCGGCTGGCAACTTGATCTTGGACTTCACAGCTTCCCAAACTGTGAGAAATCAATGTCTGTTGTTTAAACCAAGCAGTCTATGGTATTTTTGTTATAGCAGCCTGAGCTGAGACAGTTTGAGAAAAAAAGAGAAGCCCTCCTCCCACTCTCCCTTGGGGGGGCAAGACCAACATGCAAAGGCATCCTTGATAATGTTCGTACTCCAGCTGTATAGAAGCTGCTGGAAGGAGGCGTAGGTAAGTTTTGAGTCCCGTAGAGCGTCACGCACAGATGTTCTAATGCTTCCCTTTAGGACTTGAGATATAGTGTATGGTGATCACCTCACTGAACTGAGAGAATTCATTGGCATTTGGTGGAAGCACCTCAAAATTAGGAGGCACAAGATTTATAAAAAGCAAGGAATATAAATACATTAAAAACAACGTTTTCTAATCCTCAGAGGATGATGCTCAAAATGGAAAAATACCAGTATTGATCTCCTGTTGACCACGAATCACCTCCAAATAGTTCGCGTCGTATACACAAATATGGGGAAAGACCTTCACCATGCTTAGCATATATTTTCACCTTACCTATAGAATTGAGATGATTTCAAAAAATGGCTAAGCAAAAGTGGGAAGGTGGGAAAGTTCACCTCTGATAACCTCTGCCCACTTGTGCTTTCCTCTTTCTGGTACTTCCAAAAAGTACCTTTTTCTTCCCTCTGAAACCCCTGCCCCTGCCGAACATAGAGACACAAATACACCAACACAGACACACATTCGCAGATCCTACGTATGGAAAAACAAGTCTTCAATCTTTGTGCTTCTTGTTTGTTTGTTCTCTGGCCTTTTTTTTTTTTTTTAAGATTTATTTATTTGAGAGTGTGTGTGTGTGTGTATGTGTGTGAGTGTGTGTGTGTGTGTGCACGTGCGTGTGAGGGGGCGGAGCAGGGGAGGCGAGGGGCAGAGGGAGAGAATCTTTCAAGCAGACTCTGTGCTGAGCACAGAGTCCCACCCTGGGCTCAATCCCATCATCCTGAGATCAAGACCTGAGCCAAAATCAAAAGTCCAACACTCAACGGACTGGGCCCCCCTCTGGCCTTCTTTTTATAATGTATAATCCACTTAAATCTTCCAGCGCAGTCTCTTATGCTCAGGATCTTTCCTGCCCCCCAACACCTGACAGAATTGGTGCTTTTGTCCTGGCCTTTAGGTTTTACTTTTTAGTAACTAGTCAGAAAAAATAATTCCCGCTAGTGTTCTCGGTAAAAGGAAAGACGTTAATGTGTGACACCTTTCAGGTACCAAATGTACGCTCCTGAACAGGCCATGGCCTTTGGCAATGAGCTGGGCTAACCCATAGGCGCGCCTCCCAGGGCTACTGTGCAAGGCAGGACGGGGGCTGGCGCAAAAGGTACCACTGGAGCGTAGGACCTTCTCTGTTCCCTTCAATTCACGCCACCTAGACAAGCTTACAAAGAATTTTTCCTAGGGGGTTATCTGTCACTCACTGAATTGGTTTTGGGGGTGCAGCCCAAAATGAGACAGAAAAAGCTTTATTTCGTCACCTGTTGCATAGTGGCGATTCCCCAGATTTTTACATGTTAAAAAATGCATTTATGCTTTTTGCAAGTGGAATTATTTCTCAGAAAGTTTTAAGTGGCTTTAAAAAATATGACTAGAATTTCTTGGAGACAGAAACTTCATTTGACACAGGTTTCCTATGAAAGCTTTTCATTGTTTCCTTCGTTAGTCTTTGAGTTGGGATTTTGTAATGTTCCAGACACCCCTGTCTCCCCTGCCTGCTGTGTGCATTATCTCCACTAAGACTGTTACAGCAGAAATGCAAAGAGAAAGAGCCAGATGGCGGCTTTGGGCTGCCAGCACAGGCTCTTAAGTCCTCCAGTTTCCTTTGAGCCCTTCCTATCGGCTAGCGGCTACTTGGTCTTCGTCACTCGGCTGAAGTCTGATGTCTCCAGAACGCCTTCTCCAGTTTCCGGTAAGTTCTCTTATTTTGGCTTCACAGTGTCATAGCACACTTTTATCTCAGTGTTCAACACACCTTGAAATTACTCATATTACCCCTTTCTTGGCAGGAGGCTCGTCTTAGTCAAGACTCATTTGTACCCCCCCCCCCCCAATGTCTACTCTAGTGCCTAGCACACAGCTTGCTCAATAAATGTTTATGAGAGAGAGGGAACTAGGCAGGATTGGGATGTATTCTGAATCACAGTTTGCAGTAACAGAACTAAGTCTAACCAGGAGTTGGCAAACTCTTGGTAGAAGGCCAGATAGTAAATATTTTACAGTTTGCACACCATCCGGTCTCTTTCACAACTTGTCAAGTCGGCCATGATAGCAGGAAAGTAGATAATACACAAATGATTGGGTGTGGCTGTGCTCCAATGCAACTTTATTTCCAAAAACAAGTGGCACACAGATTTGGCCTCAGGGATCGTTTGCCAGCCCTCGTACTAAAGTAAGAGTGGTTTACTGACCTCACTGAATTCTACGCTTAGAGTTTATTTGTACGTGGCTGTTCTTCCCCAGAACTCAAGGGTTTTTTTTTTTTTTTTTTTTTTTTTTTTTTTACATATTTGAACGAGAGTATATTATGGTGGAAAATAATCTTCTCAGGAGTTTGCTAGTGGCCTAAAGATTTAATGTCCAAGCAAAGATGTATAATTTACAACCAAGAGGAAGCTTCCTCACTAAGAGAAAGCAATTTAAGTCCCACTAGGTCTAATGTGCTTGTGAGTGGGAAGAAACAATTAATATCAAGCAAATAGTACATTTTTAAGAATAATCTGTTCCCGTAGTATCTCCCAGGTCATCAAGACAATGGACTTTTTGTTTTATTTATTTATTTATTTATTTATTTATTTATATATTTTTTAAAGATTTTATTTATTTATTTGACAGAGACAGAGACAGCCAGCGAGAGAGGGAACACAAGCAGGGGGAGTGGGAGAGGAAGAAGCAGGCTCATAGTGGAGGAGCCTGATGTGGGGCTCGATCCCATAACGCCGGGATCACGCCCTGAGCCGAAGGCAGAAGCTTAACCGCTGTGCCACCCAGGCGCCCCGTGGACAATGGACTTTTTAATGGGCAGGAATTATGTACTTAATAAAATTGTAATACTGGCTCTGCTTGTCGGAGGAAGCTCATTATTCACAGATTATGTTTCTCTGCGTCGTCCTGTTCTCCCACCGTTTCTTGACATTAATGATGTTCTCTGGTAGGCTTGTCTCTCACAGAGCTCCATGTGGTCCAAGCTGGATCTTGGCTTATATGGCTCTCTGCCAAGATTAAACTGTGGGGGTGGCAGGAGGACAGACTCCAGGATCTCTAGGATCCCATTCAGTTCTCAAATTTATAAACTTCTTCCTCCTCTCTAAATGCCTCTTTTCCATCCCAGCCTGGCTCTGGCTTTGGCACATATCCTACATTTAAATTAGCTTTTCCTTCTCTGAACTCCAATCGAGTCTTTAGGCTATAGAACATATGGCAGAGTTAGAATATTAATCTGGTTTCTGTGTAGTTCCCCTTCTTTCCGTGTCTTACCTTCACTTGAACTCCGGGGAGTCCCCAGACTTTCATCAAACACCAACGCAAGCATTTTCAGATGCTGACTTATAATCACTTCGTAAGTTTGGGGCTGAGGCTGTGAGAAGCACAGTGGAAGGGCAACAGGGCTATGAGAAGGAGGTGTGGAGGGACAGACTTGCCCAAATGGAGCCGGGGAAGGGAAGGAAAGACCAAGATGTGGGGGGATTCAGCTTGAGATCCACTTGCTCTCAGGAACTGATGGTTACTGCCCATGGACAACCCACCGTCTAAAAGTACTGGGCCTTTATTTGTGCCCTGGACAAAGGTGGAGTACTTGCAAGGGAGAGCAAATATTTTTTCCTAGTACTTTCCTACTAGTATATAGGCTGAAGTCCTATAAATTGGATAGATGAAAGACACACTAATAAAAGAAAAGTAGCTTGGGGACAGCCCTTGGTCTTGGTGGCATGGGGGTTGCAGGTTCTGGGCTAGGTTTCCCCCCAGCACTCCCCTAGGGAGGAGGCAGAGAGCACAGCCCTGGATGCTCTCACTTCCTACTGCACAGTGACGAAGTCGCTAGCCATGTGAGCTCAAGAGGGGGATGGCCCCTGCGGGCCTGTGAGGGGAAGTGACCAGGGCCGTATGGTGCAGGGGCAGCTGTGTGACTGGCCTCCAACTGGGGCCAGAACTATTCTGCCGGGGTTTAAAATTTTAAACGAGAATACAGAGTATTATTTTTGAGGAAATGAGAGTGAATAAGTCATCTCTGACCTCTTCCAGCCATTTTTCATAAGAGAGACTATATTAAACTTATATATTCAAAGACTGCATAATCCTGCCTCCAGCATCAGTGGTTTCTCTGTTTCGTGATCCACAAGAACTTCTTCAGCAACAAATGAAATGCCCAGGGGTGTGGAAAATAGGACTTTTACATTGGTCTGGGATTGGCCGTGAACTCCAGCATTTTCACTGAAAGGAGTTTCATTTTGGGGGGTGGGGAGGTCTTTTGTGCCTTGCCAGGAAAGGCTCCCTGAGAGCAGGTCAAAGTGGCCATGCATATCTTAAAGAATGGTTGTGGTGGGCTGGACTGCGATCAAGTATGTATACAGAACATTTGAAGAAAATTTTGTAGTTCTATATTCGATATTTGCACACACTAGTATAGCCTCATATTAGCACATTTTAAAACTTTAAATAAATCCTTGTGGGTTTTGTTTTTGTTTTTGTTTTTAGAGAGAGAGAGAGAAAGGGAGAGCATGGGGGTTGGGGGGCAAAGGGAGAGAATCTTAGGCAGGCTCCAGGCCCAACAAAGAGCTGGAAGTGGGGCTTGATCTCACCATCCTGAGATCATGACCTGAGCCAGGATCAAGAGTCTGATGCTTAACCAACTGAGCCAGCCAGGTGCCCATATAAATTCTTGTTTTTTTTTTTTTAATGAACAAAACTCAAAGTATGTAATAGTTAAACCAGTAAAAGTCATCTAGCAGCTTAACAGTTTATTTAATTCAAATGAGTAGATTTTCTTTTACCTCTCTGATTAAAACATGTCTGATATTAAAAAAAGAAAACAATCAGAAGTTTATTAACACGTGCATCATGCTTACAAATGGGAGCACTCAGTGGTGAGTAACTCAAAGGGTTGGTTAGAACTTGGGCTTATATAGCATCTTAGCAAAGGAACAATATAATTTTAGAAAAATGACAAGACAGAGAAAGGACTTTTGAGTTTTCATGGCAGCAAATTGTGGGAATGCAGATAAATGGGAAACTAATGGTAGATAACACTAGTTCAAGCAAGGTTTGTGATGTAGTTTCCTCTGGTGCCACCTCCAGGCTGATAAGGGTCTAAAATTGTCTCTGTGATTAATTCTTGTTCTTCTTGGAGGAGGGGGTGCTTTGTAAGTTTATGTCCTGCTTTTAGGCGAATAGGAAAGGGCAGAGAGCTTTTCTTATATCTGCTTCTTCTCATTTGCCCTTAACTCAAAATAATCTTTATGCCAGAGTGACATATTTGGGGGTGGCATATTCTGCCACCATACATTCACCTTGTCAAAGCAGGAAGTGGGAAAGAAAACTATGGTGTCCTGGTCTAGATGGATCAGAACAGTTGGGAATTTCCCTGTGAGATGGAACAAATGTGGACCCACTACCATCATTACACACTCTGCTCTGCTGCTAACATTTGTTATTTCTTGTGAGTTTGTCTTGTTTTTAATTACTTTTCTATGAATAAATTTCTTCATCTCAAAACGGGTAGAATAAGACCAACCTTGCAGAGTTATTGTAGGGAGAAGAGAATGTGTGTAAGACTTGTAAAATTATTCTGTTATACCAAAAAAAAGAATTATTAAATCAAAAGCTCTCTGAGGCTCAAGTTTTATTCTTCACTTTACCACACGATGACTCATGTCAGAATATCATCAAGATGTGAAGTTCATGGAAAGTGGTTCCTGAATTTTCATCATTTTGGTGTTATATTCATGAGTCACTGAGGTTACAAAATTCTTGCTGCATTGAATGTTCTCACTCTTCCTTCAGACTTCAACTCAAATGTTCCTTTCTCTGTAATGCCTTTGTCCACACTCCTCTGCCCCATCCTCCCCCATTCTGTTCATTCCTGTCTCATATACATCATGTTGTGTAATAATTATTTATTTACATGTCTGATTCTCCTGCTAGTTTATGATCACTTGGAGGAGAGGAAAACAGAGCCTGTGTTTTGTTCACCTTTGTATCCCCAACATTTGCACCATCTGACAGCATAAATGCTCCATGCAGTCCAGCAGCTTCTGGAGCTCTACTGCTGTTTGTAGGGCAATCGAAGTTTGGAACCCTGATAAGAGCTGTTGAATGTTCCTTACTCTATAAATGCAACTTAAAACTAAGGACATCTGGTCTACTGTAAAAATCTCAAGGTGTCTCCATTTTCCATTCTTGTCTCCTTTCACTCATTTTCCAAGTACTATAAAAGAGAGCATCTTAAAACAAATATCTATTCATCACTTTCTTGATTGAAACTCTTTAAAGACTTCTCCTTGCTGAGGGATAAAGTTAAACTTTTTAGGATGGCACAGGACCCTCCATAACTTTATCCTGTCTACATTTCAGGACATCTCTCTCTCTCTTTTTTAAAGAATTTATTTACTTATTTGAGAGAGAGAGAGGGAGACAGAGACAGAGAAATAACAGGGTGGAGGGGCAGAAGGAGAGAGAGAGAGTTTTAAGCAGTCTCTGCACTGAGTGCAGAGCCCCGACACAGGGCTTGATCTCACAACCCTGAGATCACGACCTGAGCTGAAAAGTGTCCAATGCTTAACCGACTGTGTCACTCAGGCACCCCAGGACTCATCTCTTGATGCCTCTTCTCCATTCTCTCCCCACATTTCCCCACCCCACCTGCCACGGTAGAGACGCTGAGCTCCAAGTAATTATCTAAGTGGACTATGCTGCCTTAACCTCTGTTCTTTGTCTTTTTTTCATCATCGTCATCCTGTTCTTTCGCTGTTGTCTCTATTCCCACTTTTATCTCCTTTATTATTTAAACTTTACTTATTTTATAGTCTTGTTCATATCTATTATATCTAGTTTTTGTAATGTGAATTTTCCATTTACAATGTTTACTGACTCTCTCTCATTATGGTGGATTGTTTCCGTGTGTGTGTGTGTGTGTGTGTGTGTGTGTGTGTGTTTGTGTGTGTGATGTTTTAATTTAGTTCCTTGTGAGATCATCTTCAGTAGGCGTTGATTTTTCCCCTGTGGGAGTAGCGTCCTCTGTAGTGAAAATACCAGTTTTGCCAGTTTTCTAGTGGTTTCATGGGTCTCAGACCAGCTTTATGTTAATGTCTTAGCTTGGGATTTTGATGGGGAAAATATAAATTGGACCCTTACATGCAAATGTGCCTTAGGTGCGGGGTTTTCAATTATTCCCCCACCCTGAGTTCCAGGCAGATGGCAAGTTTTCTTGCTACTTCTCTAGTCTTGTGGGGAGAATAATTCTAGTTCCCTTTTCCTAGATGGGCCAGGCTAAGTGCAGAGATCTCAGTTCCAGCTATCTACCTCACGTGGGCTGTATTATTTTCTTTTTCCTGCCTGATATTAACACTCAGCCCTCTCTCTAAGAAGGGCTGACAACTCCTGGCAGGTTGCTACATCAGTTCAATCTACTACTCTGCATTTGGTTGTCCCTTTCATTTCTTAAAACTATGGTTGTTTTCCTTTTCCTTCTTTCAAGCTTGCTTTTTTTTCTTATGCTATTTTATCTAGCATGTGGGAGAACCCGTATCAGTTTGTCCACTAGGTTGCTGGAGGGACTCTGCTTTACCTACTGAAGTTGTCCTCGTGTCCTTTACATGTACTGTTCTGCCCTCAAACTAACTCAGACCCCAGATGAACTTTGCTCATCTTTCAGTACTCAGCTCAGGCACCCCTCCCTCAGTGGAGATTTTCCTAACCCTTCTCCAGGGTGAAATTTGTCTTTCCCTCACTCACACCTCCACTGTGCTCTTCATTCTTCTACCAAAATCTGAGACATCAATGTGCTTAGTAGCATATAGGACTCTCTCTTCTTCTCTGAAGATTGTATTTTATTTATCTTTGTGTCCCCAGGGTCTTGTGCTATACAGGGTCCGTAATACGTGTTCAATACATGCCAGATGAATGGATGAATAAATGAATGAATACATAACGTAAGTGGGTAAGGCATAACATAATCTAATAGTGTCTCTGTCTTTGCCTCTATGCCGGTTTCCATAGTAGCCTATTTCTGTAAAGGCATTGAGAAAATCAAATTTAAACAAAGCATTTTATCCCGAAAAGAAGTAAAATGTCAGATGTGCAATGAGACTAATAGCAGCAATCACAGTTAGTGCTCACCATATGCCAAGAGCATTAAATTCACACATCTAATTTTTACAACAATTTTTTGACAAGATACTTTTACAGATCAGGAAACTGAGTCACCAAAAGGTTAACTTGACCAAGCTCATAAATAACTTGGCCAAGCTCATAAATAACTTAGCCAAGCTCATAAATGGCAATCCTAGGATTTGCTCTCAGGTACTGTGGCTCCAGAGGTCATGCTTGTAACTATAACATTAGACAGACTGTTAATACCAACGAAAGAGACATGTCGAAGTTTCTGGATCCAAGATTTTTTTAAAGCAATTATTTTTAAGTCCAAAGTAAATAGTTGTTTTCTAATGATGGCTCAGGATCTTAAAACCATGCTATGCAGGAAGCTTACAACCTCACCCAGTAAATTATCTTTATATTTAGCTGATCAGTCTAAAAATCCTTCTAGAATTGAATTTAGATCTCAGATGTTGCTGCTTAAACACCCGCCTTTCTTATTCATAGGTGAGAAAAAAAAAAAAAGAACAAATATAGCAACCTTCTCCTCGTGTTTCTGGAATGAAAGTTGAAGCTTGATGAAAAATTATTTAGTAGTACAACCTTTTTCTTTGAATCTAGAAAGCACCTAAATATTTTGGATATACCGATATAAGTACACCATGGCCCTTACTCACTCTTGTCCTTACCACTGACCACAATGTAAGAATCAAGACATTCTGCAGCAGAGCAACATGCCTCACTGGCCCAGCCATTCTCACTGCCATATTGGCTTTGGTTGGTTACCACCACGCTTATCCTTGTGGATGAAGACTGCATGTAATTCCTGCGTTGCTAATAGGATCTCATTCTCTTATCTAAACTCCTTTAATGGAAATCTGTGGAGAAGCGATGACTTCTTCACTGGCTATAAGCAAAATGGTAATAAATTTTTAGAGTGGCAGAAGTTTCTTAGGGTTATGAAAGAATACGCTGAAGAGAGATAAGCAACTTGAGCGGTTACTAAAAATACCCAGCATGCATGGGGCTGAGATATGTGAGGTTATGTGCAGCTGAACAAACAAAATGACTATTTCTGTAGGGACCCTGAGTGTTTGGCGCTTCGCTTCTGATGACGCACCTTACTATTTAAGGAGTGCAGGAGAATTATCCTATCTGAAGTCCAGAATAGATTTTTCTCTTCAAGAGAAATTTATTTTTAAATATTTGAATGGCCCTTGAGTAAAATATATCTATCATAAAAATTAGCCAAAGAGACCGAGATGACACAGCCTAAGAGCCACGATGAGATCAGAAAAATAGATGTAATCAGTACAGTACAAGGAACTTCGTTTTTCTTTTTCTTCAAGAAACTGGCTCTATTACAGTGACAGTGATTTCCAGAAAATGGATGGGTATTGAGATGAGATTACTCATGAGAGGTAATGTGGATTATTCAGGTGAAAAGTTTTTCTTGTCTTCTGTTTAGGCCTGAACTACTGTATTTAGATGAATGTTCAAATAGATGGTAGAAGCTATCACAAGTATTAAAATTTAAATGGCTGGCATTGAATTAATGATCGGCAACCTTGGTTAAGGTGTTCTGGCCATGCATAGAATTGTAGTATGATTTTTCAAGGATTAAGAAAGAAATCATACCGAAAGACAATAACTGATAAAGGGTTCAGGCGGTTTGAGTTCATGTTTGAACAAGTATCAGGCAAAAGATTTATTGTTTTAGAAATACTCTCCCTGTAAAAGATATCTGAGTTGTTTATGAGTTACTGGCACTTTCTTATAAAGCTCCAGTTGTTGCTTTTCTCAGAGAACTGGGAAGTCCCTTTTGACTTCAGTTGTGTTCGACGGACAGCACTCCCATCTGCAGAGACTGGATGATCTCCTTTC
The DNA here is from genome assembly GCF_023065955.2 of Ursus arctos. Taxonomy (NCBI): domain Eukaryota; kingdom Metazoa; phylum Chordata; class Mammalia; order Carnivora; family Ursidae; genus Ursus; species Ursus arctos. The sequence continues at coordinate 79,821,368 of NW_026623056.1, forward strand.
TCGCTAAAGGACAAAAGCTGGAGCGTGCACGGTGGCTGGACACAGAGACCTCCATGAAAGGATTTTCTCACCCCAGTGCTCTCCATGCCTGAAATTCGTTATAATTCTTTACTTTGGGAACTGGATACCTGTCAAGATGACTCGGAAAGAAAAACACATTCTTTGATTTTGCAAGGATGTATTTTTAGGGTCAGATGATATGAGAGGGGATCACACAGTATCAGGATAGTTGACCTGAGTTGACCAAAGAGCATAAGCTGAAGAAACAAAAACAGTGGCCAATTTTAAAGTGGAGCTGACACGATACAGAAAAATAGCAGGTAATTCAGGGAAAAAGCAGAGAAGCCCGATCGGTCAAATCTGGAGAATATTGAACCTAACATGACAAGATAGAAATGCTAACAAAGTCACTTAGTTTGTACTCTGAAGTTTTTCAGTTCCAAGTGACATTGATGGGCAAGAGTATGTTTCAGTGACCATTTTAAAGAAATGCAGTCATACGCATTTTTTTGGGTATGTGGTTACAAAAGGGTTAAAAAGCAACAGTGATGGAATATATGAATCTGTAGCATAGAAAAAAATCGAGTAGTTTTTTAAAGTAAAAAAGTTTTAAAAAAATGTAAAATTTTTTTTTACTGTTATTGGAATTGAACTGATAGAGAAAATAAACAGGTGAAACAGAAAATAAATGAATTTTAGACTGATTTTTTTATTATGTTTTTAAATTTAAATTCCAGTTAGTTAACATACAGTGTACTATTAGTTTCAGGAGTAGAATTTAGTGACTCAACACTTTCATACATCACGCGGTGCTCATCACGAGTGGTCTCCTTAATACCCGCCATCTACGTAACCCCCCCACCTCCCCTCCAATAACCGCCAGTTTGTTCTTTCTACTTAAGAGTCTGTTTTTTGTTATGCCTCCTTCCCCCCCCTTGCTCATTTGTTTTATTTCTTAAATTCCACATATGAGTGAAATTATACGGTATTTGTCTTTTTCTGAGTTAGTTCACTTAGCATAGTACTCTCTAGCTCCATCCATGTCATTGCAAATGGCAGGATTTCATTCTTTTTTATGACTGTGTAATATTCCTAGACTGATTTCTTAATCCCCAAAGATATTATTTTCTGTAAAAAGTCCTCTTTAAAGGAAAATATGTTAAAAACATTTAAAAAGGAGGGGCGCTTGGGTGGCACAGCGGTTAAGCGTCTGCCTTTGGCTCAGGGCGTGATCCTGGCGTTCTGGGATCGAGCCCCACATCAGGCTCTTCCACTATGAGCCTGCTTCTTCCTCTCCCACTCCCCCTGCTTGTGTTCCCTCTCTCGCTGGCTGTCTCTATCTCTGTTGAATAAATAAATAAAATCTTAAAAAAAAACATTTAAAAAGGGGATTTTATGTGTTTTAAAAACAGTGTATTTCAATTTTAGATAGTAGTTTTAAAACACCCACTAAGAAGATGGGGATTTTATTATAATACATTTCTTTTCCCTCCCCTCTGTTATAGGGTTAGGCAACTACAACCAAATCTGGCCTGCTGCTTGTTTTTGTAGATAAAATTTTATTGTTAACTTGTGCAATTGCCCATGCTCGTTTGTTTATGTCTTATTTATTCTTGCTTTTGAGTTACAGCAGTGAAAGGAGTAGTCCTGATGGGAACAACATGGTCCTGTTTTGGTAAATAAAGTTTTTGTATTAACAGAGCCACATCCTTTGGTGTGTGTATGGTCTATTCCTGCTTTTGAACTACAGCAGTGAAATTAAATCATCTTGACAGAGACCATGGGGCTGGCAAGCCCAAGTTATTTACTCTCTTGCTCTTTTTAGGAAAAGTTTATTGACTCCTATTATAGCATTACTTTTTATATTATCAAGATATATAATATCTCCTTTGCAACCACAGTTCTGCGTGTTTGGTATATTTAAAAGGATCCAGTGCCCATCACTAGTCCTCTTTACTATACCTTCTTCAATTTTGAGTTCTTTATTTTGATTCTTTTCTGGATTTCATCAGGTAGTTTCTTCAATAATAGGTTATAAGAGCTGAATTTCTCTTTTTACATTAAAAAATGTATACTTGCTGCAAATTACTTTAAAACATCTTAGGTAGCTATTTTATTCTTTCCTAAAAAACTATGTAGGTTAAAATAGTCTGATAGAACTGTAATTCTAGTAGCCACATTAAAAATATTGTGCAGAACAGATAAAATTAATTTCAATAGTATATTTTATTTAACCCAATTGTATTGAAATATCATTTTAACACACAGTCAACATAAAACTTTATTAATGAGATTTACAAATATTATTATTATTATTTTTAGAGAGACAGAGAGAGAGTGTGAACAGGGAGGAGAAGAGGGAGAGAGAGAATTTTAAGTAGGCTCCATCCCCAGCGAGGAGTCAACATGGGGCTTGATCTGAGATAATGACCTGAGCCGAAATCTAAAGTTGGACACTTAACCAGCTGAGCCACCCAGGCGCCGCTAAATTATTGTTTCATAGTAAATCATCAAAACCAGCATGTACTTTATGCTTACAACACACCCCAGTTTGAATTAGCCATGTTTCAAGTGTTCAAAGGCCATATGTAGCTAGTGACCGTCATATTGGATGACACATTGTACACTATTCCCATTTATAGTTGAGCGTGGAATGTTGCTCTGCAGAAGTCTGAGATCTGTCCAATAATTGTTTTTCTCCTTGGAGGTGATTAGCTTTTTCTGATGCTTGAATGATTGTTTCTTCATTATTTTTTGAAGTTCACTAACTTCACATGGACATATATTAATGTAAAGAGTTCCATACCAAATTTTCATGTTCATTTACTGTGCAGATTTAATGTTTTAATTTTAAGGATATTTTCTTATAATATATCTCTGTATTTGTTATTTTTCTTCTAGACACCAATTATGCATTTGTCAGGGGCCTATTTTGGCAGTGGTTTCTCTGTGATTCTTTAAGCACTCATGTTGATTTATATTACTATGATGTGCATAAAATCCTTTTCCAAATTTAAGTAAGTGGATTTTGTTTTTTGCTCTTTCAGTCTTGTTTATTTGTTTCTTATTGTTCTTAACTTGCTTATTTTTAATGACATTGTTTTGCTTCTCATTTCATTTTCTAAGAATTGTATTTTCTCTTTTCATGTTATGGTGTTCTTTATATTCTAATTATTGTGCCCTTATTTTGTCAAAGTCAAATGGTTGTTGTTGACTCTTGTCCTATTACTCAAAGCTTTTCTGAAAAATTTCCTTGTTTCTTGTTTGGTTTTTCTTCTATGTTAGTTTCTTTATTAGTTACATATTATATTTTCTTTCTTCTCCAATTTGTCCATAGTTTCTTTTCACTGTTGTCATGCCATTTATTATTTTTTAAAATCTCATTCACTTTTATGGTCGGCCATGGTTCTTTACTCTGCTAACCAGCAGATTCTTTTCTTTCTTTAAGATACTGATACCATTGGATGTTAGATGACTCTGAGGAGCAAAAGGAGGCATTGAGATATACTCCCACCCACTTGAAACCCCGATTTTTGCACGTTTTGCTGATTTGCTGATAGTGAAATAAGTGACAGTAACTTACACAGACTCTGAATAGTGGTTCTCACCAGTACCCAAATCTGGACTAGATTTTGTGTGTAGCCTAGCTTTAATTTGTTACCCCATTCATCACTAGCCAGAAGTACAGTGTAGCCTAAGGGTAATGTGTGTGTGTGTGTGCGTGTGTGTGTGTGTGTGTGTGTGTGTGTGTGTGTGTGTTTGGACTCTGTTTTCACTTTGGAGGCTCTCTCTAATGTTAGGCACCTGAATTCTCTCTACCCGGTCAGGATACATTCCATGTGTAGACCTTGGATTCACATTGGTCCTCAATTCACAAGCATCTCACAGACTTTATCTTCTTCATAGAGAATCAGCTATGTTGTTTACACCTTTTGCTTTCCTTTACTGCCTCCATAATCAGAAGACAAAGAAGATAAGCAATATACTATACTTCTTTTCAAATTAAGTGTATTTTTTTAAAAAGATTTTATTTATTTATTTGACAGAGAGAGACAGCCAGCGAGAGAGGGAACACAAGCAGGGGGAGTGGGAGAGGAAGAAGTAGGCTCCCAGCGGAGGAGCCTGATGTGGGGCTCGATCCCAGAACCCCAGGATCACACCCTGAGCGGAAGGCAGACGCTTAACGACTGAGCCACCCAGGCGCCCCTCAAATTGAGTGTATTTTAGTGAGAATTCTCAGGATTTTGTTAATGGATCAATGTGGCTTCTGAGGAAAGGGAAGGAGTGAAATTAGGAGCTATGCCATACTCTTCTCTGTGAGACACATCTGCTTTTTAAAATTCTATTTATTAAAGTTAATGACACTGGGTCATATCCCTTCATTTGTTTGGAATCTGCTGGTAAACTTTTTCTTTGTAGCTTCAGAAGTAGTATCTCTTACTAGATATTAGGGGAAAGTTATTATAAAGCAGCTTCGTTTCTCCCCTTAAACAGTAATTTCTTTTTCTGAAAAAAAAAAAAAAACCCAAAAAACAAAACCAAAAATGCTATCTCTGTGTCTGTCTGTCTGTCTGTCTGTCTCTCTCTCTCTGTGTGTGTGTGAGGGGGAGAGAGAGAGAGAGGGAAGGAACACAAGAATACTCTGGAATATTTCTGAGATAGTTTCCAATTCAGAAGTTATTCTCTTCTTTCCAAAAGTCAGGGAGACTCAGAATGTCTCCCAGACTGTACTCACAAAGGCAGTGGGAAAAGGAGAAAAGCAGATTTTTATGGCTTTTGTTAGATGTGTAATTTCTCAAGTTCAAGCGTCGGTACCCACTTGTGCACTTGCAGCAACTATAGACGGAAGATATTACAAATTCTATTTTACGAGCTTAACTTTGGGCTATTTTCAAATAGAGCTTAAAAAAAAACCTCTAAAATTCAGGTAACATTGACAATGGGGAACAAAGTGACTAATATTTTAGTGGAAAAACCCCTTCTAAACCTGTAAATCAGTGCATGGTTGACCATCGTGACTTGGCATGTGATCCTAAAGGAATCAAAGGGTAACATAGAACCCAGATAAAAGCAGAAGAAAATCACCTGGGGTAGACCCAATCGGCATTTAGGAATAAGATTCTGGTAGTCAGTCCAGGAAAGTGACTCCTTTTAAAGAATGGGGTTCAATCCAAGCCAGTTCTCATGGGGGCCTGCATCTTTAATGAAATTACTAAAATAAATACATGCCCTTCTTATCTCTGTGTCATACTTTATGCCTGAAGATGCTTGGCTACTCAATGCAGAAACCATATTGGTAAACACTTCTGTCAGTTATTTTATTGTGTCCTATAAAGTATGTTTAAAACTTCTATTTTACAGACAAGGAAGCAGAAATGAAGTGTCTTTGAGTATGTCTTTTTATATTAGCACCAAGAAATTTTAAATTAGGATATGGTAAAATTGACTTTATCTTTTTGTGTACAGTTCTGTGAGTTTCCTACTGGTCTAGATTCAGGTAACCGCTACAATAGTAGGGATACTAAACGGTTCTCTTACCCTCTAACGTTTCTTAGAGCTATGATTTTGCAGTCACAACCTGCCCCCACTCCTATCTCTGACAACCACAAATCTCTTCTCTGTGGTGACAGTGTAATCTTTCTGGAAAATAGAATCTTACACTATGTAACCTTTTGGGATCGGCTTCTTTTACTTGGTATATACGGCCTTTGACTTTCCTCCAAGTTGTTACATGTACTGATTGTTCCCTACTTTGTCTTTTCGTGTTTGTTCAACCATAGTTTGTTTAACCATTCGTCTATTGAAGAACATCTGGGTTCTTTCTGGTTTGGGGTGAATGTGGATACAGCAGCTCTAAACATCCACGTAAGGATTTTTGAGTGAACATAACTTTTCATTTCTGTGGGGCAAATACCTAAGTATGGGATTGCCAGGTCATATGGTAAATGTATGTTTCATTTTAGAAAAAAACTATCCAACTGTTTTCCACAGTTTCTATATTTTGCGTTGCACCAGATATGTGAAAGTTCCAGGTGTGCTGCATCTGAACTAGGACTTGGTATTGTCGGTATTTTTTATTTTGGCCATTGTAATCAGTGTGTTTGAAGCCTGGTTTTAATTATGCAAATGAAAATTAAATTTAAAATTAATTTAAAATCTCTAAGGGCAAATAATTTTGTCAAGTGTTTACTTGACATCCTCTTATCTCTTTGATGAGATGTGTAAGTCTTTTGCCTATTTTTGAATTGAATTGTTTGATTTTCTACTGTGGAACTTTGAGAGATTCTTACACAGTCTGGATCCAAGTACTGTGTCCAGTGTATGATTTTCAAGTATTTTCTCCCAGTCAATAGCTTATCTTTTCATTCTTTTAACGGTATCTTCGAAAGAGTAAAAGGTTTTAATTTTGACGTAGTCCAATTTATTATTTTTTTCTCTAATGGATTTGCTTTTGTTTCCATGTCCAAGAACACCGTCTATTCTTGATACTGAAGATTTTCTCTAATGTTTTCATGTGAAAGTTTTATAGCTGTCTATTTTACATTTATTTTTTTATATCATCGTTCCTTTATTTTTTAATTTAAATTCAATTAATTAACATGTAGTGTATTATTAGTTGCAGAGGTAGAGTTCAGTGATTCATCAGTCTTATATGACACCCAGTGCTCATTACATCAAGTGCCCTCCTTGATGTCCATCATCCAATTACCCCATCCCCCCACCGACCTCCTCTCCTGAAACCCTCGGTTTGTTTCCTATGATTAAGAGTCTCTTATGGTTTGTCCCCCTCTCTGATTTTATCTTGTTTTATTTTTCCGTCCCTTCCCCTATGATGCTCTGTTTTGTTTCTTAAATTCCACATCTGAGTGAGATCATATGATAATTGTCAATTGACTTGTTTCACTTAGTATAATACCTTCTAGTTCCATCCACGTCATCTTTGCAAGATGTTCAATTTTTTGCATATGAATGTCCAATTATTCCAATATCATTCATTGAAAAGACTACCTTTTTCATTTAAATTTCTTTGGAACATTGTCAAAACTAATGGGTCATATTTGTGTAGGTCTGATTTTGGACCCTCTATTCAAATCCACCCATTGTTATGTCTAAACTTTCGCTAGTACCACATTGTCTTGATTATTGTAACTTTATAGTAAATGCATGAAAAAGATAGTGTAACTCCTCCAACTTTATTCTTCTTTTTCAAAATAATTTAGCTATTCCAATTCCTTCGGCATTCCATATCAATTTTAAAATCAGTTTGTGTATATTTACAAAAATCTTGCTGGAGTTCGAGAATTTATCATACCTATTGATCAATTAGGGAGAATTTACTTACAGTATTGTCTTTCAATCCATACACATTGATCATTTTCATCAATATTTTGTAGTTTTCAGCATACATAACCTGTGTGTTTTGTTAGATCTATACCTAAGTGTTTTATATTTTTAGAGCTATTGTAAGTGGTATTAGATTTTATTTTATTTTTTTTCCCCGAGAGAGTGTGAGAGGGAAGGGAGGGGCAAAGGGAGAGGAAGAGAAAGAATCTTAAGCAGGCTTCATGCGGTTGACACGATCATGCGGTTTTTCTCCTGCAGGCACTCAACATGATGGATTGCACTGATTGACTCAGATGTGCATTTCCAGGATAAACCCCACTTGGTCATATTGTATAATTATTTCATACGTTGCTGGATTTTAGTTGCTAATATTTTGTTGTTGTTTTTTGTTTACTTGCATATTTTCATTTAGTTCTTACAGTAACCTTGTGAATGAAGAAGTATCCCCAATTTATAGAGGAACATAATGAGGATTGAGAGCATTGGTAATTTGCCCAAAGTTACACGGTGAATAAGTTTGATAAATGGATTTCTGAATCCAAAGTTATTCTCTTTCCACTCTCTCACCAAGCACGGGATTTGGAAAAAAGAGTAAGAGAGCCTCAAGAGATCTTAAATGTGGTCATGCCTTCAGGATTAGATAAATTACTTCTCAGAGTGTAAAAGTCTTCAGGATTTGTTGTCAGAGACATTGGAGAATTGGAGAGGTGAAGGAAGCCTGACAATGCAAATATTTAAAAAAATAGATTTAAGAAATTCTAGAATTCTTTATTAGATGGATGGCTGATGCACACCTGGAACAGAAGATAGTAATCAGTAGGGACTGACATACATTTACTGAGAAAAGGTCAAAATAAACTCTCATTTTCTCTGATCATAGATTTCCTAGATTGCATGATCACCATAGAATAGCGGACGAGCATATATCTTATTGGCTCTGGGACCTCCAGTTATCATCATTGGACCAAAATCCACATGGGAGAAGATAAAGTAAGAAACAACTCCAAATTAAAACTCATTTGTATAAACCAATAAGGACTAGCTTAATATTACCTAGAAGAAGAATTACCAAACCTCAAGTCAAGTCCACGAAGACTTTATCTTCCATGACCCAGGCAGGTATCCTTCCTGTCTGTGATCATTGTGTCTATTGCATCCTATAATAAACTCCTACAGTGTGCTCTTTTCACACATCCTAAATTATTCCACGATATTCCCAGGGGACTGAAGGGCCACATTTCCTAGAAATATGTGAGTTTTCTAAGGGGATAAGGATTTCTGCATTCTCATGACCATTGGCACATGATTTGGTAGTGTAGTGTGCCCCCTCATCGGAGCCCTGTGGTTTCTTTATAGACAGTTTCTGCTGTTGTCTTTGTGATTGGTTCCTCCTTTGGCCTTTTTATCAGTTAGCTATCTGTGCAGTTCTTCTTTTTCTTTTTTTTTTCTATAGAAGTAACTATAAATAGCACAAATAACCATCCCCCCTTCAATCTTTATTATTGTCTTGCCTTGGATAAAGCCTATCTAAATAATCTTATGAACAAGATAGAGGCATGTGGGATGGCTGATACTACTGATGACTTTTCAGGTAGTTGGATAATCACATGAAAGGATATAAATCAAGGGAGGTCAACCTGGAAGGAAATTTCTCCAGGCATCCAAGCATGCCACAGTTCTTTGTTCTTGAAGTTTTCCTGTGATTTTTTTTTTTTTTTTTGGTAAGCTCCATGCCCAGCTTGGAGGCTTGCTTGAACTCATTACCCTGAGATCAAGACTTGAGCTGAGACCAAAAGTTGGTCGGTTAACCGACTGAGCCACCCAGGCACACCTCCTGTGAAAATTTTTATCAGTGACTTGGGCATAAACATAAATGCCATGTTTACCACACTTACAAGCTTACAGTTTATAAAGCTGGGGGTAAAAGATGAAAGATCTCTCCAGGCTGGACCACCGGCTATGAAATGACGAGAAATATGTGAGTCCCTATTGTCAACTTCAAAAGGTCAGTTTTACAATGATAAGATATGACATACAAACCTTTTTGACAGCAGTTTTTTGACACCAAAAATAAAACACGAACAAATCAATGAACTATGAATTTGCAGTGAAACCAAAATACTACACGACTGCCAAAAACCTAACAGTCTTATTCTTCAGATATTTCCCATAAGATCTGAGTTCTAGACATGATGTTTTATGCCTCTTTATATCCCCTGTGTCTTGCACTTAATAGATGATCAACGACTGTTTGTTTAATAACCGCTATGATAGTCAAGATGTAACTGGAGTATTGTACTGAAATGTCACTGTCACATTTTAAGGGTCAGTTGCTAAGCTGGAGTGCACATAAATAGTGATGGGTCAACAGAGGGGGTCTGAACACTACATTCCTGGAGAGCCAATGGAAAAATTAGGAATGTGCAGAAGAGATAATTAATGAGAGACAGGCTAATTATTTTGGTCCAGATTCATTTTATCCTGTCCCAAGGGAAGAATTTGATTGATCCTGTGGGGAGATAGCTGTAAACTCAATATTAAGAAGAACTTTCTATAATTAATGGAGACAGTGGTGTGGACTATTGATGAGCATCTGTTAGGAATATTGCCGAGGGAATTCTTGCCTATGTATATGGTGTGGTGATTTAGCTTGAATGGCCTTTCCAACTCAAAGATTTCATGGAGTAAGTAGTAGTAAGATTTAGTCTAATTTTTTGAAAAATGGTAATAAATGTGTGTGATTTCCATGAATGACAATATTTTACTAAAACACCTTCCCTTTTATCTTTATTTTTTATTTATTTTTATTTTTTATTTTTTAAAAGATTTTATTTATTTATTCGACAGAGATAGAGACAGCCAGCGAGAGAGGGAACACAAGCAGGGGGAGTGGGAGAGGAAGAAGCAGGCTCACAGTGGAGGAGCCCGATGTGAGGCTCGATCCCTGAACGCTGGGATCACGCCCTGAGCCGAAGGCAGACGCCCAACCGCTGTGCCACCCAGGCGCCCCTATTTTTATTTTTTAAAGATCTATTTATTTATTTTAGAGAGTGAGAGAGTGAGTGGGGGGGAGGGGAAGAGGGAGAGAATCTCCAGCCAACTCCCTGCTGAGTGTGGAGTCGGCCTCTGTCCCGTAACCCTGAGATCATGACCTGAGCTGATATCAAGAGTTGGACACCTAACTGACTGAGACACCCAGGTGCCCCAAAGACCTTTCTTCTTTAATGATTTAGCCAAGAAATGGGGTTTTGACTTCTTTTTTATTAGACTATAGTTTTATTTTTTCAATTTGTTTCACGTTAGGTACCGCTAGACATTTGCATTACTCATATCCATTATTTTGTCAAAATGTAGCTATCTCTCGGGGCTCCTGGGTGGCTCAGTTGTTAAGCGTCTGCCTTCACCTCAGGGCATGATCCCGGCGTTCTGGGATCGAGTCCCACATCAGGCTCCTCTGCTGGGAGCCTGCTTCTTCCTCTCCCACTCCCCCTGCTTGTGTTCCCTTTCTTGCTGGCTGTCTCTCTCTCTGTCAAATAAATAAAATTAAAAAAAATGTAGCTATCTCTCTGTTGGTTTATTAAGTCCTTAATTTTTCTGAATTTAAAAAGTCATTTTACAGGCGTTTTTTCCACACTCAGTTCATTGTAATTATTTGCAAAGCCAATAATAACATGTTTTCAGTTTCACGTACTTTACATTTCCCCCCATAGTTAAATAAACAATGAACATTAAAATTTTTTAAATGCTAATTTTTATCATATAGTGACCCAAATACCCCAACAATGAAAAGCTGAGTCAAACCAATTGCCTGCCCTCAAAATAGTTCAATGTAACATTAATTTCAATTTGCCAACAGCACAAGTCAGCAGTGTACTCTCGCGCGGATTTACCACCACATTCTTAACATTATTGCACCCTGGATCCCAAGAACACTGTGTTTTCTGGTCCCACTCTGCCTCTCTGGCTTCTTCACCGTGACCTCTCCCCTCATTCTCATTTTAATTGTGGTTCTACTTGAACAAAGTCCTTGTCATTGTCGTGTTTCTTTAGGATTTTCTATGTTGAGGTCTCATCTACTTCCATGCCTTACACGGTGGAGCCCCATTTTCCCTGCCCATCCTGTGCCCTGGCTCTCCACCTCCCACTTAGGTTTCTCCATTGGATTACAGATCTAAGATCCAACTCAAACAACTTTTGTTTTTCCCTCAAAACAAAACTTTGGGATCTTCTCTGTTTCTGCCAGTGATAGCACTGGCAGCCATTCAAGCTCAGAATATATCGCACTCTCTGCTCCCTGCTTGCAGGGAGTAGCCTCTCATGATTGTGAAGAGCACAATTTCCGACTCAGGCTAACTAGGTTGAAACCCAAGCCCTTCCTGCTTCCAACTAATTGTTCATCCTTTTGAGGCCTCATTTTTCCCACCTGTCAAATGGAAATGATAGGAAGGAACTGTGGATGTTGATGTTCATGTGGCTGGAACAAGTATTATGCATTTGAGCGCTCAAACTTCCAGGCTGACCAGGTCATTATTTTGGTTATTCAGACATGTCTCCTATGAAATGTGGGTGTTAACAAAACATTAACTATGAGAGACAGATTATATTTAGTTTTTAAGTCACTCCCTAGTGATAAATTTTTAATATACTAATATATTCACTGGGTTATGTGAATAGATTAGTGTGGAAAAATCAATATACTGTATTAGTTTGCCAGGGCTGCTGTGACAGAAGTACAAAAGACTGGGTGGTTAGAACAATAGAAGTTTATGTCCTCACAGTTTGGGGACCAGAAATTGACATCAAGGTGTCGGAAGGGTTGGTTTCTGTTCACGCCTCTCACTTTGGCTCGTAGGTGATCATCTTCTCCCTGTGTCCTCACATTGTCTTCCGTCTGAGTGTATGCGTGTCCTAATATCTTCTTGTAAGGTACACCAGTCATATTGGATTAGGACCTACTCTAATGATCTCATTTTATCTTAATCACCTTTTTAAAAGCCTTACCTCCCCCCCAAATCACATTCTGAGGTACTGGAGACTCAGCATATGAATTTTGGGGATGCGGGTGGCGGGGGACACAATGCAGCCGACAGCATATACTTACGTGAGGTCTTAGCAGGTGAAAAAATGAGTCGAGTTTTAAATTTGTCTGCTCTGCTATTTCCCATAAGGCAATCTAAAAGAACCTGGGGAATCTAGGTGGTTTTTAAAGCAGTTACTTTTGTGGTGTTTCATCATTCCTTCTGCATGGAGGGAAATGAAACTCAAGCTGGCCTATTTGGTTTCTCTGAACCCGCTTTGCGCACCCTTCTTGGGGAAGGGTGATTTTGAAACTACGGACTAGAAAGGCTTTTGGATTGCGTGAGTCATGCTCTCTCTGTGACCCTTACCATGCTGGGTGATCAGGAGTTGGCTGTTAGGTTATTGCTCTGGGCAAAGACCAAATTTCCATCCTGATCTCAGTCCTGACACCAATATCACTCTGATACATCATGCATTAGTGTGTGAAGCTTCAAATCAATCCACTTAATATTTTCCCTTCTGTAGGTGGACTTCAGTTCCTTTATAGATCAGGTTTGTGGTCTTGGTTGGGGACCCAAGGTAGGGGGAGTAGGAGGCTGGAGGGAGTCACAAGGAGTTTGCTTCTAACATGAGTATGGGCTCAGGTGCCCTCTTGTGTCTGCTTTGGCTTACTCTGCAGAGGAAAAGCCCGAGTTACATGGAATCCCAGTGCCCATCTAATTTCTTTCTCTCTTGATTTTTAGACAGGTTTTAATCCCAACTAGATAACCTGGTGATAGAATCACTTTCGGTAGGGTTCGGTTCATCTCGATGATTCTTTGAAACCTTTAACTCACACTGCCGTTTGAGTTGTGTCACAGCTCAGTCAGCCCTGAAAGCTTTTCCAGCGAGGTCTGGGTTATCGTGTGGTTTATGCAAAGAGAAATTCTGGCCATTGTCTGCTCCAAGTAACAAAAATGGGTACTGTCAGAAGAGACAAAACGAATCTACCAAGTGCTGAAGAAGCATTTCCTCCTGAGAAGTTCATCACTTTGTGAAGCCCAAGTGCAACAGAGTGATGGTGGAAAGAATATCTTCCCCTGGAGACTGACAGTATTTGCAGAACGAAGTTACATTGTTCTTCTGATAGTTGGGGTGTCTGTTGACGATGTCATGTTCTCTATTTTGCTGAGTAGGTATTTAGGATCTGCTTTGGGAGGAAACGAAAGTATGACAACTGGCAAGGGGGAAGGAAATCTACAGAAATTTGCCTTTTCTGTGTATTTCTAAGATCTTATGTCAATCTAGTGTTTTGAAAGAACGTCCAGTCTACCTACAAGCATTTTAAATGAGTCCTTTACTCTGCTTATCATATGAAAACCTAATTTAGCCGTACTCTCCCGGCCAAGTTCTTTGTTTTCATTATTTGTCAGTAAGTGTTTTTGTTAAGCACTTCCCCCTTCTTCCTTCCTCTTCTGAGCCCCTTCCACTCCACCCACCTGCCTTCCCAATCCCCAGTCCCAAAGGGAGAGTGATGAGTCTTACTCATGCTTTACGCAATTCTCATTAGGGAGGATCCTTACCACTGACAATAAGGTTGACTTGTGGAATTTTCAAAGATGAAATTTCAGTGGTTTGGGGGAAATCGCATGGTTTGTTTTTTCCTCCCCCACATGCAGATAATATCTACACAACAGTATCTTTTTTTTTTTTTAAGATTTTATTTATTTATTTGACAGAGAGAGAGACAACCAGCGAGAGAGGGAACACAAGCAGGGGGAGCGGGAGAGGAAGAAGCAGGCTCCCAGTGGAGGAGCCTGATGTGGGGCTCGATCCCAGAACGCCGGGATCATGCCCTGAGCTGAAGGCAGACGCTTAACGACTGAGCCACCCAGGCGTCCCATATACAACAGTATCTTATACCTCTATTCCGTATGGAAACCTTGAGCAGAAATGTCCTGGGCTGATCACTTGGTAATTGTATCAAGATTCAGAAGTCCTTGCTGTTGTAGTCACACCTTCTTTCTGCTGACCTGGACTGGACGTTAGGGGTTCCTGCCAGGCCCTTATATTTATTTTGGAACAGGCCAGCATGGAGACTATGGAAACGCTCTCACCCTGCAGATGGAAAATTCAGCCTCCAGCCCTGCCCTGCCTCTGCCATGTGCTCACTGGCTGTGCGGCCTCAGGTGGGTCCTTTAACCTCTCTGGACTTCGTTTCCTTATCTATAAAAGAAGGACATTGGCCTGATAGGGGAACCTGGTTGCAATATCCCTTCCAGCTGTGGCTGCTCTGTGGTAACCCATCCTTGGACCATCATTGTTTGGGTCCTGTCAAGCTTTGTCTTTCATGAGTTCCTTCTGCTCATCCTTTTTCCCAGACTCCTAAGGCCTAGAGGGTGACTCATCCCCTCCAGTTGGTCTAGCCAAAGAGTGAATCTTCTTTGCTGCTAATCTTCTGAAGAATAATTCATTCCAGGGACAGCAGACATCATCTGTATTGCACCAGTCAGCTTCCTGCTGGCTTTCTTCAGGAGGCCCGGACCCCACCACCAAGCTAAGCTTGCCAAGGATTGGGGCGTAGCTCCCACAGCTATGCTTGAGGTCTGCTTCCCAGCCCCGTCTGGCCTTGCTGGATGAGGCAGCAGCATTCTAGGAACACATGCCCTCTGCTCAGTCTGCTTTCTTGCCATCCAGCTCATTTTCTGAATCTCACGGTGCTTTCCTCCCTGCCAGTCCTGGCAAGACCGAGTTTGTCAGGCCCTGCAAGTCCCTGTGGGCCCGTCCAGGTGGTTAGGACTTTGGTTGCTCTTGGCTTCTTCCCTAAATATTTTTAAATGCTTTTAATTGATTTGAAAAACATGCTAACTTTGAGATTTAAAGTATTTGTAATTGCACCCCAAGGCCACTGGCTGAGCAGTGGAGTTGTCAAACAGCCCATAAATAAACAACTTAAAAGGGAGAGGTGGAACCATGAAGACCGTTGCCGAACTGGGAGCCCAAAGAAGCAGTTTCTCTCTAATAGCCCTGCCTGTGTGTATTAATTCCACAGACTCCAAGAAGGGACGACAAGTTAACTTGCTTTGGATTCCAAGAAATGGGTTGCAGTGGGACAGGCATAAGCCCATGCTTACCGACTCCTTCAAGGCTGAGCTATGTTATGGGCACTCCCAGAATTGTAAAATGGTTAATTACGACTCCCTAGGATAATGATGGCTTACCTTGTAGTAGCCAGCTCTTCCAGGATGGCACAAGTGCTCTTTATCCCCGGTACGTCTGACTACAGATAACATAGATCTTGAACCAATCCTAGCTAATCTCTGGCTCATGTTTAGCTTAAAATCCAAACCCCTTAAGCAATGGGATGCCCTTAGAGATGGGATGTTTATCCCAATGCAGTAGTGTTGCTGCTTTGTGGTGTCAGATGTGTTCGTCCGCTTAGCTGTAGTAACACACAGTCTCCGAATCTCAGGGGCTCACACCAACAAGTGTCTCCCTTGCATGGTACGGCAGTAGCTGTGAATCGGTTGCTACGATTCTGCTGCAAATGTCTCCTCTTTTCAGGGATCAGCAAAAGAGCAGAACTTAGCTGAGATATGCTATTTTTGTGGCAGAGAGAAAATAGAGAATTGACTAAAAAATGTGGTTCTTCTAAGTGTTTGCTTGAAACTGGGACACTATCACTTTTGCTTGCATTTCATTTGCTCAGACAGAAGTCATACGGCCAAACCTGACAATGTGGCAAAGCAGTATACTCCACCCACAGAGAAGCACTACAAGTCACCTGGAAATGGGCTGGGATGTGCAATCACCTTACAGGGAAGAGAGCCAATGTGGGGAACAATAACATAATCCATCATATTGGGCTGACATGCCAGACATGTAACTTCATGAGAAAGGCAAGGCTTTCAACAGAAGTCTCAGACCCATAAATCTACCTTTCCTATCCTTGAATGTTTTCATATGAAGGAGAGAGAGAGAAGATCTCTTTGATTTTCACACTTGGGAAGCCTTATACAATGTTCTTTTTCTGAGATGAAGTCTGGCTTTGATCTCACTCCCTTGAAGTTCACTGATTCCTACCTTAGACTGTATCTCCTTTCCTATGAGTTGTTTCCATTGGTTTGATTTCATCTTTTCATTTCATTTGGTGGCTTTAGTGTAAGCAAAAGTCCACTTTGCTCAAGTCCACTTTGCTCTTCTTTGGGCTGACGCTGAAACAGTGCTCTTGCAGCTGCAAAATCACTGTGATTGGGCGCAACGCCAGAAGATGCAGGAATCAGCCTAGGCAGAGACCAGAGCGTCTTAGCACGAAGACGGGTTCAAGAAGTAGAAGATGACAGAAGAGTGAGATATGGAGACAAATGCATCCATTTCTCTATTTTAACTAATTGGTTGATTGGTTAATTTTTTTTGAAGATTTTATTTATTTATTTGACAAAGAGAGAGTGAGCACAAGCAGGGGGAGTGGCAGGCAGAGGGAAAGGGAGAAGTAGGCTTCCTGCGGAGGGGGATATCCCAGGACCCTGGGATCACAACCTGAGCTGAAGGCAGATGCTTAACTTATTCAGCCACCCAGGTGCCCCAGTTGATTGGTTAATTTTTAAAATACTAAGGGAAGGGGTGCCTGAGTGGCTCAGTTGGTTAAGTGTCCAACTCTTGATCTCAGCTTGGGTCTTGATCTCAGGGTCTTGGTTTGGGGGCTGCTTTGGGCCCAGCATTGGGCTCCACACAGGGCATGGAGCCTACTTTAAAAAAAAAAAAAAAAAAGGAAAGAAAAACAGAGGAAAAAAATACCAAGGGAAAAATAAAGGAAAATGAAAAGCAATTTTCATATCCCTGCAAGCAAAATATGAAAAATAATAGCTGCCTCTTACTGATATTTTCCTGTATGTCGGTCCCTGTGCCAAGGACTCTGCAGGAACGAGAAGTGGGACTCTGCCCGCCATGTTGGAGATGTGGAGCTGAGGCCTAGAGAGAGTTTCTACTTGCCCAATGCCACACAGTTGGCCCATGGTGAAGCTCCGATGAGAACAATGGTTATCTGATTGTATGGCTCACGTTTGTAAAGAAGATATTGTTAAGTAAAATTGTTCTACTTATGCACCAAAGAGGTTGACTGAGCACAAAATTCCCTTCCTTAAGAGTCAGTGGCTTGCCTTGGGGACGCTTGAGGGGTTGGCATTTTTGCAGTCAAGTTGCTTCGGTTCTGTGCCCGTCTCTACTCTAGCTTTTCTGCCACCTACACACTGTGTTTGTTTGTTTGGTTTTTTTTTTAAGATTTTACTTATTTGACAGAGAGAGAGCCAGCGAGAGAGGGAACACAAGCAGGGGGAGTGGGAGAGGAAGAAGCAGACTCCCAGCGGAGGAGCCTGATGTGGGGCTGGATCCCGGTACGCCGGGATCATGCCCTGAGCCGAAGGCAGACGCTTAACGACTGAGCCACCCAGGCGGCCCTACACACTGTTTTGTTTCAAAATGAGCACAATTCTTTTACTTTGTAATTTTTTTTTTCTGGTGCCCCTGACCATATACTTCCCACCCCTCCTCAACCTAAGCTTTTCCAAAAGTGTGACAGGCAGGTGGAGTTTCCATCTTTAGCAGAAAAGCAGTGGGTATGGATAGCATTGAAACCTACAGCCTGAGTCGTCTGTCGCCCCTGAAGTCCCAACATTTTCCATTTTCTCAGTTTCTCGATGAATCATCATGTCCCTTAGTGCCTTTCTTCCACCTTACCGCCCCAAGGAGTAGTCTCTTAGAATTAGGGTTATACAAAATAAATATATTGATAATGACATACTTATAATGAGGAAGCTTTCCTCTAAAAAATCATGCTAACACTTTATATAATTATGATGTATTTGCTCTTCAGTGTTTATAACCCATTTTGAAAAAAAAATACACGGTGTGTTAGAGGTTGGCGAGATCTACCCAAAAGCAAGGAAAATTTATTTTAAGTGCTGCAATTATGTCAATTATATCATGAAATCATGAATTGTGGCTCTCTGTCAAAATGTGCTGTATTTCCTTAGATGTGCAGAAGACGATGAATTCCCAAGATAACTCACTGAGGTGTCTTTGTTAGGCTGACATATTTGATATCATTCCCAGATAACTTACATGGTCAGAGAGGTCCTCATTATGCAACCCATCCTTGAGCAAGAGACACTAGGGATTTTGCTCAACCACTCAAGGTTCAGATGAGTTGTTGATTGCTTAGCTAACCAAATCAAGTTAATCCTCTATCCATATACGGCAGCATTTATTTTAAAAAAAATTTATTGAATTCTTTCTATGTGCCAGACACATTTCCAAGTGTTGGGGACTCCCAGGGAATGAAACTGATATGTATGCCTCCTCTTGGGGAGATTACACTCCAGCATCAGGTGTTAAAACAACACAATCTAAAAAATGTGCTTGGTAATTTTTAAGGCTTAATTAGTTCAAAAGGATCAGAGTATAGATTCTATATTAAACATCTTTTAAAAGAAATCTTTAGGCACT
Organism: Ursus arctos; assembly: GCF_023065955.2. Taxonomy (NCBI): domain Eukaryota; kingdom Metazoa; phylum Chordata; class Mammalia; order Carnivora; family Ursidae; genus Ursus; species Ursus arctos. Next base: position 79,840,214 of record NW_026623056.1, read on the forward strand.
TGTCTATGTTAGCTTACATTATTCATTTACTGCATTTCTTTTTTTAAAAGATTTTATTTATTTGAGAGAGAGAGAGTGAGAAAGTGAGCACTGGGGGTGGGGGGGCGGGAGGGGAGCTAAAGGACACTGGCAGAGGGTGAAGCAGGCCCCCGGCTGAGCAAGGAGCCTGATGTAGGGCTCAATCCCAGGACCCTGGGATCATGACCTGAGCCTAAGGCAGATGCTTAACCGACTGAGCCACCCAGGTGCCCCCATCTACTGCATTTGTTTTTTTTTTTTTTTTTTAAAGATTTTATTTATTTATTTCACAGAGAGAGACAGCCAGCGAGAGAGGGAACACAAGCAGGGGGAGTGGGAGAGGAAGAAACAGGCTCCTAGCAGAGAAAACTGATGTGGGGCTCGATCCCAGAATGCTGGGATCACGCCCTGAGCCAAAGGCAGACGCTTAACAACTGCGCCACCCAGGCGCCCCCATCTACTGCATTTCTTGACAAATAATTTCTTGCTGTTTGTCTTTCAGTCTCCATTCTATAGTGTATTTGCAAAGCCAGGAAGCACAGGATAAACTTCAATTAAAACAATATGTTAGCTACATTTTCGAATAATAGGCTCAACATGCTTATCATGTGAGGTGAATTTGCTGTTGAAAGCAATGGGTCTAATTGCTAATCTGGGGGGAAAAAAACTTAAGAAAACACTACTGATCAAAAATTCTGGAAGAGGAGGGAACATAGTATAATTATGATACTTTTAAAAGGGTCTGAAAGTTGAAGAAATACAGAGTGAGTATGTTTTGACTCTATAAATGATACATTGATGAAAATGAGTTTATCCTGTGTTTCCTGACTTGGCGAGACACTCTGTGTTTTACTTTTCTACCCACTGCAGTGAGGAAGTAGCCCCTTCCTGATAGTTCCTACATAGCCCTTGTTTGATCTCCCCTTTATTCTTCCTATCTTGTGAAACAGAAGCAAAGATTGGATGCTAGTCACAAAAAGGTAGAATGGAATGCAGATTTTCTTCTAGAACACTATTAACTTGTCTCGACTGAGGCGATGGAGGTCTGGTTTGATGGAAAGAGACAGGAAATCTATCTTCTGGTTCTATATCAGTTCCCAAGGGCTTTCTGATATGGGTCAAACTGCTTCCCCTTGTGTTCTCCTCTATAAAAAGAGGAATGCGGGGGTAGATATTTTCTAAGTCCCTTCTTGTTCTAACATAATGTGTTTCCATTCCATATGTGTCATTGTGACCTTGTGAAGGTGGGAGGGAACCATTTCTTCCCCCTTTTTAAATTTTTTTTGATGTCTCTGCCCATAATCACCATCTCTTTAAGGGTTTGGATTCATCATTAATGGCAATAATTCTTTCGTGCTTTGTTAATAAACAAAACTGGAACATCAATTGACCCCTCTCTTAATCAATTAGAAATTGTACGAAAGAGTGAGAAATGCACAAATTGTGGCACAAACAAGGGCAGAATCCCCTTACTTGTTAGTCAGATTTTATGCTTATTAGTATTTTTGAATATTTTAAGTACACACACAAAAAGGTAATTTTAGCCATTAGGAGAGATGCGAAGTGGTATTTCATTGTAGTTGTTTTGTATTTCCCTGACGATGAGTGATGTTGAGCATCTTCTCATGTCTCTGGTAGCCACCAGTATGTCTTTGGAAAAATGTCTATTCATGTCTTCTGCCCATTTTTTAACTGTATTATTTGTTTTTTGAGTGTTGAATTTTATAAATCCTTTACGTATTTTGGATACTAACCTTTTATCGGATATGTCATTTGCAAATATCTTCTCCCATTCTGTAGGTTGCCTTTAGTTTTGTGTTTGTTTCTTTTGCTGTGCAGAAGCTTTTTATCTCAGAGAAGTCCCAAGCATTTATTTTTGCTTTTGTTTCCCTTGCCTCTGGAGATGTGTCTAATAAGAAGTTGCTACAGCTGAGTTAAGAGGTTGCTGCCTGTGTTCTCTAGGATATTGATGGATTTCTGTCTCACATTTAGATCTTTTATCCATTTTGAATTTATTTTTGTATATGGTATAAGAAAGTGGTGGAGGATGTGGAGAAAGGGGAATCCTCTTACACTCCTGGGGGGAATGCAAACTGGTACAGTCACTCTGGAAAACAGTATGGAGTTTCCTCAAAAAGTTAAAAATAGAGCTACCCTATGACGTGGCAATTGTAAAATCAGGTATTTACTCAAAGGATACAAACATAGTGATTTGAAGGGATACATGCTCCCCGATGTTTCTAGCAGCACTATCAACAATAGCCAAATTATGGAAAGAGTCCAAATGTCCATCGACTGATGAAAGAATAAAGAAGATGTGGTGTATTTGTACAATGGAATATTACCGCCCATCAAAAAGAATGAAATCTTGGGGGTGCCTGGGTGGCTCAGTCATTAAGCGTCTGCCTTCGGCTCAGGGCGTGATCCCGGTGTTCTGGGATCGAGCCCCACATCAGGCTTCTCCGCTGGGAGACTACTTCTTCCTCTCGCACTCCCCCGGCTTGTGTTCCCTCTCTCGCTGGCTGTCTCTCTCTGTCAAATAAATAAATAAAATCTTAAAAAAAAAAAAAGAATGAAATCTTGCCATTTGCAATGACATGGATGGAGGTATAAGTCAATCAGAGAAAGACAATTATCATATGATTTCACTCATATGTGGAGTTTAAGAAATAAAACAGATGAATATAGGGGGTAAAAGAAAGAAGCAAACCATAAAACAGACTCTTAACTATAGAGAACAAACTGAGGGTTGCTGAGAGGGGAGGTGTGGGGGGGATGAGTTAATTGGATGATGGGGATTATGGAGGGCACTTGTGATGAGCACTGGGTGTTGTTGTATATAAGTGAGGAATCACTAAATTCTCCACCTGAAACTAGTATTACGCTGTATGTTAACTAAATGGAATTTAAATAAAAACTTGAGAAAAAAAAAGTAAGGACTTTCAGGAACGATGGTTTCCAGAACTCACAACCACATTGAGTTCTTATATTTTCATTTTGAAAAATATAGATCAACTTTGTTGAAGATGGTGAATTAAAGATTAGGAAGAGGAGGCCTAGGATATTTCAAATATTTTGACATGCTTTTCCTCAGGAACCTTCACATGGGTGTCCGGTAAATCAAAAAAAGGTAAATTAGTAGCCCCCAAAAGACGTCTGTGGCCAGTCTGTACGCAAACCAGAACGTATGGCAAAGGGTGCTATTTCGATGCATTCCTCTATCTCGGAGGAAGACTGAAGTGTTATTTTCATAGTCAAATGATTAAAATAGTAATGGTTTATTTACTGTCTCCTAGTGTGGTTGGGAAATACACTAGATTAAAACTCAGGCAACTGAGTTTCTGTTTCTGATCCGCCAACTACCAGGGTAAGCTGGTCTCTCCATGTGAGCTTCTTGGCAAATGTCTCCTCAGGCCTTTACTGGAGAGACAGGAAACAATGATGACAGAGCCGGGCAAGCCCAGACCCCACACGGGCCTCCTCTGTAATTTTGGATAGTTCTGGAAACTGGACCATCAGCTCTAATTACCTATGTCGGGAAACCAATGCGCACTAGGCCACGTTTCTCAACAGCTTGCCCGGGCCCTGCTCCTAAAAACAGCTCAGACCTGCTCCACAGGAGCATGAGTCCTGGCAGCCGAAGAAGGTGAACTCATTTTGGGCATAGGTTTCTGTCAACAACAGAAAGATCCACCGTTCTAAGCATAGCCCTGACCCGACGGCAGTAGCTGTAAACTGTTTCACTTTTGCAACTTGAGAAGCTCCGTACTTTCACCTTATAGCAGATCTTGGTCAGATAAATGTCAGTGAACTTCTAGCTCTCTGCCCCATCTCTGCAGAAACAACTACCAAAACCACAACCACCTCCACCACCATTACGACAAAATGAATTTCGGTGGTTGAGTGCCATTCCTCAGCTCTTTCTCAGAGCCATCAAGCGGCCTGGAGCAAACGAACCAAGCCTCTTGTGTCACCGGCACCGATAGCGGAGTTAAGTGGGAGTTGTGTGCGTGTTTTCCACTCTCTGCACGCCAAACCGTGAGGGCCATTTTAAAATGGTGACCGTTTTGTAGGAAGCAAGCCAGGGTAGAAATCAATGGCTCAGGGATGGAGCCTTGAATTCTTTACTCTTTCATTCCATACAGTGGCAATCAAATGCAAAACCAAGCACAAAAATATATTTCTGTAAATGTTTTATTTTCAACCTGAGGTTTTGAGCTTTTTTGTAGATACTGATTTCCTCAAGTTTTATGATAAGAATACTACTACTAATGGTTACATTGTGCACCTGGGTCGTTGCATGTTATAAAGACATAATGATACTGTGACTTGCAAATGATTTTGAGAAATGTTCCAAGAATATGCCTACAATTTGTTATTCCTACCTAATTCAAAGTTTGTATTCATGAGAAATGGTTTCAGGAAGAGAAAATGTACCACGCAATTTTATCTGATGTTTTTTAATAATTATGAAGAGAAAAACGGCTGAGAAGAATGTGTCGACTATACTCTTTAATACATTTCAGCAAATATAAGAACTGACTGCACTGGCCACTTTGGTAGCTAAACGGTATCCATTCAATAGAATGTTTGCTTAGGAGAGACGTAATATTCTTACAGGCTTATTGAAGGATATTATCTTGAATGAGCTAAAGTGTTTAAAGTAGTGATCTTGACAGGAAGTATCTTGAAAGAAAACACAGCAAGGCTGTAAGGCAATCTTCACTCGAACTTGGACTTGTGAGAATAAGTACGTAATGTTGCCTGGTGAGAATCATAGGGTGTTATCACCACCTGGGACCTGTTGATGTTTTACAGATGAAGCAATTGCCCAAAGCTGCTTAGAGTGAGCAGAGTCCGAAACTCGGGTTTTCTTATTTCGAGCCATTTGCTGGTTTCAGCAAACCCCTGGTTCTCTTCCAAAGGGAAAAAGTTCCTCTACCTGGCAGCTTTGCAAAATTTATGCAGGAATATTAACTTGAGGTTGGCCACTCTCAAGGCTATGCTTCTACAGAAATATTTTTTCCCATCAAGAAATAACACTGAACGCCTCACCAAAAAAGACGTACAGATGGCCAATAAGCACATGAAAAGATGCTTCACATCATATGTAATCAGGGAAATGCTAATTAAAACAGCTATGAAATACTACCACACAGTTACTAGAATGACCAAACTCCAGAACACTGACAACACCAAATGCTGACGAGGATATGGAACAAAAGGAAGTCTTGTTCATGGCCGGTGGAATGTAAAATGGTATAGTCACTTGGAAGACAGTTTGGTGATTTCTTACAAAACTAAACATACTCTTACCACACAATCCAGCAGTTGTGTTCCTTGGTATTTACCCCAGGGAATTAAAAACTTGTCCGTTCCAAAACCTTCACACGAATGTTTATAGAAGCTTTATTCATAATTGCCAAAATCGGAAAGCAACAAAGATGTCCTGCAGGAGGTGAATGGATAAATAAACTGGCAAATCCAGACAATGGGATATGATTCCGCATTTAAAAAAGTTATCGAGCCATGAAAACACATGGAAGAAACTTAAATGCCTATCATTAAGTGAAAGAAGACAACGTGAAAGGCTATATATCATTCCAACAGTATGGCATTCTGGAAAAGGCAAAACTATGGAGACAGTAAAAGAATCAGTGGTTGCCCGGGATTGGGGGAGATGAAAAGATGGAGCCCAGAGGATGTTGAGGACAGTGAAACTATTCTGTATGATACATGATGAATACATGTCATTATACATTTGTCCAAACCCAGGAAATATGCAACACCAAGAGTGAGCCCTATTGTGAACTATAGACTTTGAGTGACGATGTACCAATTATAGGTTCATCAAATGTAACAAATATAGGGCTCTGATGGGGGATGTTGAAAAGGGGGAAGACTAGGCATGAGTTGGGGCAGGGAGTACATGGGAAATCTGCATCTGCCTCTCGATTGCTATGAACCTAAAACGGTTCTTAAAAAACATGAAGTCTATTAAAAATCATTTAAAAAAGAAATAACACTGGAAATCATTATCAAATCCATATTTTACATTTAAAATCTTTTAAATTGGTTGTACAAGCTGCAAAATGGGAAATATTTTTTCATCGGTCTGAAGAATGTCCACCTGGCACCTGGGTGACTAAATGTCAGTTGGTTAAGCATCTGACTCTTGATTTCAGCTCAGGTCATGATCTCAGGGTTGTGGGTTTGAGCTCTGCATCCGGCTCTGCCTTTGGTCAGGAGTCTGCTTGAGATTCCCTCCCCCCATCTCTCTCTCCTACTTTAAAATAAATAAATACATCTTTAAAAAAATCCTGACAAAAAGTAAGTGAGCATATGTAGGCAACGAACTTTGATTTAACCCCTGGTAAGAATATGGGTTTTACCATTTTCCAATGGAAAAACTTGGGTTTATGCTCAACATCTCAATTCCTTATAATTCTACATTTCTTAATTAAAAGAAAGAAATTATCCGGTGTTATTTCATCCATCCATTTCCCCTTTGCTATAATGATTCTTGCTACTTAGAGTAAATACTCAGCAAAAAGCAGGATGCGTATTTTTGAATGGTTGCTTTTTGTCCAGTAGAAATTTTGTCTTTTGGTCACATGAACTTCTAATCCGAGTAGTCAGCAAATTTTGTTTGACTTCTCTTTCTTATTTTAACAGACATTAAGATCTCTATTACACATTTGCTATTTTCAGTTTATTCGCTATTAGATACGGTAACACTGAGTTTTTATTCACAAAAGGAAGAGCTTATTTCCCCATTTCCTTCATAGTTCCCAAAGTGCTTTTTTTGGATGATTTCATTTCTTCTTCCAAGAAGAAAATTGGCTAACCTTCCCTTAAAAGTTATATTGTACAGCAAGTGTTCCAATACTTCATTTGGTCGCAAATGAGAAACAGAATTTTTACAACATGACTTTCCTTCTGTGTGGTGAGCACAGTGGGTGGGAATCAGCATCACTAAAGAAAAAGACAAATGCTCCTTTGTCCTTCTCCTCTTACAGATTCTAGGAATCTAGGGTTCCATCCAAGCTCTTGAAATCATATAATTTATGTCCATTTCTCCTCTTCTGATAAGAAGGCTATATGGAGAGAGTTTTTAGAACTAAACTCCCTCTTCTTCTTGAGCTAGGACTAAATTCCTATTTTTATGGTTAAAGTCAACATTTCCAGCTTTCAGGTTTTTCCTGTAATCTGAGTTTTTGTCCGATGAAGAACAAAACTCAGGAGTCAGAACTTGGTTTAAGACAGTGCCAATAATGAAATTATTGAAATTAAAAAAAAATTAGTAGGTATGCCTGGGTGGCTCAGTCGGTTGAATGTCAGACTCTTGATCTTGGCTCAGGTCAGGATCTCAGGGTTGTGAGATCAAGCCCCACGTTGGGTTCCATGCTGGGCGTGGAGCCTGCTTGGGATTCTCTCTCTCCCTCTGTCCCCCTCTTCCCTTAAAAAAATCAGTGATTACTGACAACAATATCCACTTCCCTGTAGTTTTTATGTAATGGGAATGAAGATGTTTTACTATGTTATATTTGGTATTTCCAACTATTTTTAACTTTAAACGTTCAAAATTCATCCAGAAAATATTTAAATGTCTTCTTTATGATTGGGGTTCTGCATAAGCATTTATTTGAAAAGGATTTCTACTTCTTTGAAAGTTTGGAGCCATCACTTTAGAATATTTCCTTTTCCATTAAAAAAGTACCATATTCTCATTAAAAATATTTAGGAAATATAAAAGTGTTAAAACATGCCAATAAATCCACATATACACAACTATTGATAATGTCTGGTGCTTCCTTCCGCCCCTTTTCTCCCTACATATATTTTTCAAATATTTTTATAATTAGATTGTATATGCAAGGGGCACCTGGCTGTCTCAGTCGGTTAAGCATCTACCTTTGGCTCAGGTCATGATCCCAGGGTTCTGGGATCCAGCTCTGAGTGGGGCTACCTGCTCAGTGGGGAGCCTGCTTCTCCCTCTCCCTCTGCCTGCCACTCTCCCTGCTTGTGCTCTGTCTCTGTCAAATAAATAAATAAAATCTTTAAAAAAATCATATTGTATATGCAATTTTTCCATGTCTTAATGTTATATGTATTTTCCATAGTATTATTGTATCTCTGGTAGAGAATATTAAAAATAGTGTTTGTGAAAGTAACCTTTTAAATTATTTTTATTTTATTATAAAAGTAATATAAAATGAAAATATAAAGTCTCCTAACTGGTCCTAAAGTTTCTTAACTGGTCCTCCTACTACCTCCCCCTGCCCTTTAGAGATAACCACTTTTTTTTTTTTTTTTAAGATTTTATTTATTCATTTGACAGAGAGAGCAGCAAGAGAGGGAACACAAGCAGGGGGAGTGGGAGAGGGAGAAGCAGGCTTCCCGCTGAGCAGGGAGCCCAATGCGGGGCTCGATCCCAGCATCCTGGGATCATGATCTGAGCCAAAGGCAGATGCTTAACGACTAAGCTACCCAGGTGCCCCTAGAGATAACCACTTTTAAGAGTCTCAACTATCCTTCCAGAAATTCTCAGGCATATAAAAGCATATGCTTACATAATGTAACATTTTCTACATTACATGTTATCTAAGTTTGTGTACACACCATACACTGAGAGAATCATTCATACTTTAACTTATAAAATGTCTTAGGGGTTACTTTTTCAGACCAGTTCCTATACATTTTTCTCACTTTTTAAAAAAAAACTCAATAACATTCCATTGTATTATGTACATTAATTTGGTACATGGTCCTCTAGTAATGAACATTTAAATTATTTCTTTTTTTATGCAACGATTAAATGTGGACACTAAGGTGGCGGCCAACTCCATGATGACTTTGTACGGATTAGAAAATGACACTCTTCTATGAAGGATGTCTTCTACGAGTCCCTCCAGTTTCCTCTCCACCATTTCCTGCCTCACTCTGTTCCCTGGGAAGCTGATCTGCATATGGATCCTATCAATACACTCTTCCTTTTATATGGGTTCAGCCAATGCGAGCAGCTGCGCGAAGTTGGAAGGGGAAAGTGAGGAGAGTTTGGGATATTTCCTCCCTGGGTTCTTTTCCTGCCTGCCTGCTGAGGACTGGGTTTCCTCCCTAAACTTTCTCTCTCAAGCTCCTACTTCCCTCCTCTGATAGCTGCTCTTGTCTTTCTAGTCCTGGGACACTGCACTATCCTCTCTAGCTTCTCTACACTTTGTAAGTAGGTAGAGCTCAAATTATCCAAATGGATTGTGCCACTATTTCCTACTAGGATGCTAACTGATACACTTCTCTCAACAGATACAGCCCCAAACCAGGATGTTTGATTTGTTGATTGGAGTAGGTGATTACCACCAGCCACCACCCCCCCAACCCCACTCCCTGACTCCCTGCTACTTTGTCAAGATGCCCAGTGTAGGGCACAACCTAGACAAGACCTGACAGCCCTGATTGCAATACAAATGATGGTTTTCTGTGCTTTCATGAATTCCACAGGATAGCTTATTAGCAAAGATTATACACACCTTTTAATTTTGAAAGAATTTGCCAAATGGTTATCCCAAAGACAGCCTGAATTTACATCCTCTCTGGACTTTTTGCCAACTGTCGGTTGTATAACTTCAAAATTTTTGCTATTTTTGTAGGTAAACATGGTATTTCATTTTCTCTTTGACATTACGTGTCTTTAATTATGAGTTCAGGTGGGCATCTTTTCTACTGGGTTAATATTTTCCTTACTTATGGGGCCCCTCAGTGGCTCAGTTGGTTGAGGGTCCGTCTCTTGGTTTCAGCTCAGGTCATGCGTAAGATGACCCCCGTTGTAAGATGGCCCCCATCGATCCTGGTGTTCGTGCCTTTGTGTAACACCCTTCTCTTGAGTGTGGGCCAGATGTGGTGACTTGCTGCAAAAGTGATGGGCTGCCACATCAGCAATTAGATTACAAAATCTATGACTTCTAGACTTACTTCTTACTCGGATCTTTCACTCTCTCTCTCTCTCTCTTTCTGTCTCTCTTTTTCTCTCATTTGTTTGCTATGTTGTGAGCTGCCATGTTGTGAGCTGCTCTATGAAGAGGGGATATGGCCAGGAAAGAAAGATATCTCTAGGTTTCAACCTGTGAGGAACTGAATCCTTCCAACAACCAAATACTTGAGCTTGGAAGCAGGTCATACCTAGTTGAGACTTGAGAAGACGGTAGCCCTAGCTGGTACTTTGGTGGTAGCCTTGGGAGACATCCGGGGTCAGAAAACCCAGCTAAACCATACCCAGACTCCTGACTCCAAAGAACTATGAGGTAAAATGCCTGTGTTGTTTAAGCCAATGTTTTGGGAAAACTTGTTATACAACAGTAGATAATGAATACACTAGTCCTGTGACAAAATGTTTTAGTTCTTATAGTTTTATGTGATCTAATATTTGATAAAACAAAGTCCTTTCTCAATTTATTTTATCTGGATTTTTTCCCCCTGGCATTCTGGTATATTTGATCTTCCAGATGAACTTCATACAGTTTTGTCAAATACCTCACAAAGTTTTATTCTTTTTTTAATTGATTTTTTTTGGAATGTTGCGTTGATAAATTTATAGTTTTGAGTTTTTCTATACAGGAACATTTAGTCAACTCTCCTTTTATGTGTTCTTAGTAAAGTTGGGAAACTATATTCATGTTTGTTCTATATATTCACCATTAAGATGATTCCTAATTATTTGTTTTGTTTTGCTATTGTAAGATTTTGCTTATTTTCTCCTTTGTTATGATTTGTATGTTGGAAAATTATTCATTTTCATAAATGATATTTTCTAACTAGCTACTTTATTTAATCCTTGTATACAATCATTCAGTCTCCAAATAATGACAATTATGCATCTTCCTTTCCAATATGTAGACTCCTTATTTGTTTTCTTATTTGATTACATTGGCTTTTACTTCTAGAACAATGAATTATAGCAGTAGTGCATAACACCATTTTTTTTGTAAATTTGAATGGAAAATTGAAAGTTTTACCATCAAATTTGATGCTGGCTTTTGATGTGATTAAATGTAATAATCGACCTTTTTTGCTTTGTATCAGGGATGGATGTTGGATTTTATGTCATTTCTGCATTGATTGTGATGTTTACCTGATTGTTTGTGAATTATTAATACCAGAAGTTATACTAATAGATCCTCTAAGATTCCACAATGCAGTTAATTACGACAGAATAGTCCATCAGATGAAGGCCTTGTAGTTTCCACTCCTATGCAAGCCAAGTTTTGCTTTTGTAACCAGATCTTTAAAAAACATCCTCATGTTTATAACTTTGTCCTTTGCTAACAATAATAATGGATCACACATATAGAAACTTCTATCTCTCAGCCTCTCTTACATCTTCATATTTATTAATTCATTTTTTAAAGACTTATTTATTTATTTGAGAAATAGAGAGAGTGGGGGAAGGGTGGCAGAGGGAGAGCAAGAATCTCAAGTAGGCTGCACACCCAATGTGGAGCCCTATGTGGGACTGGATCTCACGACCCTGAGATCATGACCTGGGCCAAAATCAAGAGTCAGACGCTCAGCCTCCTAAGCCACCCAGGGGCCCCTATTAACTCATTTTTTAAAACAATTACCACAACTTTATGAAATAGGTATTATTATTATTATACCCCTTTCACAGATGAAGGAGCTGAGGCCCAGGAAGGTTAAAAATAACCTGGCTAAGTAAGTGATGGAGTCAAGATGCAAAGCAGACCCACTGGGCCTCCGCACAAACTAGGTAATGGCCACCACCACAGTCAGATACAGAGCATTTCCACCCTATCAAAAAGTATCTTCCACATATCAGATAAAGACCTAGTATCCAGGATCTATAAAGAACTTACGAAACTCAACACCCAAAAACCAAATGATCCAGTCAAGAAATGGGCAGAAAACATGAACAGATATTTCTCCAAAGAAGACATACAGATGGCCAACAGATGCATGAAAAAATGCTCAACATCACTTGTCATCAGGGAAATACAAATCAAAACCACAATGGGATATCACATCACACTGGTCAGAATGGCTAACATTAACAAGACAGGAAGCAACAAATGTTGGCGAGGATGCAGAAGGGAACCCTCTTATACTGTTGGTGGGAATGCAAGCTGGTGCAGCCACTCTGGAAAACAGTATGGAAGTTCCTCAAGAAGTTAAAAATAGAGCTACCCTACAACCCAGCAATTTCACTACTGGGTTTTTACCCCAAAGATAAGTTGTAGTGAAAAGAAGGGGCATCTGTACCCCAATGTTTATAGGAACAAAGTCCACAATAGTCAAACTGTGAAACAAGCCAAGATGTCCATTAACAGATGAATGGATAAAGAAGATGTGGTATATATATATATATATACACCCATGTGTGTGTGTGTATATATATATATATACCCATGTGTGTGTGTATATATATATATATACACATATATATACACACATACCGTGGACTGTTGCTCAGCCTTCAGGAAGGGATGAACATTTACCATTTACATCGATGTGTATGGAACTGGAGGGTATTATCCTGAGAGCAATAAGTCAGAGAAAGACAATTATCATATGATTTCACTCATGTGGAATCTAAGAAGCAGGGCAGAGGACCATAGGGGAGGGTAGGGAAAACAGAATGGGAAATCATCAGGGAGGGAGAAAAACCATGAGAGACTCTTAACTCTAGGAGACAATCTGGGGGTTGCTGGAGGGGAGGTGGGTGGAAGGATGGGGTAATTGGGTGATGGTCATTAAGGAGGGCATGTGATGTGATGAGCTGTGGGTGTTATACGAAATTGATAAATTATTGGACACTACATCTGAAACTAATGACATAGTATAAGTTAGCTAATTGAATTTAAATAAAGAAAAAAAAAGAAAAAAAATTGTCTTCCAGCTTCTGTGCAATCATCCCCCATCCTGTGTGGCCCCAGGCATCCACTGATATTCTCTTATCACTATAGATAAGTTTTCCTGTCCTAGAATTTCATATACATAGAATCATCTTGTGTGCATTTTTTTATGTCCAGCTTCTCTGGCTCAGTGTAATGTTTTCCAGATTCATTCACATTGTTGCATTTATTAGTTTGTTCCTTTTTATTATAAGTAGCGCCCTATCATATGGATTCATCATAATTTATCTGTTCACCTCTTCATGGACATTTAGGTGGTTTCTAGTTTTGGGGTATCACAAATAAAGCTGCTATGAGCATTTGTATACATGTACTTTGTGGACATGTGTTTTTACTCCCCGTGGATAAATACGAAAGCGTAAAATAGGTCTTTCCTTACATCAATACTACACAGCAGGAGCTTGATGTTAATGAGATATATATCCAAAGTGATTGATTAATTTCTAAATCCACCAAACCACCATTTCTATCAAATTTCTCCTGTAAAAATGTATGTTATTACTGAAATTTTTAAGTAACTTCAGACTCCGTGTTAGTGTTTTATTGATGGCCTTTTTAAGTCACTTTGAGGTCTCTTTCGTTCTTGGTATGACTGGTAATTTTTGATTAAACCCTGGATACTTAAAATCTTTTCTCAAACAACAAAAAATTCACAGCTGCCCATTTACAGTCATTTTCTTTCTTCTACTTCTAGCTTCAGGCAACTACTGGCCCATTTTCTGCCTCTCTCTGTTGTCTTCCCTAGAAATTTCATATAAATTGAATCATATAACATGTAGTCGTGTGTGTCTTTTTTTAAGATTTTTTATTTATTTACTTGATAGAACGAGAGCACAAGCGGGGGTGGTGGGGTGGGGAGGGAGAATCAGACTCCCTGCTGTCCCAGGACCCCGAGATCATGACTTGAGCTGAAGGCAGACACTTAACTGACTGAGCCACCCAGGCGTCCCAGCACACTGTTTTCTGCCACCGCCACAGTTGAAAATCTTATCCTCGCACTTGCAGTGTTTGCCTGTCTGAAAGAAAGGCTCACCGTTTGTTTTCTAGGTAGTACACAATTATGAAAACTGGCATGATTTTTGATATATGGATTAGCTACTCTTTTTAAATGTGTGTAAACTCCTTTAGTAAAGCCCAAAGACTGTCCGCCTTCTTTAAATATATACAGCATGCTGTCACGAGTTGGATATCACGTTTGTAACCTGCTAGTCCTTGAACTAGCAGGTGTGGCTTATTTAAGAAGGTAGTCTACTACTCACCTGTGGTTGACAGGAAATAGGTGTCCTGCTGCCAAAAAGCCCACCTGCTCCCAGTGTCTGTGGACTGTTCCCAGAGCCGGAGCTGATATGACTCACAGGCATTATCTCTCTAGGAAAAAGAGCGCCACAGATTGGCGCTCCCAGCTGTAGGGGAGGGCATGCCATCACTTGCTTTCCCTATTTTAGTTGTAAAGCTCTGTTCAAAGTGTATTTTAACAAGATATATTCTTTCAGGAAATTTCCATTGCTCTCTAGGTAGCATCTGCCCTGGGAACCTTGGGCCATATGTTAAAATACGAGGCTTTCATTAAGTTCATTTTGTGATCTCGAGTGAGACATCTCTTTTCCTACAGCTCCTATTAAAGAATTGTTGAGAAGGGGTAAATTATCCTCGTGCATTACAGTGTTTTGGCAGGATTATGTACTAACGAGATTTCTAAAGCTCTTTATAAATGGAAATTCTCACTTGATATACAGTCCTTCTATTTTAGCTTTGAAAAGATACTCGGGTCAAATGTATTCTTACTTATTAAATGTTTCAAAAGAAATTGAGTCTGAGGAAGGCAAGATGTGACAACAGGTCATGTTTAAAATGATAGATTTCTTTGTCTTGGACTTCACATAAGCATTCAGTTTCTGTTCTTCTTGCATATGGAAAATTGCTTTAAGCTGTTTTTGAGGATTCTCAGAGTGATACGGCATACACACAGAATTTTGGTCTCAATACCTGTTTCCTCCCCACTTGCACTATGTCAACCAGCTCCTTTCCTCCTGGGTATCTTGTCTCTTTCCGACATTTTAGCTGGAGTCTCTAACTTCCTGTCATACTAGGTATTAGGTCAGACCTATGTAGGTATTTGAAAATTCTCTGAGACTCTTTAATCATTGAAAGTTGTGTTTTCTGTTCACTCTCCTTGAATCTGGGTGAACTCGGGACTGCTTTCATCATCAAAAACCCCACAGAAGTAATGTCATATATGATTTCTGACGTATGGTCATAGGATAGCAGGTGACACAGATGGTCTGGGAGGTTGAATCACTTGCCCAAAATTATGTCGTTCATGAGTTGCCAAGTCAGGATTGCAGGTGATCTGTCTATCTGTGGAGCCCATTGCCACTTCGGTCCACCACTGCCTCCGTTCGAGAATGGCAACGCTCTTGCATCTGGGTTATAGCTTCGTAAACACCTTAATAAATTCATAATGAAAGTTTAAAAAATACATTCTTACTTAAATGGCCACATGGACAAAGAGCAGAGTTCTTGGGATTTTCCAAAGGAAGTGACTTTCATAAAATATTTTCTATCTTGCCATTTTTCTTGGGGTTGGTTTCTTTTCAATTTCTCTTTCATTCTCCTGATGTCCTTATAAAAGATGAAGGAAGAAAATATCATCCTTCTTTTTCCCCAAAGACTTCAGACCAGAGGACTTTAGAACGTGATGTAGTAGGAAGAGTGTAAGACTTTGGAATCAGGCCAAGGCTCTAAACCTGGCTTTGCAACTCAAGATCTGAGTACTTTTGGAAACAGCGCCTTACAGGTAAAAATGGAGATACCACCTCTTTCATGGGATCTGATGATAGAAGCAGTAAGATAACATAGGAAGAACATCTGTCTTGAAGCCTAGTGTGTTGGAGATGTTCAGGAAGTGGTGCTTCCACTTCTTTTTGTAGCTGTCATTATTTCACCAACACTGAGACACTCAAGCAAGGCTGAGTGTGGACCACATAGGAAAAGGGGCTAAGACCTAGTCCTGTTTTGAGGGAATTTGACCATTTATATACAAAGTGTGGTTGTGCAGTGATATTCACAAACATGGGACCCCCCCCCCCATCAAATGATTTAGTTGGTACTGAAAAGTACAATTCCAAAGATTAGGAGAAAAGGGGCATGAAGAGACATGGGTGGTAGAGGGTGGGATGAACCAAGGACTCGTGACTGATCGCAGGAATCCTGCTTTCTGCTGGAATGAGCCAAGGGAAGGTGGAAGAAATTCATGTAATAGGAGGAGGTGGAATGTGGGTGCAGCCTCCTGGCACGTGTTTATCCTGCACCTTCCTATTTCCGGAGGCTATGCCTACGTGATGTTGCCTGTTGCATACCTCAAATCAATCATCTCCCTTTTTTTAATTGTAGCAAATTGTGCAATCTTCTCTTGTTTGTTTTTGTCCAGATTTCCTTCACTTTATCATTGGCAGGAAAAACTTATCCCTGGAGATTTCCTGTGGGACATGATTATTTACAGTAACTACAATTAATGAATTCTCGAGGATTTCTTCCTGATTTATCCTCTTTTTTTGTTCATTTGTAAATATAGTTCCTTGGTTTTTGGCTGTTTCTCTCTTGGGTGCTTTTGAATAATTATTTTTTAAAATACCTGCAGTGTGTGTGTGTGTAATATGTGTCATTCATCAGACATCTAGCATGTGTGCTTTATTGTTTTGCACATCGTGGTTTTGTATTATAAAGTAATGATCTGCAACGTTTGGCTACTTCGGCCACCATGAGCTGGGTTCAGACTATTAAAATCTCTTGCTCCAGCAACCAGAACAGCCTCCTGTCTGGTCTCCGGGGCTCTCAATTTCTAGTCTTCTAACACACTGAACCAGAGCAATCTTCTTCTGAAGAGAAAATCTGATCATATCTGCTTCGTACCTTGCAAGGGCACCATCAGATCTGGGAAGCACGATCTGGCCCCTGCCTGTCCCTCTGGCCCCTCTCATCTGCTTTTACCCCCAGTCCGTGTCCCGGTCACACTGCTGAGTTAAGAGTTATCTCAACATCTTTCTCTCTCCGGATCCTCCTGCCCTCTGCATGTTACTCTCTCTGTCTTGGGAAGCTCATCTTCACCCCACAGCTTCTTTTTGCCGATTTCCTCCCACTGGTTATTTAGGACCCAATTGAGACATCCCTTCTCACTGCTTGACACTGCATTTTTCGCTCCTGTATCACTCCTGTTTGTTGTGCATATCGTGTTATTATACTCTTTTCTAATTACAGGACTGTGCATCAGAGCAGAGGCCCTGACTTTGGAGGTAGCACTCAATAAATATTTGTTTAATGAGTGAGTGAAGGGAGGCACTTCCTTGAGGCAGTGTGGCCCGGTGGGTAAGGAAGCTGGAGTCCGAGGGCTGGGGCCTGGTTCCTGGCTCCACCCTTAGGCAGGTGTGTGTGGCAAGTTACTTCCCTTCAATTTCTTAATCAGTGAATTGGAGATAATAATATATAGCAGACATCTGTTTAGATTATTGTAATGAGTAAATGTTAATAGACGTGAACAGTTAGAATGACGTATGCACAGGACACGGTTTCATTTCATGTTAGCTTTCATAATTATTATAAAGTTAAAATTAAAATGAAAATTGTAATTAAAAATCATAATGAAAATTATAAAAAGAATAATGATTTATATTTATTATTGCCTCAAGTTTCATCTGGCCACTTAGTAGCCAAAGTAAAAGGCATAGGATTTGGGATGGTCTATTAGCAATTGTCTACTCAGCTCCTTAAGAAAATTCACAAGAATTGCTTTATAAAATGCTGGATTTCTACAATTATGCTGCAAATGATTTTGGCTGTAACATATGATATAGGTATTCTATATTAGAATTTAATATTATAATTATGGGGTATATATAATCTCATATCTTTGCTTAGATTTTACTGTATTCTGAGTAAATAGGTTTTAAGGAATTAGAATCTATCGTAGGCTGAATTTTCTGAATTAGTGACAGAAAGGAATCTATATTAAAGGTCTCGCTCTGAGAATTATGTTTGAGACATTGTTCAGAAATTGGCTAGAGAAAGGTACAGAATTTTTCCAATAGAAAACACTGGTGAAGACTTTGAAGAAAGCTGTCAGGAAGCTCATAACTTGGAGGAAGATTATGTTTCACTCAAGTCAACAGTGATGGTGTTGGTTAATATTTCTCATTTTACTGGGTCCAGAAACGAGAGACAAATCAGAGAGGGGAGGAGGGGGAGAGAGGGAGAAAGGGATAGAGAGGGAAAAGAGGAGGGAGAGGAAGGGAGGCAGAGAAACTTGAAACTTGGAAGGAATATTTTTCATCATAAATCATAGGGTCTGGCTATAAATCACACTTTTAAAGGAGATCAAAGGTAGTCAGAAGTGCTTGCTGGGTCTTTGGACACAAAGGTGCTGAGAAGCCAGAAAAGCTCTGGGAAACTTAACATTCAAATTAGGAGTTTCAGCATGAATTCAAGTTGCTTAGGCCAGAGGGAAAACCAGTATTAGAATAAGCAGCATTCAAAAATGCTAGAGGTTAGTTACTGAGATAATTGTACCTAGGTAATATGGGATGATATTGGATGTTTGCGTGTGACCTTAAAAATGTACCTTTTTGTTATTTTAAGAAAAACATTAATGAAATGAAAATAATATTGTATTATATTTTCTTGGACTGAATTATTTCGGTCTGTGGGAAACAGCTTTTTGGACAGGGAGACAGTGTTCCATGTCACACCAGCTATATGAATGGACAAATAGGAGATCGTGCCCTTGTTTGAGGCAGTGTGGATAGTGGTTCAGTGCCCCTTGCCTTGGATTCCCTCCCAAGGCGTTGAGTGTCAGTTGGTCAGAGAACTGGTATTGTTTGAAAACTCCCCAGGTGATTCTATTAGGCGGCCATGGCTGAGATTTTGGTCTAAAGAAAAAGAAGGAGCACCCAATTGAACAGGACATGAATACTTGCTGAAATGAATTATGTAATCAGGGCTTTAAAAAAAGTCAATGCCCGCATCTGACCAGCTTCCACTAAAGAATCTTTCTTTGAACTTGACCCCACTTGAGAGGCCAACTTCTTGCCTCAGAGCCACTTGCCTGAAGAGTAGAGGCTGTTTCCTCATTCTCAGTCCACCTCAAGTCAGCAGTCATGGTCTCCACCTTCCTGAAACTGGTCTTACTGAGCCTCAATAAGTAATTCATTTCATAGATATTAATATATAATCAATACATAGTACATTATATAATAGTACAGTAACATAATCTAATCAATGCCTTATAGATAAAAATCTTAATAGAGCAAAGATGGACCTGAAGATCTCCCAACAGTGCTGTGAGTCGTAAGTTGTGCTACTTAAGAATTGATATTTAGGATCTGATAAGATTATAGAGCAGAATAAAGATTTGGAGGTTTCCTTGTGCTGTGCTTCTCAAGTTAGTTTTTTTATTTTACTTTATTTTATATTTTTTGAAGATTTTATTTATTTATCTGAGAGAGAGAGAGCGAGAGAGAGAGAGAAAGTGCACACGAGTGGGGAGGAACAGAGGGAGAGGGAGAAACAGGCTCCCTGCTGAGCAAGGAACCTGATGTGGGGCTCGATCCCAGGACCCTGGAATCATGTCCTGAGCCGAAGGCAGATGCTTAACTGAATGAACCACCCAGGAATCCCTCAAGTTACTTTTTTTTAAAAAAGCAACACATCCCTTTATTTGGGAAGCCTGTTTGAAATGTCAGTATATAATAAGAGAGGTTGGAGCTGCTTTGCTTGAATGATGATGGTTATGGGGGGGGGGCAGAACCTGAGTGCTGGGTTCTGTGTGCCTTTCAATCTACCCATCCCTCAGGGAGAGACTTTGGAGATTTACACGGACCCCTTGCCTCTCTGAGAAGCACGGTTTAAAAATAATCCATCCAGTCTTGATCTCTTTCAAATAGAACATAGGACATGCCTGCTGCCTTTCGGAAGCTTCTAGGTTTTGTAAATACGAATACCTATTCATGGTAAAACATTATAGCTCATGAGCTCATATTTACCTAATGTTTATTACGGCCAGGCACTTTCCCCCCAACAGTGCTGTAAATGTGACTATTATTACTCTTACTTTATGGATGATGACAGAGAAGCAGGAGATGTTATGTCACTTGGCAGTGTCACACAGCTGGGCAGTGCACTTACGAGTCATGCAATACCCTGCTTGATATATACATGGTGTGTATCCCGTAATCCACACCACACATACACGGTGTCGTCAGGCAAAGATATCATTTAACCAATAGATCTTTAGAAGCAGTAGCTCGTCATGTTGTAGACACTGAGGACACAGGAGTGAATAAGACAAAAGGTGTCCCTGGCTTCATGGACTCTGGTTGAGATAGACAATACACCAAACAAAGAAATAGGATGGTTCAGATGGGGAATCATGTTACTAAGAAGGTACCACAGGACGGGGCGCCTGGATGGCTCAGTTGGTTAAACGGCTGACTCTTGGTTGCAGCTCAGGTCATGATCTCAGGGTCCCGGGATCAAGCCCCACATGGGTCCATGCTCAGGGGGAGTCTGCTTGTGGATTCTCTCTCTCTCCCTCTGCCTCTCCCCCTGCTCATGCTCTCTCTCTCTCTCTCAAATCAGTCAATCAATCAAGCTTATGCACGACAGGATAAAACTGTAGGTGGCTATGGGGTACATTCTGCTTCAGTAGACTTCCTAGAACTCACTGCTCAAAGCATTGTCAGCAGCCTAGGAACATCACTGCCATTTGAGAGTTGGTTAGGAAGGCAGAATCTCAGGAACGACCCCAAACCTACCCCATAATCAGAACCGTGCTTTAACAAGCTCCCTAGGTGATTCACGTGCGCATAAAAGTTTGAAAAGCACTGAACAGCAGACACCACGTTTCTGTTGCTAGTGCCCGGGATTCACTCTTTCCCTCTCTCCCATTCTCTCTCTTTCTCTCTCTCTCTCACACGCACACGCACACTGAGTATATGAATATAAATGGAAAAGATGGACTCTGCATTTTGAAATATCATAATATAAAAACAGTCCCACTTTTATTTGCAGCGTTTTCTCAGAAATGTCGCCATTTAAAAACAGTATTTTCTCATAGGACTAATGATATAATTGGGGCTTATATTGCTGATTCATCATGAAATGATTCATAGCTCCAACCAAAACATCATAAAAGAAAAGCTGTAAGTAAAATTTCTATGTTCCCTTTTGAAATAGTCAATTTAATGCTTCAACTCCAATAAAACAAATAGAAATATACCGTAAAGGTAATTATGTAAGGAACTTTAATTTGCTACAAAAATATATATAGTATATAAAAATGTAACTTCAATGTAAATTTGCTCTAAATTAGTATGGCAATTATACATTTTATTTAAACATTTAACTAAATAATTGTCTTTGCATTTGGAAGGGAAGATTCATAATTGTCCAGGTCATTTTAATAAGCCATCCAATTTTATTTGCCCTTATACAACCTTTCTCTCTGAGAAAATTTCCCCATAACAAGTAACATTCAAATCATCCCAATTACCTTACAGCTTTAAGAAATTACTGCTCAGAGTACTGAGGTATTATTTCAGTAAAGCGTTATGGCATGTTTCTTACTCAAATCATTTAGAAAACTGAAAACTATGCAACATTCCCCTACTTTGCCCTGCCCTTCTCGGTTTCCGGCGAGCTCTCGCACTGAGAAGTCACTGGGCAAAGGAAATTCCGAAGTACTCAAGTCCTTTGAAAGCCAGCTGAACAGTCATCAGTGAGGGCGACCAACTCATCCCAGTTTGCTTGGAACTTTCCCTGGCTTAGTTACAAAGTCTCAAGTGCCAGGAACTCCCACAGTCCCTGGAAAACTGGAAGGGTTGGTCACTCTAGGTCACTAAAGATGAACCTGAAAAAATGACTTTCAACATAATTCTCACAAAACTGTGAGCACAATTTTGCACATTATTTTTCTACTTTCAGTGAAAACTCCAAAAGAGAGTTAAAACTGGATATCGAACAGCATCAGATGTTAATTCAATAGCATCAAATGAATGGGACGGATATTTGGTGAAAGGAAAAATAGAAATTACCATACCCTTCTTATCTTTCTCAATATCAAGAGACAAGAAGAAGAAAAGAAAGCAGAAAAATAGATCTAACATTCACTATTCACTACACCACTGAGCTCCAAAATAGAGGTGAATGAAGAAAATAATAGAGTTTCTATTTCTATTTAATTTTACTAAAACTGAAAAAAAATCTTAAAAATATAAACTAAGCTTTATTGGTGTATAATATACAGATTAATACCAGGGTCTTCAATGGGTCAGTAAGTCTGAGAATGTGTGCTTTCTGGAGGGAAGAAAGGTCAACAGAGGTTCCTTCCACCGTTGGTCTATTTTTGAGAATTGGGGGACGTATTATCAGTTACATGCTATGGGAAGTCATTTTTGTGTTAATTTATAAAAACAAGACCTTCAAATATAGAATGTGTAACACTTTGTATTGAAGATGGAGTGTATTTAGCAGCTTTTGTTGTATAACAAACCACTTCAAAACTTAGTGGTTTAAAACAGCAATCTTTATTCTTTCTCATGATTCTGTGGGTGGGCTGAGTGGTTCTTCTGGTCTGAGCTGACTCATACGGAGTTGCATGGTTTAGGATACCTTCACTTACAAGCTGGCAGGCTGGGGAGTGGGGCAGCTCAGCTGGGATGACCCATCTCTGCTCCACATGGTCTCTCTCCTCTGGCAGATTAGTCTGGGTTTCTATATCTGGTGATCAGTGAAGAGCAAAGAGCAGGAAAGAGAGAGGAAGCCCAGCACACGAGCACTTTTTAAGCCTTTGCTTGCATCATCTTTGCTAATATCCCATTGGCCAAAGTAAGTCACATGGCCAACCCCAGCTTCAAAGGTTAGAGAAAAATACTTTGCTTTTTGATGGGAAATTCTGCAAAATCACATGGCAGGAATGGGCAGAGTTTATGTCTACTTAGCGAGCAATCACAGAGGTGGAACTATTAAATCATGAAAATATCTTGTAAGGCAGAGAAGCTCCTGGCTTAATTTCAGCCAAATAGTTAAAATACGTATTAAAAGATAGCATGCATAATACAAACAAGACAAATTTCTCACTTTTCTTGGAAAGATAAATGGCTATTAGAACCATGCTATGTAGCACATATTTTTGACAAATACACACACTTACTTTGTCCCTTCAAAGTAAATATGACATTTCAACAATAACAAAGCACCTGTTTTTCAAAAGAAACTTGTGGTAGGTAAAAAGCCTTTTGAAACAGTTGTTTAAAAATACTTACAATGTGAAATTATTTTGTGCCAAAAATGGATATTAAGATTGTTCAAGTAAATCTAAGATATACCCACCGCTTGTAACTGTGTTTCTTAAATTGTGCTTCTTAAAATTCACATATTCAGGGATATACTAAGAGGAACACACCGACACAAGATATGTTCTGACCAAAGCAACTTTAAGATAATAAGTGCTTATTGTAATTTTTTTCAAAGATTTTATTTATTCATTTGAGAGAAAGAGACAGAGAGAGAGAGCACGAGCAGGGGGGAGAGGCAGATTCCCCACCGAGCCCAGAGTCCCACGTGGGGCTGGTTGTGGGACTCGATGTGAGCTTCAGTCCAAGGACTGGGAGATGACGACCTGAGCGGAGGGCAGAAGCTTAACCATCTGAGCCATCCAGGCACCCCAAGTGCTTATTGTTATTTTGAGCTGCTATTGTTTACAGGAATTTGTTTACAGCAATAGATACTTAATACAAAGTTAATTGGTTATTGTTCTTTAAAGCCATGCTTTCAGTGGTTATTTATTTTCTTCATACTAAGCACCTTAATGGTCATGTTAAAAATAAATTGTTTTGAAATAACCCTTTGCTTTGTTATGTTTCACTGTTTGTATGCTATAAACATTGTTCAAATATCTCAATATGACAAAGAGTTTTGCAATTTTCATACGCCAGGTAATGTAAATGACAGGGTTTAGATTTAACATCTAACTAAACCACAAGTAGCTTTCCTTTAGGTATATTAAAACTGTTACTAAAAAAATAACAAAAGACTTAAATTTAGGATGACTACAAGTTATTGAATTTATATTTTTAGTGACTACTTCTGAAGGTTTTTAAAAAAATTTATTTATTTTATTATTTTATTTTATTTTATTTTAAAGATTTTATTTATTTATTTGACAGAGATAGAGACAGCCAGCGAGAGCGGGAACACAAGCAGGGGGAGTGGAAGAGGAAGAAGCAGGCTCATAGTGGAGGAGCTTGATGTGGGGCTCGATCCCATAACGCCGGGATCACGCCCTAAGCCGAAGGCAGACGCTTAACTGCTGTGCCAGGCGCCCCAAGATTTATTTATTTTAAAGAAAGAGAGAGAGTAGGGGAGAGGGGTATAGGGAGAGGACTGACAGTCTTAAGCAGACTCCCCACTGGAGTCAGACTTGGGGCTCAATCCCACGCCCCTGAGACTACAACCTGAGCTGAAAGCAAGAGTCAGACGCTTTTAACTGACTGTGCCACCCAGGCACCCCACTTCTAAAGGTTTTTCTTATTCTCATTTTTTTGAATTGATTGTTTCAGTTAAAACCTCTGAATTATTCATGGCCATGTCTTACTGGAAGTCTTAATTTCTAGAAATTATTTATATAATGAATAATAGCTGCCGTTTTTTGAGCACTTACCCGGAGTAAAGATTGTGCTGAGAACTTTATATTCATCCCTTCATTTAAATTAGAAGAATTAGAAGAGCTAGACCTAGAGAAAGGAGGGCAATCACCAGCAATACATTTATTTTTAAATTAAAAAAATTTTTTTTATTATGTTGTGTTAGTTACCATACAGTACACCATTAGTTTTTGATGTAGTGTTCCATGATTCATACCAGCAATACATTTTATTCAGAAAGTAGGACCAAAAACAAAAAGAAAAAGAGAGAGAGAAATATAAAATGACATTACTTATGTCTTCCTTCCTCTTGATGGTTCTTTGAAGAGCATTCATACTTCATTAAAATATTTCTTTTTATTTTATATTTCATTTTTCTTTTTCTTTTTTTAATTTATTTATGTGACAGAGAGAGACAGCCGGCGAGAGGGAACACAAGCAGGGGGAGTGGGAGAGGAAGAAGCAGGCTCCCAGGGAGGAGCCCAATGTGGGGCTCGATCCCATAACGCCGGGATCACGCCCTGAGCCGAAGGCAGCCGCCTAACGGCTGCGCCACCCAGGCGCCCCTCATTTTTCTTTTTTAAACACTTAAAACATTTAGTCACTTAGCTGGCAGCCCATTAAATTTAAAATATATTTCACCTTACTTAGAGGTAAATTTGTAGTTTAAGTTTGAAAAATTATCTTTATAATGTTAATATTTTTAAATATACAGTGAAAGCTTAAGATTTTTTAGCATAGTAGGTAATAAAATTAGAGTTTGGTAATTAATGCTAGGTTCATGAGTGAACAACTTTATCATGAAAATAAAAGAATCATAAAAGATGAATCTCCCTTCTAAAATTTAAAGTACTATTTTATTGCTCTTAATCATTTATATTTTCTCAGCTGAATGCTTCTGTTTTTGAAAGAGTTAAAACTCTATGTTGAATGTCATAATCGTCTAACAATCATTATATAATTTCTTTTTTTTTTTTTAAGATTTTATTTATTTATTCAATAGAGATAGAGACAGCCAGCGAGAGAGGGAACACAAGCAGGGGGAGTGGGAGAGGAAGAAGCAGGCTCATAGCAGAAGAGCCTGATGTGGGGCTCGATCCCATAATGCCAGGATCACGCCCTGAGCCGAAGGCAGACGCTTAACCGCTGTGCCACCCAGGCGCCCCTCACAATCATTATATAATTTCTAAAGATTGCAACTGTTAACATCATTTTAACAAAAATCTCCTAATTTTTTAAAAATTTATTTTTCATGTTGGATATTCTCAGAAGCATGTAGCACAAAGCATTCATTTTTCCTGGGAAGGTTGAGGAAAGTTCCAATCAGGAGATGATTTTAGAGCTGGTTTTTAAAAGTAAGTGATCAGCAAAGTAGAGGTAAATGGATGGTTTTGGGCATGATGCTCTTGAGGGTGAAATAATAGCAGGTAGCAAAACAAGGAGTTAATTTTCTCAATACTAGTAACAAACAATTATAAAATAAAATGTAAAAATGATACCATTTATAATAGCCACCAGCTATCAAAATATAGCAAGAATAAATGTAACAAAATGTGTGCAAGACAGTTGATTTTTGTATCTTAATCTTGTATTCTGTGACCTCATTAAATTCATTTACTAATTCTTGTAAGTTTAAATTTTTTCTTATAGCTTTCTGCATAAAAGACATATCAATTGTTAATATAAAGTTTTGGTTCTATCCATTTATTATTCCTTTTATTTATTTTTCTTGTCCTATTGAACTGGCTATTACCTTCAGTGTATTGTAAACTACAAAAACACTGCAGAGAAAGAATGAAATACGTCTAAGTAAATAATGAACTAGATCATGTTTGTGCATTGGAAGATTCAAGATTGTTAAGATATCCAATTCCTCATATGATTGTAATAAGAAGACACATGTGTATACATTTGTCACAACTCACAGAACTATACCCTTAAAATCTGTGCAGTTAATTGTATATGAATTATATCACTAGAAGGTTGATTAAATGAAACCAAACCCAACCGAGAGATTGAAAAGGCAAGCCACAGGGTGAGAGAAAACTGACAAGGACATGTATCCTGAATATATATTTTAAAAAATCTTCCTAGAACTCATTAAGGAAATACAATCCAATAGAAAATGGCAGAAGACTCAATCAAAACCTCACATATCAGAATTTTGAAACAGTTGATACATTTATGAAATAGGGTTTAACATCATGGAAATGCAAATTAAAACCACAAGGATATATTACACACTACCAGAATGGAAAAACTCTAAAAATTGATGATGCCGAGGGTTTTGGTGGACGTGAAACAATAGGAACTCTTGTACCAGTGGCAGGAAGGTAAACTCGACTTTCATTTTGGAAAGTTGTTGGGTAATATCTACTAAGGCCGAAGCTCTGCACACCTTTGACCTAGAAATCGCACTCCTAGTTTTATAACCTTACAAATGTGTGGGTAATTTCACCAGAAAACATTTACAGGTATGTTCATAACAACTTTATTCATAGTAGCCCCAAACTGGAAATAACCCACATGCCTACCAACAGTAAAATGGATGTATACACTGTGGTCCATTCTTCATACACGGCAGTGGAATCTGCATATGATTGCTACTCCTAAAAACAGATGGATTTTGCAAAAATAATGCAGAGCTAAAGAAGCCAGATACAAGATCATAGACCCTATAATTCCACTTACATAAAAGTTCACAAAACAGGTAAAACGAATTTTCTGTGTGAGGTTTTAGAACAGTGGTTATCTTTTGGGGGAAATGGGTAATTATTGAGAGACAGTATCAGGGAGTCATCTGGGGAATGGAAAAATTCTATACACTGATCTATATGGTGGTTAAACAGGTATATGTTCACTTTGTTAAAATGTTAAGTTGTCCACTTATGATTTGTGCATTTTTCTGTTTGTATGCTTTGTTTCAGTAAAAGGTTTATATTAGATTAAAATTAAAGGACTAATGAAGGCCTGAGGCAGTGAGAATAGACATGGCAGTGTGTGGGGGGACTACTTGATATTAAGGATATTTCAGAGGTAAAATCCATAGGGTTTGGTGATTCGTTTTGAGGAAGCCAGAGGTAACAGATGGGACAAGATAGTCTGGAAGAAGGCAGTTGATTAATGGAGATAGAATTATCAACAGTGGAGGAGTTTGAAGTGAGGAGTAAGATGGGGTGATGTGGGTAGTATGATAATAAGATGGAAGTACCGAGTTAGGAAACTTCGAGAACGTGAACATGCCAGGAGGTCATCTAAAGTACAGATCTAAAGCTTAGCAATAGCTTAGGGATGGTGATATTTTCACCATTATCATATGACATATTTAAGTCATCCTTTTTTATGGATTTAATCTTGTCTTCATTCTACAATTTAATAAATGTAAACTTTACCAGGATGCCTGGGTGGCTCAGTTGGTTAAGCGTCTGCCTTCGGCTCAGGTCATGATCCCAGGGTCCTGGAATTGAGTCCTATATCCGGCTCCTTTCTCAGCAGGGAGCCTGCTTCTCCCTCTCCCTGCTGCTCCCCCTGCTTGTGCTCTTTCTCTCTCTCTCTCTGACAAAAAAATAAATAAAATCTTAAAAAGCCATTTATCTTTCACATTTCTAATTGCTCCTTCCTTATATATAATCTCATATGTTTTTGAATTGGTTAGGTGGAGTTTTCTTACTTCACATGACTTCCTGAATAAAAACTCTTAATAGTTTTGAATATGATTTTAGGTATTGTCTCCTTATTTTGACATTTATGGTTGTGCAATCAGTCCATTCTAAATTTGTTTGGGTTGTATAGTTAGTTAAAATGCCTTTTTTATGCTTGAGATTTTTTGAGTTTCTTGCATGTGTATGTTTATGGTTTTCATCAAATTTGGAAAAATTTCCAGCCATTATATCTTTAATTGTTTTTTCTTTCCCTTCCTTTGCTTTGGGATCTCCAATTACATGGACCTTAGGCTGCTGAGGTTGTCCCACAGTTAACTGATGTTCTGTTTATTTCTTTTCCCAGTTGTTTATTCCATTTCATTTTGGATTGCTTCTGTTGCTGTGTCCTCAAATTAACTACTTGTTTTTTCTACAATGTCCAATCTGATGTTAATCCCATCCCACTGATGGAATTTTCATTAAGACATCATGTTTTCTTTTCCTAGAAGTTGGATTTGGGACATATTAATAAGCCACATCTCTACTTGAAACATCTAATTTTTCTTCTACCTTCTTGGACATATGGAATATAGTTACAGTATCAGTTTTAATGTCCTTGTCTACTAATTCTATCATTTGTATCCCTATAAGTTCTGGATGTTTTTCTTTTGATTGGTTTTTCTTTTCATTTTGGGGTGTCATATTTTCCTGTTTCTTTGTGTACCTGGTAATATTTGATTGGATGTCATTCACTGTGAGTTGCACCTGTTGGGGTGCTGGATATTCTTTATTCTCATAAATATTCTTGAGTTTTATTGAGATGCAGCTGTGAAAACAGTACGATTGTTTCAAAGCTTGCTTTTAAGCTTTGTTAAGTGATACCAGAGCAGCCTTTAGTTTCGGGCCGATTTTGCCCCACTACTGAAGTAATAACCTTCTGCGTATTCCACCCAATACCCCATGGGTGATGAGAATTTTCCATTCTGGCTTGTAGAAGCCTGTAATATTCCCAGCCTTCATGAGCTCCGGTGTTTGCTCCTTCTGCTCCGTTTGGGTGGTTCTTACCCCATCCTCCAGCATTTTCCTCACAGACGTGCACTGATCATTATTAAACTGAGGACCTTTGCAGATTGCTGGAGTTCTCTCTTTATGTAGCTCCCTCTCTTCAGCATCCTGCTCTGTGAATTCCAGCTGCCTTGGTTTCTCTAGACTAACAGCGTCTGCTCTATCTCCAACTCCTCCACTCAGGTTGACTGCCAGGCTGCCCCTGGGTTCCCCCATTCCAGGCATTAGTCTAGAGCACTCCTAGGACTCAGCTTATGTGTGTCCCCTCTCTCAGGGAACACTGACCTATGTTGTCAGAATCCAATGTCTAAAAGCCATTGTTTCACATCGTTTTTGATTTTTTGGCTGTTTCTGGCGGGAGGATCAATCTTGTTCCTTTACTCCATCTTGGTCATAAGCAGAACTCCAGATGTCTTTTCCTGCAAACATTTTTTTTCCTCCCTTTCTGCTTTCTTCTAAAAGAATGTAGAGAGCAACTTGTCTCAACCTTTTCCCATTGGCAGTCTCATAAATCTTACCTATTTCTCTTTATGAATAGGCAGTAAACAGGCCACACCTGTGTGACTTTCTTCCCTAGGGAACTGAAGGAAGCATGACTTACATTTCTAATATCTCCTATCATTGAATTCTATCTGTGTGACTGATATTATTTCTTAAAAGAAAGTTTAGCCCTCCTTTTTCTTTTTATAAAGGCTTTTTTTTTTTTTTTGGCTGTTCCTAATGCTATCTGATCGAAACACTGAATTTACACGGATGACTGTTCAGCGTCAGTGACCAAGAGTACAGATGTTAGCATCGATCAGAGCTGGATGTGAGTCCTGGTTCAACTACCAAATAACAACATTCCTTGAGCTCTTCCTACTTGGCCAGACACTGTGTTAAGGGTCTTCACATGTCCTGGCTCACTAAATTCTCAGGTCGACCTTATCTAATACCAAAGTTGGTACTATTGTTATAGTTTACAGTATGACGGTCGCACCAGAAGTCAGAGTGCCTGAGTTGAATCTTGGCATTACCCCTAAATATCTTTGTATTAATGAGGAAGTTCTTTAACTTCTCCAAGCCTTGGATTCTTCATCGCTGGAGGGGAGTAAGAGCATTTCCTCACAGGGCTACTGCGAGGACTACAAGACAAGAAACATGTGAGGCATTCAGCGTAGGGATTGCTGCACATAAGTACTCCAAAAATAGGTGACTAGTTGCATGATTTTTCTGGGAAACACTGAGAACAAAAAGGATGTAACTGTATAGTATTCAGACACTTTGGAAACTTGATAAAGCAGCCATGAGAATGCATCTCCCAGACCTTCTACTGCAAGGTGTAATTGTAATTGATTGAGGGTCACAGCTGCTAAACGTTGAAATTCCATGATATCTTTGTTCAAGTCCACGCCTCACATGGGTTGCTCCCTGTCAGTGCTGGAATGCAGTGGGGGATACTAAGGCAGACCCATTCACGGAGCCACAGGGCTCCTACCAGTATCAGAGTAGACTCAAGGATTTCCTGATGGTTTTGCTGACCCTTCATTAGCATGTACCCCATTCCTAGGACACTTCCATGCAACCTTCTCCCCCACTTGCCTTCACTTGAGGTCAGACTTATAATGGAGTCTTATGGTTCTGCCAATCTTTTCTGACTCCCTCCCTACTTCCTTTCATAGAAGCACTCCTCCTAATCAAATGTTTAATCTCGTCTCGGTGTCTGCTTTCTGGAGGACCTGGACTAACACACTTGAGTTCTTATTTGGTTTACCCTGGTAATTATGCTAATCACAACTTGCAGAGAGTTCTTCCTGGCGCCGATCTGGGGGAAATGATGTTTACCACTGTTCTCAGAAGTCTCCGTTTCCATTTCTCCAGTGGTTCCTTTTTGCCTTCATTCGATTTCCCACCATATTTTAACATGGAGAGCCCCCGCCCCTTCTCTGATTTCCTTCCTGCCAGTGATGTTTAATAGGCCTGTCTTCATCCGCCCCTTTTTCTCTCCCTGCTCCTGGAAACCTCGAGTTGCCATCTGTCAACAATATTGTTCAGTAGGGTCTGTTTCACATATCTGCATTGTCTCAATATCTGTTGCAGTCTTACTATGGAGGATGTGCACGCAGATACCTTTCATAGACCAGAAAGGAGGGCATCTTTATACAACGAAGGACATTGTGCATACTGGAATTTTACCATTTTGGGGGATTCCTTATAATTGTACATTCTATATTAGCTCCCATGAATTTAAAGACTCATTTCGTGTAATATTGGGCAAATAACTTCTCCAACTCACAAATCCCTCATCGTGAAATAGGGATGGGCATACATGCCCCTTTTGGTCGTTGTGAAGATTACATGAGATGATATCGATGATATCTAGCCCTGTGCCCAGCATTCATCAAATGTTGGTTTGTTCCTCTACCTAGGCGACTCAGAATCTAAGATAGCTCTTGGTTGTGTCAAGAAGAATTAAATTAAAAACATTCACAGGTAAGAAGGACTCACAGAGAAGTTGGCACAGCTAAGTGGCGAGGCAAGATTTGAACTCAGATCTTCTGTCCCCGGAGCCTGCCCTAATTACTGATCGTTAATTATAAAATAAGACATAAAGTATCTTCAGTTCTGTCTTAGGTCAGGCTCCCCAGAAGCAGACTTTAGACAAGGGTCCGTGTGCCCATGATTTAATTATTATTTATTATTTCTTCCTTGGGGAAGCCAGGAAGGAAATGGAAGAAGAAGGATAGGGAAGGAGAGAGAGCCAAACAAGGCCCTACAGGAGGTAGGCTCAGCCTGATGCCACAGGAGAACTTGGAGAATAGCAAGGGAGTTGACTTTATACCTCTGTGCCCATCAACTTGGCACCTGGGGCAGGTCGATTAGCAGGCATTTCCGGATTAGTAGATGTCTACAGAAGGGCTGCAGGTGCTGGCAATGGGGAGCAAAAGAACATGAAAGCTAGAGAGGGGCACAAAAACGGTCAAAGGCGTCTGAAGGGCCAGAGCAGATCACCCACATTGTCCACTATACCCCCCGCTTACTCCCTGTCAAGCTGTCCCATGGTTTCGTTCCACTTGAGAAGGTGCTCATCTCAGAGCACACATACGTTCTCTCTTCTGAAACCTAGCATCATGCTGGTCAATAACTAAGATTTAAATTTAAATTTAAATTTAAATTAGGGTAAAGAGCTCTTAGGTAGTTTCACACTGATAAATGATTAGTAGTCCCATTACATTAAGTGCAAAACTAAAAAACCCATGGTGCCTTCGTCTTCTTCATGCTCCCTAGTCCCTTCTCAGAATCAGCAAGATGGGGCCGGGCAGGACCTGATCTCTGCTTTTCTATTGCTTTTAATCTGGCTACATGTCTAAAATATTCTTGGCTTCCCTAATAATAAAGCTAATACTTATATAACTTATACTATGTGTTGTTCTAAATACTGTCTATATATTAACTCATGTAATGTTTACAACTATGCTAGTAATGCATATTACCATAACCCCCACTTATGGTTGAAGAAACAAGTCAAGATGGCAAAGTAGTAGAACTGGGGTTCAAACAGTCTGGCTCTATAGGCCATGCTTGTCCCCACTATGCTGAAATGCCTCTCTAAGAGGACAAAATTCCCTCCCAAAGCAGCTTATGCTAATTTGTGTTCCATCCACGGTCTTATCAATGACTCCCTGTCAACTTGAATTGGACTAGTAAGTACTCAAGACTAATATAAACACTTAGTCTCTGGACCTGGTGATTCGGATAGCGCCTTCTAATCTACGCTATCCCTGGCTTGTCCCGTAGTCCCTCCCAACAGGACTCCAGAGAGGCCAAGATTTTCCCATGTTTGACCATTACAGGTAAAAGTAATTTCAAAAAATCCCCTACCAATCATACTGCAAGAGAGAGTTGACAGACAATTTTTGTAGAAATTTGTGATTAAGTATCACAAATCATACTTAATAAAAAAATAAAGGGTACCACTGCACATTGTGTGATACAAAGCTTTCAAAATGTGATATAATTCAATGCAATAGGACAATATCAAGATCCATGGATTTAAGTTTATTTATCTGTACTTATTTATGGGATCCTCAGGGAAACTGTTTCAGAGAAAAGGGCTTTTGGTTAAGGAATCCAAAGAGCTGTGTGGCAACCTCTGCCAGCTTTCAGCTCCAAAATTCAGCTTCCTCATTTTAAAAATGGGATAATTTGTTTCATCTACAGTGTATCAAATGAAACAAAAATCTATGAAAATTATTTGTAAATTATCAAGTATTAAACACACACATATATTTAGCATATTGACCATGATTACAATAGATTTATTTGAATCTTTCCTGCTGCTTGTACTTTTATATTTG
Organism: Ursus arctos; assembly: GCF_023065955.2. Lineage (NCBI taxonomy): Eukaryota > Metazoa > Chordata > Mammalia > Carnivora > Ursidae > Ursus > Ursus arctos. The sequence continues at coordinate 79,873,891 of NW_026623056.1, forward strand.
CTGTCCTTTATTTTTCTACTAATACTGATGAATTTACAATTTCTGAGGATCTTATTTTTTTGTAAAGATTTAATTTATTTGAGAGAGAGACAGCACACATGTGTGAGTAGGAGTGGGGAGGGGAGTGTGTAAACTTCCCTCTGAGGGTGGAGACTCAGGTGGGGCTCCCCTGGAGGGGGGCTGGATCCCAGGACCCGGAGATCATGACCTGAGCCACAGTCAGAGCCTTAATGGACAGAACCACGCAGGCATTCCAGTGAGGATCTTATTTTCAATATCACACTTAGAGATGGATTTTTAATAAAAATCTTAATGAATAAATAACACTTTTCAAAAGCTGTGCAAGCTCTTCGCAATAATTCCAAATTAGTCTCTGTTGCTGTCCTACTGCTTAGCAGTCCCTGCCCTTCTGTTGCCCTCCCCGGCCCCATCTGAAGACGCTCAAAGTCTTAAGACTTCATGGTTCTCAGGTATAGTTTTCTATTCTAGGTACTCTCCTCCATTTTCCTATCAAAACATATTTGAACCCTATCTGCCCTGAGTATTTTTATAAACTTATTCTCTCTAGAGTGGTTGTGATTGTCCTTGAATGTGGCTTCATGTTTTTGCCCTTTGAAAGAACTTTCATTTTAACAGAGAACTTTTGAACATGCAAAACTTTCATCCCCAAAACTTAATCTCCAAGGGATTTCAGGCACCAAGTAGAGAAGCAAGAAAGGCAAAGCCCAATTTGTCTGGATCTGATAACAGAAACATGGACTCTTGTCTATTAAATAGACAGACTGATGGAGATGTCTATGATTATTTTTGTTCCTTTCTATGGCACGTCATGCGGTGCTTGCAAATGGCTTGATGCTTGACTTCTCATTGCTAAGGACAAAGAATCAAATTATGTTAGAGCTTGTTTTTAGAAACCCAAGGGGCACATGTAGCTAATTAGAGATATGCCCTCGGTTTCCTTTTCTTGTTTATCCTGAGGGATATAAAAAAAAAAACATTCCCGATGGTATTTCTTCTGGAAATCTTATTTAGCCAGGAGGCAATTTTCTAGTGTTCTAATCAATTTAAATTGATGCTTTTAGAACTCTAAGCTTAATATTAATTCTAAAGCCGCCTTTTATTTAGGTAAAATTTTCAAATTATTAGTACGAAGAAGATATTTCTTTTTATTAAATGGAATTCAACATCTCTTCATTCCTATTACTTCGCTGCATCGATGTGGATTTAACATATATTTCTTTATTTTGGCTGCTTTAAGTGGATCTGCCTCTTTCAATTCATGCAATCTATTAATTATGATGCAGATTTTTGATTAGTTATTCAGATATAAAATGCATAATAACAGAGGAAGAATTTAAATGATCAGAATAATTCCATGCAATTTCTTATGCCCTCCCAGTGTTTTTGCAGAGCTTAAATCCATGAAATTGTTTTGAAAGATTTTAACTTCCTTCCCCCCCCCCCCCATTTGGCAGCTGTCCCATGTTTCAAAGAGCCATTTCCTGGAATTTTATCAGAGTATTTTTACTAGCTTCTCTGCATCTCTGTTTTCTTATTTGTGACCTCGTAATATCTAAGAGGAGATGGCAATCCTGAAGTCAGTAATACTATTCTTCATAATTTCATAAGTAAGATCTACTTTTTTGCCCTTCTGCTCTCAACCTGTTATGCTGCTGCGGAGTGCCACCCATTTGCCAGCTTCCAGGGTCCTGTGTGCAGGTTGCACATGTTCACAACAATCCATTTATTCCCACATAACCTGGGATGCATGCTTGCAGGGGTTCTCAGTGCATGCGTTTATTTTTATTTTTTATTTTTTTAAAAGATTTTATTGTTTAATTGACAGAGACAGACAGCCAGCGAGAGAGAACACAAGCAGGGGGAGTGGGAGAGGAAGAAGCAGGCTTTCCAGCGGAGGAGCCTGATGTGGGGCTCGATCCTGGAACACCCGGATCACGCCCTGAGCCGAAGGCAGACGCTTAACGACTGCGCCACCCAGGCGCCCCTCAGTGCATGCGTTTAAACAGAATGATATGGGGGGACAAAGCCTTGAGATGAAGAAGGGGTATCAGTTGAGACTACATCTGGCTTCATGTAATAGAAACTGAACTCCTGAAGCTTAACCAAATAGAGTTTTCGTTCTCTGGGATGATTAGCAAGTGAACCCCACAAGGAGGGCTGGTCAGCTGCTCAGGTAGCCATCAAGGACCTGAGCTTCCTTTTAGCTTCCTGTTCTACTATCCTTAGGCTGTGGTTTTCATCCTCAAGGTTGAAAGAAAAGAGCTCCACCTCCAGTCTTTTGACAGGGAGGGCAAAGGGTAAAAGTGCATACCAGCTGATTTGCTCCTCTGTTATCAGGAAAGTAAGAGCTTTCCTGGAAGTTCCATAAAGTGCATGTTTGCTTATATCTGGCTGAGGAGAGCTAGGTCACATGGCTAAGGGAGTCTGGGGTGGTGTTTTTAAGTGTTTTTGAGCACAATTAGAATTATGTTAGAAAGGAAGAAGGGGGATTGGGTAGACAACCAGCAACGTCTGCCAAAAAGGGATTTAGGAAAAGGGAAGTGAGTGGGAATAAAATGTCCCTGGTCTAAAGGTCAGTCCCGAAGTCACTAATGATGAATATACAGAGTGTTTCTGTGAAGCAGCTCGCACCTGGACCAAGCCACGCTGGGCTTTGCCTTGTGAAACTCCCCACATTCTGAACTTGAACTTGCAGATGCGGGAAGCTGAGCTGCTGATACATGGGTGTCAGTCTGTCTTTCGGATGCACACTCACCCGAAGCTGCAGAGGCAGGAAGAAAACAGCAAAGATAATTTATCAGTTCACAATGAGAATATTGCCAGCAAGTGTACCAGATGTTCACCAACCACCAGTCTCAGGAAGATATATGTGAAGCCAAATCATTAGAAAGAAACCAGAGAGGGATGTGAGTAGGGTGACCTTGATGGCTGATCTAGTGGAGCCAAACCATAGTAGCCTGCGGCTCCTCTCCTCCTGATGTACTCAGGAACAAAATACTATATCCTTGGCCAATGTGCCCTCCTCCCTGGGCAGCACAAGAGATGTGTGCCTTGTTTATGCCTCTGTTTCTTTCTCCCTTTTCTTGGCTTCAGATTTTGAGTATCTCCCCTTTTTGATGCTCCTGATATGTGTTCATATATTCTTTCTGGCTACCCCCAAGTCTTGGCCTCGTGAGTCAGTCAGGGAGCTGGCAAGAAACATATGGGACCACTTACAAGAGTGAGGACAGGTAACCCTCCAAGGGACAGTGGTGCACCCTGAGGCTCACCAAGGTGGGGAGGTATAGCACTGACTTCTAGAATGATGCTGCTTTGGCTGTAGCTTTAGGTGAAGGCTGCCTGACAAGAACTGAGGTCTTCGGTAGAGGAATATGGCTACAGCCAACCTACTGCCTGGCAGAGAATGCCTCCCATTATCCAAATACAACCAGAAGCAAGGCAGCAGTGGAACCCATGGATTCTGTGCCTAGAGACCTTCATCCTGCAACACACAGCAAGGTGGAGAAGGCCAGAGAGGCAGTCTGGAGTGGCCAATAATGACAATCCAGCGACCCCAATTGACAGTTCTATCTCTTTGTGGCAATACCCCTATCTGTCCTCTGATCCAATAGGTCTCCTTTCATAGCTTTTAAATCTCAGAGGTCAGCCAGCATTCTACTCTGCTTCCAAAGTGCTTCCTACCTACAGCAGCCCAGTCCAGGAAACAGGTTGTTGTGATGGGGGTGGTGGGGTGGTGCAGAGGGTTGGGTAGGCGGGGTCCTCAAGGCCTGTGCTCATTTTCTCTTCCTTAGGCTTTCAGTACTTCTTTCTTTCACTGTGGTCACTTCAGCCCAACCCCCAGTTAGCTCAGTCTTGACTGATCAGGTTTCCTTTCTTACCTGGCTGTTAGGAAGCTACAGAAAATTCAGTAGCTCATCTTTATCAAGGAAATATACACATTTTTTTGTATTGGAGCATGAGTACATCCAGCTCAGGGCTTCTCAACCCTGACATTACTGACACTTGGGGCCAGAGAATTCTTTGTTGTGAATGGGGAATAGAGTTTTTTATCCATGGGGACTGTCCTGTGTGCTGTAGGATGTTTAATAGCATCTCTGGCCTCTATCCACTAGATATCAGTAGCATCCCCTCCCCTCCTTTTCAACACCAATATTTCTGGCGGTGGTGGGGGGGCAAAATTGGCCTCTGTTGAGACCAGTTTTGGTGGTGAATAAAATGGTATAGGCCAGAGGTGAGTTAAAGTATAGCCCCTCTACCGACTGTGTCACTTTTACTAAATATGTATATGTACATTTATATATATTATATATACGGAATTTTGAGGACATTTTTAGTAAAACAAATATATTATGGAATGGAATTTAATACTTGCACGAATTTTAAAGATAAAAGATCAGGAGGTGCAGGATATATAATCCTTGATGGGAACATCAACAGATACATACAAGAAAGGTATCAGGCTGGATTTTTCTCTGTTCTTTGCAGATGTGTGACCTTGGCTGAAGGCTCTGTATGTGCCGTTTCTGACTCAACAATAAGGACAAACGTCACTGGCTCCACAGGAAGGCACTTGCATTGAACATTTAGTAACTTCAGTAATTTTATTTATTTATTTATTCATTCATTTATTAATTATATGATAAGTTCAATGTCCAGCATGAGCTTCTGAGAGAATAACATTTTCTCTGCTTCATTATATAAATATATGCCATGAAGTGAGGGAAATTTGGGGCACCATCAGTCTGTAATTGTGGGAAATTTTAAGTGTCAGATCAGGGAGCTTGACACAGGCTTAAAATGAAAGTCTCTTCTATATAGTTTGCTTTATTGATCTGATCTTCCCTCTAAGCCCTGATCATTGGGGTTGTGATTCTTCTTGCAAATTTAGGGGATGACAAAGAAACTCCCCTTCTTGACGAGGAGGGTGACACAAATTTCACAGCCATCGTTAGTCCACTCCGGCCTCCGATTGGTTTTTGGAGGCCCAAGAATTTTTCCGTGCTGGGATTCTCCATTGAATCACTTTCGCCAGTTTGGCCTTTGTCCCATTGAGCTCTTCTCCAATACTGTCTTCTTTTTTTCTCCTTTATCTGACTTTTTTTGTTGTTTTGATCTTAGACTTTGTGCACATCTCAAGCCGGAGGTTACATTCCCTTCCCCTTTACCTCAGATGTCAGGTCAATATTAGGGCGTGTTTGTCCATGCTGCTCCAGGAAGTCTTCATTATTTTCTAATAAAATATGTTCATTTTCCATGAAAATCTCCCAACCAGGGGCAAGGGAGGTATGGTTTCAGTCACAATCCCTTTGGAGGGAAGAGTGTCAACTGGCAGTTTTTCAAGTTGGTGAGACTGATGTTTCTTTATCTTGGTAATCACCCAGAGTTAAAAGCCTATTTTTTGACCTCCCAAATTTTGTTGATTGGATAGCACATGAATTTTTACAGACCATAGGAGCTAAAGCAACAGAAATGGAGTGAATGAAGTTCTCTGGAATTAGCTTCTAAAAACAATCATATGACTTAGAGACCTCTACATACTCCCTTCAGCCCATGGAATAAAGGCCAGACTCTAGGCACAGTGTATGAGGCCCATTCTGACTTGGTTGTAATTCATTCTCTAATTTTTACCCTGTCCCTACTACACACCATAAGCTCTAACTCAGTACTTCTCAAGTGTGGTTTGACACAGGTTGACACCACCTGTGTCACGATTAAAAATGCAGATCCTTGGGTACTACTGAGACCTATGAAACCAGAATCTTTGGGGCAGGACCCAGGACTTTGTATTTTAACAAGCACCCCAGCGATTCTTTTTTTTTTTTTTTTTAAAGATTTTATTTATTTATTTGACAGAGATAGAGACAGCCAGCGAGAGAGGGAACACAAGCAGGGGGAGTGGGAGAGGAAGAAGCAGACTCACAGCGGAGGAGCCTGATGTGGGGCTCGATCCCATAACGCCGGGATCACGCCCTGAGCCGAAGGCCGACGCTTTAACCGCTGTGCCACCCAGGCGCCCCACCCCAGCGATTCTCACACTAAAACTGGAGAGTCATTCCTAGCTGTCTTGGTCTCCTCAACACATTTGTAAGACATTTCAAATAATGAAGCATATCAGAGGTCGTGCTAGAAAATATCATCCCCATCACCTAGACTAAAGAAGGAAGAGTTCCTCCCACAGGGGAGGATCTGTTCTTCATCTAGAAGAAATTGTAAAAGCATGAGAGGAAAGAAGAATATAATTTCACTGGCTTAGGGTGAAAGGAGAGTGAGGCCTTAAAAACTCTCATGTGGAAGAACCCAAATCCTTTCATGGTCTGTGTTCTTTCCTCATTTCTCAGCGTATATTTGTACCCTACTATAACTCTGGCAGTGTGGAATTCCATCTGCCTCCTACCTCTGGACTAAGAGCATGTTGCATACTGCAGAGCCCCATTCTTCCCAGTTAAGACCCAATGCAATGTCGCCTCCTGCTCTGATTTGAAGTCATAGTGAATCACTTCACTCCTTGCACTTGTCACTTTCTCATGTATTCTGGATGTAACTCAACTGTCCCTAACCTGTAAGTACAAACACAGTCATGTTAGTGATAATACCTGACTTTATTATCTTGGTAACCTTTTTTGCACTGGAAGCTCCAGGGCTGTCTTCCTGTGTTCAAGAATGAGTCCACACACCACGGTGCTGCGGCTGTTCAGCCACCAATTTCTCTCCATCTCCTTTCTCTCTCCACTTGAACTCACAGCCAACAGCAAAATCCCTTCGCACAGACTATCCGAACTACAATCAGGTTGGCTGGCACAGTCTCAGTTCTCTCTAGATTGATAAGCTTGGGCTTTGCCGCGTGTGTATCTTTTCGCAGAGACAGTGCTTTGCACTCCAGAGGTGCTAAATGGCTTGGGAACATAATTTTAAAACTGACAATTGGATAAACACCAGAATAAGCATCAGAGGAGGAAAGCCCCACCAGGGCTCGAGCTGATCCGGCTGACGCCACTGGTCTCTGAACCTGGCTCCAAGTTTCCTGGCAGCCACAGCCTAAAGGGGAACACCTGTTAGCCGGACGCCCTTATTTTCTTTGTCAGACAGAAGAAGTAGGGCTGCCAGATGCTTTCCACAAAATCCTGGATGCACTCGATACATCCTACCAGCAAGCTCAAATACCACCTTGCGAACCCGGGCGCCCAGCCGCCCTTAAGGGATGGCAAAGGAGGGGTCTGGGGAGGGACCTCCTGTTGTCCGCGGGACTCTGGGCTCTAGGCAGTTTCGCTCAATTCCGAGCATCCTGGCAACACTTGGGGCCAGGAGGCCGTCAGCCTTTTCCTTTCTGCCCACACTTGGGAAGGAGGAGGAGGTGGTCCTCGGTGGCCTTTCCGTTCAGGCGGCCGGCTGTGCTCGCAAAGCGGAGCCATGCGCGGACCCCGCCGCCGCCGCCTCCCGGAGCTCTGCTCCGCGCCCGCGCGGTCCCTGCCCACGACCTCTCCCGTGGACCTCGGGCGGGTGCAGCCCCTCCAGCCGCTACAGCCACCGGGATCCCGCCGGCCCCAGCCAGCCGACAGAGGCCTTGAGTGTGGGCGGGGTCTCCGGTGTGGGCGGGGCCTAGAGATGCGGGGTGGGCGGGGCGGGGCCTCGCGGGGCGGGCCCATGGGGCGGGGCCTCCGGCGGGCGGGGTTTCAGCGCCGGGGGGGTGGTGGCGGCCTCGCCGGCGGCCGAGGGGAGGAGAGGGGAAGGGAGGGGAGGGGAGGAGAGGGGAAGGGAGGGGAGGGGAGGGGAGGGGAAGGGAGGGGAGGGGAGGGGAGAGGAGAGGAGAGGAGGGAGGGGAGGGGACGGGAAGGGAGGGGAGGGGAGGAGAGGGGAGGGCCAGGGAGGGAAGGGGGCGGCCGGCCGCCGGGAGGGAGTGAGTCACCTGACCGCTGCCCGCGCCGCCCGCGGGGCTCGCTAGCTGCCGTCAGTCGGGCCGCGCGGCGCCTCGGCTCTGGTGAGTGGCTCGGCGTTCCTCGCGTCCTTCCCGGGAGGGTCCGCGCAGCGGCGAGCGGTCGGGGCTGCCTGCCTATGAGGGGCCGCCCGCGGGCAGGTCCGGGGAGGCGGGGATCCGGGGAGGGGGAGGCGGGCGGCGGCTTTCTGGGCGGGGGGCGGTGGCGGCCCCTCTTCCTGGAAGTGGCCTCGGCCGCCGGAAGGGGCGACTTGCCTGAGCCCCGTGCTGCTAGCGCGCGGCCAGCGCTGTTGTTTACCGGCTCGCGCTGCACTTTCCCCTCCGGGCGGGCGCGGTGGGCGCGGTGGGGCGGGGGGCGGGGAAGCGCCCGGGGCCGCGGGGCGCCCACTGCCCCCGCCTCCGCCTCTCGGTCGCCCGGGTCCGAGCCCGGCCCTCCTAGCCGCGGCCCGCCCGGACTGTGACACATCAGCACCGCCCGCGCGGCCGGCCGCGGCTCCGTATTGTCCTCCCGCCCCCTCCCACCACCCTCAGCAGCCGCAGCGTCCCGCGAGCTGCTTGTCTCCGGTCTGCCGGGCCAGGGTGTCTGCGGCGCGTGGAGTCACGTTAAGAATGGCCGAGGTCGTGGCTGGAGCAGAAATGCCACCTTGCGGGGCTGGGTTGAGCCAAGATTGGTTTGGAGGACCGGACATCCCAGAGCTTCCTTTGTTGGAGTTTTGCCCACACGTTGTAATTAAGACTCCCACAGTGTGGTGAGGGTGGGTGCTGATTACCGAGACACCAGCTTTGTGCTTGTCTAATGGAACACGAGTGCCATTGCTTTCTCCTTCTTGCGCGGCGGTTTTGTCACTGAGTAGCATTGTGCGGAATGCCTTTGTGCAGTGAGCCTTCTGCGTTAAACTTGGGCTGATGAAGGTATAGTGTAGTAGTAATTGTGAAAGGCGTGTGTGGGAAAAACAAGCTACTATGTGATGCTTGAAGGAACAAAGATTGTTTTGTAGGGATGCTTATCTATTTGGAGAACTGTATCAGTGTTGGGACTGTTACCCATGGTGGATGTCACTACTGCGGCTTTGTTCATATACTTTAACGCTCCTTATATCCGGAGGCTTTGCATTCTGAGCAGTCCAGAAAGATAAGGGGGGGGGGGGGACACCGGACGTGTTGGTGACAGAGCACTTGAGCGCTTCACATGGTCAAGCAGAGAAATGGGAAGAGGTAGGCTGGCTTCTTCCTGGTCTTGGGTAGTGGTGCAAGGGCTGGGTTGGCTGGGTTGGGCTTGAAGGCACTTGCCACTTCTGTCTTTGGCTAAAGAAGTCTGGGGAGAAAAGGACTCTTGGTGAGTCAGCTTAGAGTGGGATGGCTTTGGTTTAGTGACTGCATTGCATAGTGTGTTATTGTTGTTTAACATGGCTGGGTCTAGTGGTTTACCATTGTTCAATATGTTGGTTGGATAACAAGGTAGGATGACTCCTTAAAAAAGTTGGGTTGCTGAGTCATTCACCCCAGCCTGAGAGGTAATTAAGAACAGCTGGTGCAGATACGCTCATCACATGCCTCCACCATAAAAGGCCAAGGAGCGCTCAAGAGGGGTTGCTTCAGAGGGCTGAAGGGGACCCAGCCCGGGTTGTCTGTTTTGATACAGGTAATGAGTGGGTGAAGTGCAAGAGCAGCCTTAGGAAGTGGCCAAGTGGTGCTGAGGTTGTGTTTAAACGCGGAGCGGCCTCATGACCTACTGCCTGAGAATAAATTTGTGCTGGAGAGAGCTAAACCTGAGGAAGAAATTTACAACTAGGAGTAACCTAATAACAGGATTGTTATAAAAATCTTTACTACCTTTACTGTACTTAGCTTTTTGTTTCCCTCTTGTGGTTTTGTTGTTATGTGGTTTATACATTTCAAAAAGTGAACTTAATTTGTTCTTCATAAAAACTTCTTTATGAGCACATAGGAGACTTCCTCTTGGTTTTCATGGCCCTTGGCTTTTCATGCATACAGTAGTCGTTTCTGGTGGCAGAGACAATGGTAAGGAGAATATGAGTGGAATTGGCAGGTTGCATTGCGTCAAGTCTAGAAAGAGCTGTCTAATGAAAGGTAAACCATCTGTATATATATACACGTTTCATTCTCTTCGTTATGGTGCTTGAGTGTATTTACTTCTTAGATCATTACATCTTGCTTTAAAAATGACCCAAGCTCAGGAGCCAGCCCCCATTGTTAACAAAGTTTAGGAATGGAAAATGTGGAAGTGGGGAGGCGGAGACTGGCCCTACCTGTGGTCAAAGAATGACTAATTCTTATTGATGGTAATTCACTTAAAACATTTTATAAATGGAAAAATAGTTAATTTTGTTGCTCTAAGTTTAGGACTATAGGAGATTAGAAATCATGAATTTTTTATAGGTATTAGCATCTCTAAAGTGGAGTGCCAGATGATTCATTTGGAAAAAAATATTAAAACTTTGATTTTTAAAATTTTAATTTTATGTAAAATAAGAAAGCTTCAAGATACAGATGAACAGTAGTACATACATGTTATATAATGTGGGTACCTGCTTCTCTTTTTCTGTTGGGGAACATAAAGAATTTGTTAACCACAGCCAATAACATTCTTTCAGTAACTGGAGTATTTTTTTAAACTTCTGATTTCCTCTTAAGAGCTAGCATTCTTTCAAAATGTTCTTAATATTAATTTAATTTTTATTGCATATGTAGTTCTATTCTTTTTATGCTGTACTTTAAAGATTCAAAGCTTGAATGTAAATTTATTACATTGTTGATATCAGGAATGGAAATAAAAAAATGCATAGTTGCTCTTTACATATGATACCATGTATTTTGAATTTGGAGACAAGCCAGGTGTTTGGTTTGCTTAATATATATATGATCTGAAATGTAGTAATATGGAAAAGGGTGCAGTGGAAGCACCTGAAGATAATTTATACATTGGAGTATGACTTGTATATAACAAATTCTTTTAAAAGTTATTTTGTTCTGTTACTCCTTGAAGTCACTTTTTGGGGGGCCAAGTTTACATCTGCTTTAGTAAGGATTAATAAGACTACATATTCAGCAAATCACTTGGGAAGTGAAATTTCCCCCCTTAGGAGAATGTGTGTATTTAGAAAATCAGCTTCTAAGTTTGCTAAGATTGTGAGAAATGATGTTTAGAATAATAATTTGCAAAGTTCTTTAAAATGACTAGTTGTCAGAAATTCTCTTCACAGTATAGATCTCTCCAAGACTTACGTTTTATGAATCAACTTCTTTCAATTTTCTGACTAGTGTTCTGTTAATGGGAACATTGCTTTAACCTGAAAACTCACCTTTCCTTAGGGTTCTGTTAAATGGAGGGTGTATTTTATGTGGTGGAATATGACTTATGAAACTTCAGATTTAAAAAAATATGCCCAATAATCTACCAAAGCCCAAGGTCTGGGTAAATTGAGCAGTCTTTGCCAGAATCCAGGCCTCTTGAAGAGAGTAAACATTTCAGAACTGCAGATAAAATATAGACTTACACCACCATGAAACCTGGACTTCTGGCTTACTCCGTGGATAGCATTAACAACTGAAGTTGTAGGTTTGGTCACTGTACAGCTAATAGAGAGGCAGTCAGCAAAGTGGTTCAAGTGGGAGATCTGGAGCCAGACTGCTTCTGGTCAGGTTCTGGCTCTATTACTTACCGGCTTTAAAAGCCTTGGGCAAGTTGCTTCACCTAGTTGTGCCTCCTTTTCTCATCTGCAAAATAGGGATGATGATGATAGAATGTATGTCCTAGAGACTGTTTGGACATTAAGTGCAATAATACGTGTTAAGTGTTGGCTCTGTCTTAAACATTAATACATTTTCGGTGTTACTGTCTGTTCACAATCAAGGAAGTGCTCAGTTACACAGCCATATTTTGCAGCCTCTTTGAACTGAATTACAACCATTGATCACAAGGAAGACTGAAGAGAGCATGCGGATGCACAACACGTTGCTGCTACTGGAAAAACAGCTCCAGTGAACATTCTGATGTTAAGTCAGTAGCAGCAACTCAAACACCCAACTTCTGAGGGCAATGAACACAGGATATGGATTTTACTAAAAGGGTCTAACCATCTCAGCAAAGGCCCAGAGATGGTCATCACTGGTTAATTGGAATTGGCTTTTGAAGAAATAAAAACACTTTCCATTCTGCATCTAGTCAGTTCTGTATGTAATATTTGAGGACTCTGGTCTGGCAGGTTTAGTAACCTGTTCACTTCTGCCTTGCTTATTATTATCAGGGCAGACTCATTTCTTAGCTCTCACTCCCAAGCAGTTTTTGGGGAGCATCTGGAGTGTAAATATACCTGCCAATTACTTCTAAGTATTGTATTTTCTTTAAATGACATGCCTACGCCAAGATAGAAAAATTAGCCATAATAAACAGTGGATATGTTTATCGTGTGGCTTCTTGCACCTGTAGGTCATTCAGAATGGTTGTGTCAAACATTCTGACCATCCTGTAGGCTAGAGTGTGAGTTTCTTTTAATTTATTTATGTATATATATATATGTATATAATCTCGACATCCAATGTGGGGCTCGAACTCAGAACATGAAATCAAGAGTCACATGTTCTTCCAACTGAGCCAGCCAAGATCCCCAGAGTATGAGTTTCTTGATGATGAAGATACATATCTTCTGTTTTATCTCCCATGGAACATCGAATGGCCTTGGCTGTGTTTGTTCCGCAGACTTTTGGTTGCTGCTCTGGTGGTATGGTATGGTATGGCTTCATTTTAGTTCTGTGGTTTTCAAACTTGGGAATTTTTGAAAAAATGAAGGAGAGAACATATTATGTGCTGTACGTCTTAAGTTATGTTAAAAGTGTAAGTTGAAACTTTTGATCATTTAAAATTCTGCTTTCTGTTTTCATTATTGATATGAGTATTGAGGAAGCAGCTGGATTTAAGTCTTTCTTTTAGTTTATCTCCTGAGATAGAAAGAAAATTTGTCTTGTGACTTCTTTTCACCTGTAATTGATTTAGAATTGAATTGTGCAAAATGTAATTTGGATTGTCCAGATGTTAGACCTCTTATGTATCTAATACTTGCCCTTCATATCCTCACTCCTCTAGAACAGATCTTTTGTTGTATTTAGGATCAGGGATAGTTTAGAGATTATTAATAGGGTAATAAAAATTGCCCCAAAGCAAACATAAGGAAGAAATTGGAGTTGCCAGGATCTTGGTTGTTAATGACTGTTGTAGGAGCACAGTGGGAATGCTGTGAAGTTGGCGGGCTGCTGGTTCCTTTCTCAGTACCGGCACGATTTAGAAAATGTTACCTTAATGCAGTTGAACCTGTGTGTAAATCATGTTCTTTTAAAAATAAATTTAAATAATTTTCTTAATGCCTTAAGAGACTCATTCAAAAGAATATTTTTGTAATAAAGTTATTATTCCCAGCTTCTATCTGATAAAGTTATTTCCACTTTTTTTTGTTATTTCTTAGATTGTATCAGAGTCATAGTGGACAGTTATACTCCATTGCCCCATCCCCCATTAAAGTGGAATTACACTAAACAGTGCTTTATATAGTGGAGTCATTTTTCAATTTCTTTGTAGCCTGGATGTTGACAATATCCTACCTGCATGGTAATAGACTAAATAGTGTGGTGAGGGAAATGTTTTGCCCCTCTCTCCTGCCTTTTTTGTCCATTGATCTTTTTACTGGTCTGCCTCTGGGATTCTAAGGCGGAAGTGTTTTGGCCTAAGAGGTGACCTGTTAGGGTCCTGTTGAAGAAATGGGGATATGCACCCACTCAGCTTCCTGTTTACTCATATCCCTAATGCCTTATTCCTCCTTTAAAGAATGCCAGCATCTTTTGGAAGTCAGCTAAATCAGTGAAGGAAATTATCCATCAGAGAGTTTGTTATAAAATACGTCTATAAAAGATTTATTAGTCTTTGAATAAATTTATGAGGTTATAATTATTACGTTGTCATTTTGGAGTAAGTGGTTTTCGGTAAGATCAGTAATGTCATTAGTGTGTATTTTGCACTTAAATATTATTTTTCAAAAATGTAAAGTGGTTATCAAATCTTGGCCCAAGATACTTTTCATTTTCAATGAACCTAATGTTTCCTTATTTACTCTATTTTTCTGAGGAGTATTCCCAGCATGGCTCAGGGTTCTCCTACAGATAGGATTTATCACTTAATTAGAAGGAAAAGAAAAATATCCATTGACTTTTTAAATCATTTTTTCCACATTAGTAAAAGGCTTTTGAAGTAGGAAAGCATTTTACCCAGCCGCATAGGGTTACATGCTTTCATTCCCAGCCTTTATCCAGAGAAATCAAAGGAAATGATAGATAGGGAGGAGTCTGTAGCTACTATAACTTGGCCTATTTAATGGTCTCTTTGTGTTAAAGGACTGTCACAAGTCCTGTTCGAATTCTAGATATACTTTCTTCGGGTTTTTTAAAAAATGTGGTTTGCCTCTCCTAGCATGTCTGTTGTCATTGGCCTGGTTTGTTGTCTCTTCCAGACCCCAGGAGGGCTGGGACATCTTTTGCTGTCTGGAGCAGGTTGGTGGCAGGGCACACCAGTGGCAGAGGAACTCAGAGACGAGGTTCTCTGCCTTTGCTTCTCAGGCCCTTGCCCTGTCCCTACACTGAGTTAACTTTGAGTAGCTGTCTTATCTCTGGAGAGTGAAGAATAATTGTGTTTTTAAGTTTCAAGGCACTTTGGTCTCTTACCCTCCTGTGCATGCCGCTCCTCTCCCCAAACTTAATCACAAAACATAATCAGCTTTTGTGTGTATAGATAGTAGGGTTGGTAAATTTATTTCAGCATTTGTGGTATGCCTTTGTGTTAGGTATTGGGATTACATTTGATTTATGAAACAAATATTTATGCCTTTGTATGCCAGGAACTTCTGTAGATATTGGCAGTATAGAACTTTTTTACAAGTTACTGTCTAATAGACAAGGCATTACTATAGCATGTGTTACTTGCTGTAATAGCGACATGTAAAATGTGCCTGGGAACCATAGAGTGTGAGAAACCTAAGTTGTAAGAAATCAGGAAAGGCTTAGGAATGTCAATGATGAATGCATAGTTGAGTAGAGGAAACAGCTTGTTTTGACATCTCTTTTGAGAAGCTTGGCATTGAAGAAGAGTAGAGAAGAGGAATTTTAGTAGGGGGAAGTTGGGTCAGGAAGGGTATGTATTTGTGTATGTATGTATTTTAAAAAAATGTCAGTGGGAAAAGGTTGAAGATGCAGGATGTGTCTGTCTTTTGTTCTTGGCTAGTTCCTTTTATGTTTGCAAGATGACTGCTACAAGTTCAGGTGTCATAAGTCAGTGACTAAGTTCCTTGGGAGAGGATTCTTTCTCTCTTTCTTTCTTTCTTTCTTTCTTTCTTTCTTTCTTTCTTTTTTTTTTTTTTTTCTGGGATGTCTCTTAAGTAAAACATTTCCCAAAAGCCTCATAATAGATGCCATCCTGACCCTCTCCTCTCTGTTCATGGGCCAACATTTTATATAAGCCCAAACCTAAATGAGTCAATATCAAGGGAAATGAGACCTTGTGATTAGCTTAACTTGGTCGTCGGTCGTCATTCATTCATCTTAGTTGGAACTGGGATCTGCTTCCCCAGAAACTCATGGCCTCAGGTAGAGAGTAGATTTGTGAACACAATCAGGGTTTGGTTAGAAAATGGGGTGATGGGGGCGCCTGGGTGGCGCAGTCATTAAGCATCTGCCTTCGGCTCAGGGCGTGATCCCGGCGTTCCGGGATCGAGCCCCACATCAGGCTCCTCTGCTGGGAGCCTGCTTCTTCCTCTCCCACTCCCCCTGCTTGTGTTCTCTCTCACTGGCTGTCTGTCTCTGTCAAATAAATAAATAAAATCTTAAAAAAAAAAAGAAAATGGGGTGATGAATATGTTGGGTGATTGGCAGTATCATCCTTGTCTACTACTTAAACCATCACTACACATAGACACGAACTTCTGAGTAGAAAAAGAAAACGTGGTTGTCTTTGGATTTGGAATTTTCAGTGACTTCCCCCCCCTTTATCTTATTATATTTCCTACCATGATCAAGTCTTAACCTTTACAGTCAGATTAAATAAACGTTTTATTTAAAAATATTTAAAAATTGAAAATAAAATGCCCATTTTATGAAAAAAAAAAAAAACACCAAAAACCCCCCAGACCTATGGAAGGAATATATTTCTTTCAGTACTCTAAACAGTTCCAAAGTTCTCTGTCATTTCTTAATATTTTCAGGGAAAGGTGAATATGTAATTATATTTTGTAGCTTCTGATTGTGTCTATACCAACAGAATTCCTCTCTCTCTTAAACTGCAGGGCATCTGTGATATCTCTGGCTCTCCTGAGTGGTGAGACTAGCTTGGTTGAATAGAATGTTTGATTCAATAGAATGCCCACTTGGATGGGCAGGATTCTTTGGAACCCAAACTCTTTTTTTTTTTTTTTTAAGATTTTATTTATTTATTTGACAGAGATAGAGACAGCCAGCGAGAGAGGAAACACAAGCAGGGGGAGTGGGAGAGGAAGAAGCAGGCTCACAGCAGAGGAGCCTGATGTGGGGCTCGATCCCACAACGCCGGGATCACGCCCTGAGCCGAAGGCAGACGCCCAACCGCTGTGCCACCCAGGCGCCCCGGAACCCAAACTCTTAAATTACAGATACACACAGGAGCATCTTGCTGTCTCTACACACACATTCCCTGAGTAGGACGGAAAGTGGTCCTCTGGTCAGTTTACTTGTTGTTCTTTTTGGATTTCAAGCATAAGGCCACTTTAAGTTTATATAGCGTTCTTCTAGCACTCCCAAATGCTTTCGAGCACTTTGATAATGCTAAAGGATTTTTATTCTTGTCATTCTTTTTCCTCCTTTTCAGTCCCAGAATTTGGTGCCACGTATGCTATGTGAAAGGCAAATAAATAAGTACCTAAACAGTGTTGTAAATTCACCAAGTAGAAATTAATTGCTAATAGTTTTTCCTATTTAATAATAACTGAGAAGCTGTGATATAGATGGTTAGGGTAGGGTTTTGTAATGGTATTAAGTTTTTGGATAGAATTTAGAAAGACTGTATTGCCAAAATCATTGTCCCAGGTAAAAAGCACTAGTATTTATCTACTTAGTGTTCCTTAAATAATATTTGCACTGAGAAATATTTCAGCTTGCTTTTTTGTTAAATAGGCCTCATATTTACTTATTTGACAAAGTCTTATAATTATTATATTTGGGAAAGTGGCTATGAGTTCTTAGGTGGAAAGTCTACAGCTTGGATATCCATATTTAGAAATGGTAATTTTGACTTCCAAGTTAGCTTAATAAAATAACAAGAGAGAGATTTAAACATTTTAGTTTCAGCTATGTATATTGAGATACTATAGCACTGTGGTGGCTGTTAGGGATTAGTGGGTCAGGTTATTTTTAAATAATGCATTTCAATTTCATACCCCTACTTAATTTAAAAAATTTCAGATCTGTGATTCATGCAGTATTCTAATTGCTCCCCTATAACAATTGCCTTATTTAGTTAAAATTGTTAGTTAACTTTTTAAATCCTCTTTTTTTTTTTTTTTTAACTCAAACTTATTATGAGTTGGAGCAAGATGATGTTTAAGGAGGGGTTGGGAATTTGAAGGCACTTTTTGGGTTGTTTGTGCCCCCCCCCCCCCCCCCCCCGCCGCCTCTGTTACTTTGCATACTGTATGTGTTTAACTCTTAGACCTACAGAATCATTCTGACCTTGATCTAGTTTTAGGACTTTCACTTCCTCTAGGCAATCAGAAGTAAATAATTTGGATCATGGTTATACTTTTTCCAGTTTGAAAACCAAATGACATATGAAGAATTCATAGTATTTCATTTGAATGTAGGACATGAACACTTACTATTCTGTTGAAAGTAACTTTTAGTGAAATATCTGGTAGCATTCTGTCCTTGAATTTTCCATATATAGTTGGATATAACTACAGACTTTGACTTTAGTTCAGCATAGTTTAATGTTAGATTCCTTTGAATGATATATGAGATTGTTTATGTAATCCAAGAAGTGTTAAACAAAAATTAATTAACCAATATTGAGTAATAAAGTGAAATTTGTTATTCCTTGAATGCCTTCTTACTCTAACACTGGTCTCATCACACACACAATACTTGAGGCATTTCCCTCTATTCCTTATTCTTCCATCCCTTTTCACTTTCACCCCTCCCAAGAAAACCTGCACACATGTGCCACTTAGGTCATACAAGTGAATTGAAATGTACTATTTGGATTTGGGGGCAGAAGACCTTTCCAACCTTTAAGTTACTGACCCCCTCAGGGTTTCAGTTTCTGCATCCGTAACAAAGGTGGAGAAGTGGGTCATACTGGATAAATATATTCTTTTAATTAGAAATGCTTTAGTTCTGTGCAGCTAGCAATTATCTTGAGCAAACTTTCCAGTTTCAATGTTTTCTTTTTACCTTGTTGAGATCTTAGGTTTACTAAATTTTTATTCTTCAAGATTTAGGAATCTCTACATTTTGTAACTTAATTCTTGCGTTTGTAGAACCTTTTAAAAAACAGTTTTCTATTGGTCACTTGAATAATGATGGCAGTAATAATGATAAAATATGAATGATCTTGTGCCAAACACTGTGCTGTTAAATGCACCAAACCATTCGATCCTTAGGGTAAGTGTTGTTGTTTTTCTTACGGGAAACCTGAAGCATGAAGTCATGTAGCTCACAGAAGATCACATACCTGGTAATACTGGCAGAGCTCTCATTGTTTTCTAGTACTGCTGTTCTTTCCAATATTGTTCTGCTGGTAGTGTTAAAATAACCTAAGCTGGCTTTTCTTTTGCATTTCATAATTCTGTATGTTTGTTTAGCTCTTTATCCCTTTTAAAGGCCTTCGTGAGACAAAATAGGTCAGGAGCTACCTACCGAAGTCTCATGGATGCACATTTGCCCATGTTTAAACAGTTAGACTTGACTTGATGGGTCCTTCCCCCTTATTTTCCTGTAACAGAGTTCTCTTTTTCCACATTAAATCATCCTTTATTTTAGAGTCCTATACAGTTTCCTTTATTCTTTTGTGATTACTGTGAAGATATCAGTGGAGGCTACTATGTTGTAGAGTTGCCCATGAATTTCACACGTAGTGACAAACCAGTGATGACTGGAGGAAATATCCATTATAAAGGAGGAAAAAGTATTTGGCATTCTTTGGAATTGACTCTTTGGGAGCCTTCAAGACAATTGAAATAAATGTCAACTGCATTTTTAATGAAAGCACATTGTTTATAGTTGTTGTCTATTTTTTTAGTTTAAATTCAATTAGCCAATGTATAGTACACCATTAGTTTTTGATATAATGTTCCAGTGGTATTATGTATAACACCCCGTGCTCATCACATCACGTGCCCTCCTTACTGCCTGTCACGGGGTTACCCGATCCCCCCACCCACCTCCCTTTCCTCAACCCTCAGTTTGTTTCCTAGAGTTAAAAGTCTCTCATGGTTTTTCTCCCTCTCTTATTTCTCCCTCTTCAGTTTTCCCTCCCTTCCCTATTGTCCTGTGCACTATTCCTTATGTTCCACATATGAGTGAAACCATATGATAACTGTCTTTTCTCTGATTGACTTATTTCACTTAGCATAATACCCTCCAGTTCCATCCATGTCGATGTAAATGGTAGATATTCATCTTTTCTTTTCTTTTCTTTCTTTTTTCTTTTTTTTTAAAGATTTTATTTATTTATTTGACAGAGAGAGAGACAGCCAGTGAGAGAGGGAACACAGGCAGGGGGAGCAGGAGAGGAAGAAGAAGGCTCCCAGTGGATGAGCCTTACGTGGGGCTCGATCCCAGGACTCTGGGATCATGCCCTGAGCCAAAGGCAGACGCTTAACGACTGAGCCACCCAGGCGCCCCGATATTCATCTTTTCTGATGGCTGAGTAATATTCCATTGTATGTGTGAACCACATCTTCTTTATCCATTTGTTTTTCTGATTATAAAGTAACATGTATTTATAGTTAAGAATTTGAATGCAGAAACAAAATTACCTGGGATGTAACCATTGTTAATATTTTGACATACATCCTACCTAGAG
This sequence comes from Ursus arctos, assembly GCF_023065955.2. Taxonomy (NCBI): domain Eukaryota; kingdom Metazoa; phylum Chordata; class Mammalia; order Carnivora; family Ursidae; genus Ursus; species Ursus arctos. Next base: position 79,893,954 of record NW_026623056.1, read on the forward strand.
GTGGGGGAACCAAGGTTTCCTCTGGACGTGTTAAAAGTGAGATGCCTGTTAGATATACAAGTAGTAATTTGAGTATGCAGTTGGGTACATGAGTATGAAGTTCAAGAGAGTTGTTGAGCTTAGACCAAATATAATTATGAGAGCATACAGTAAGTCCATGAGTGATCCTATCCTTGCTTTGCGTCTGAATGAGTTCACCTAGGAAATATGTGCAAAGAAGAGGAGAGATCTGAGGACGAAGCCTGGGCTCTCCAGCGTTTAGAGATTTGGAAGAGCAGGATAATCCATCAAAATTGACAAGTGGCTGCCAGCAAGGTGGGAAATCAGGATTGTGGTATCCTGGACGCCAAGTGAAAAAAGGATTTCAGGGAGAGAATGATCAGCCTGTTGAATGTTGCTGACATATCATGTAAGAAGACTGAAAATTTGCCATTTAGCAGTGGTTTCCATGGAATGGAGGCGGAAAAGCCTGGTTTTAGTGGGCTCAAGTGAAATTGGGAATAGAGGAAAGTGAAAATAGTGTGGATGTAAGTGGCTCCTTTGGGGAGTTCTACTATGAAGGGGAGCAGAGAATTTTATTGAAATGGAAGGGTATTGGGAGGAGAGCCATTATGGTATGTTTTGTGTGATAATGGAAATGCTGTGTATTCATTTTTTTTTTTCTTGATGAGACTTTGCAAAAATCTGTCAATTTTACTGGTCTTCTCAAAGCATTGGCCCATGGTTTCATTTATCAATTCTACCAAAAGCAAATGCAAAATTTTATTATGTGAGTAGTTTTCTTGGTGGAAATAAAATAAATTTCATCAGATTTTTAAGGCTGTAGTGGTTTGGCAGTTCAACAGTTCGTTTCTTTAGAAGATACCCTCAATTTTTTAAAGAATCTATTTCAGTTGGTATCGCTGTCAGTATAAAATATTAAACCATATGTATAACATTGTTCCCAAATAAGAAATCTTACTATATTTCTTTACCCTCCCATCCCCTAGTTTTGTCAAAATAATGTAAAATGTTAGTTAAAGGTTGATTTTCCTTTTTTTTTTTTTTTTAAAGATTTTATTTATTTATTTGACAGAGACAGCCAGCGAGAGAGGGAACACAAGCAGGGGCAGTGGGAGAGGAAGAAGCAGGCTTCCAGTGGAGGAGCCTGACGTGGGGGTCGATTCCATAACGCTGGGATCACGCCCTGAGCCGAAGGCAGACGCTTAACGACTGCGCTACCCAGGTGCCCCTGATTTTCCTTTTTATCAAATTTCTTTTCTATTTGGAAAATCTTCAAAAAATTTAAGGCTCACAACCAAGTTATCAACTATTTAGACTTAACTAAGTTTTAATATTTTTGTTTACTATTTAAATATCTTTTAAGTTTATGTTCTTAGTCAAAGTGATACATATTTTTGGTTTAAAAAATACAGAAAAAGGGGTACCTGGGTGGCTCAGATGGTTAAGCGTCTGCCCTCGGCTCAGGTCAAGCCCCACATCGGGCTCCCCGCTTGGCGGGGAGCCTGCTTCTCCCTCTCCCTCTGCTGTTCTCCCTGCTTGTGCTCTCTCACTCTCTCTGTCAAATAAATAAATAAAATCTTAAAAAAAATACAGATTTATCATGAAGCAACCCCATCTGTTGTACCCCACCCCACCCCTAACTAATTCTGCTTCATAGATAATATTCATCTTTACCCATTTCTGCTATTTAATTTTTTTAGATAGTTACCTGTGTATCTCTAAGATGTTTAGACCTCATTTTACTTATGAACCTAAGACATTATCTGTTGACTTCCTTTTACTATGGATATTGATTTTGCAGCTTCCACCATCATCCCACCTGTATTTATAATCTGTTATTTCATTTCTGTTCTTGGTCACCTCTACAACCCCAAAATTTGCTTTATTTTTTAATTTGGTCTCACTAATCTAAGGAAGTACCTTTTTTTTTTTGAAGTATCTTTTGACTCAACATTATAAGTCATATAGAAATACTAGTTTTCCTTTCAGTTCTCTCTGATTCCATCACCCAGACTGTTCATTTTACTTTCATTTTGTCAAGATTAATGTCTGTATCACATTTTATAACTGTAATTAAGTCTTCCTTATTTGTCTGTTCTGAAAGTTGAAAACCAATGAACAGTATCCATATTACTACACCTGTGTCAGTATTGGGCCCTGGGAAGCTAAGTAGTGTGCTGTTACACTTCTTTAGAGTTTCAGTGTTGCCTTATGCCACTTAAGAAACCTTTCTAGCATCAGATTCAAATAATAGCCAACAATTATTGAGCACTCATTATGTGCCAGGCGCTGTTCTAAAAACATCATGTGTGTTATTTCATTTGATCCTCCCAACAGAAAGTAATATTCTTGTCTCTACTTTACCAAAAAATAAAGGAAATGTCAGAGAGATGTAAAGTACCTTGATCAGCTGGCAGTGTTTGTCATCAAGCTATAAAATGCTATCCTGTGCTATCCACCCTAGTGATCTCTAGAGCAGATGGGCGCTCTGTTTGTGTGGTTCTGACAAGAGTCTTTCAGTCTTGGGTGTGCTCTCTGATAACTGCTCTATGTCCTCCTTATCTACAGTCCCTGATTATAGGATTCTAGGATGTCTTGGGTGAATACTTAGAAAGTGGTGTAGGAATGAAGGGTGCCCTTGGAGGAGGCTGAGTGAGTTTGGGACTTTCACTCTTTCGGGGAATTTTCAGTCTTTGCTTTTTTTTTCCCTTTGAGTTTCTTAAATGAACCCTAAGTTAGCTGGGGTAGTAACTACTACACCTCCTTCTCTGTCCTTCAGCTGCTCATCTTAGAAAACCTATAATTAACATAATATTTAATGGTGAAATATCAAAAACTTACCTTATAAGGGAATAATGCAAGAATGCCGGCTCTCACCACTGTCACTATTCAGTCATTGCGATAAGGGAAGAGAAAGAAATAAGCGTAAAGATGAGAAAGAAGTAAAACTGTCTCTGTTTGCAGATGACATGATTATGTACATAGAGAATCCTAAGTAAGGAATCTGCGAAACAACTAGAAGACCTAATAAGTGAATTAAGATTGCAGAATTCAAGGTTAATATTTAAAAAATTGATTTTATGTTTACATTGTACATTGTAGCAGCAGAAAACCAGAAAATGAAGTTCAACAAACAAATTCATTTATAGTAACTACAAAAAAACACACAAACTAGTTAGAGATAAATTTAACGAAAGATGTGCAAAACCTCTAAAAACACCAGAATAATGCCGAAAGAAGATCTAAGTAAATGGGGAAATTTGCCATGTTTGTGCATGAGAAGACTCAATTTAGATTTTGGTTCTTCCCAGATTGGTATATAGAGTCACTGCAATCCTAATAAAAATTCTACTGGCTTTTACAACTCAATAAGAAAACAGCCCAGTAAACATGAGCAGGAAAATTGAACAGATATTTCACAAAAGAAGGGATACAAATGGCCAATAAGCACATAAAAAGATGCTCAACATCAGTGACCATCAGGAGATGGAAATTAAAACCACAGTGAGATATACTGTACATTTATTAGGGTAGCTAAGATGAAAAAGACTGATAATACCAAGAATTGCTGAGAATGTGGAACAACTGGACTTGTTATACATTGCTGGTAGCAGTCCAAAATGATAGTTGCTTTGCAAAACTGTTCAGCAATTTCTGAAAAGTTAAACATAAACCTACTGTATCACTCAGCTCTTCTACCCCTATGTATTTACCCAAGAGAAATGAAGTGTATGTCCATCTGGGTGTTCACAGAAGCTTTATTACAGTAATCCCAGACTGGAAGCAATGCAGTCGTGTCCATCTTTGTTAGAATAGTCCCTCAATAGTTAAATGGATACACCAATAGGGATATAGCTATACGATGAAATATTATTCAGCATTAGAGAAACGTCTGATGTATGCAGTACGATTGTCATTAAACTGAATGAAAGAAGCCTGAAGCCAGGGGACATAACGTGTGATTCCATTTATATAAAAATCATAGAAAATGCGTGCTAATCTATAGTGACATCAAGCAAATCATTGTTTACCTCTGGAGCTAAGGGAACAGGGAAGGAGAGACCTGAAAGGGGCATGTGGAATTTTAAGTGATGAAATTTCTGTATCTTTTTTTTTTTTTTAATTTCTATATCTTGATCTTGGTGGTAGTTTCATGCACATGTGCAAGTGTCAAAACTCATTGAATTGTACACTTTACATAGTGCAGGTCTATGTAGATCATACATCAATGTTGATACAGAAAGTAGTGATGACAAGTGCATGGTAAAAAATATGTATTCAGTAAATTAGCTTTATTGGTGTGGGCCGGTTCTAGTTGCTGGTTCATATTTTCATAACATGATCTGAATCAGTTGAGATATAACAATCCTATTAAGGATCTAGCTGCCAAATATGTTAAGCAAATAAAAGACTTCTTTGTTTCCTAACAGTAAGAAGGTGTAATAGTGGAATCCGTTATTCTTGTTTTGGTTCTCGAGCTCGGGTTTCCTACGTTCCTTCTTTTTTTTCTTCCTTTATTTCCTTCTACGCTGTCTTAACGTACTACCCAGAATTATCAAAGTTGGATTTGTTGACATGAGAAGTAAAAAACCTTTTGTTTCTGACCTCTTAGTTGGTGAATTTGTAAATAAGGTCTTCAGACTTCTCTAACCATTCAGACTTCTCCCCTGTATGTTTAACTTTAGCTTTATCATTTCAGATATGGAATTAGACCAAGTAAATATAATAAAAGATCCATGATTACATGAATAATTTTTAATATGAGGAAGAGTAAGTGGAAAAAAGCCCAACTGTCCCTGTGTGGAAGCAGGGAATAAACCGTGAGCTGCAAAAATTGTAGTGATTTGCTCACCTTCTCCATTCCCCACATCTCATTTTAAAAAAGCCGTGGCATCTTTAGTCCCAAAGTTTAAACATAGATTTCCAGGTCATTTCCCCCATATGTCGTTGTAGAAGTCCTCTAAAAACTGTGTCCTTGTTTTTGGTGCTTCTGTAAGGTCTTCTACTTAATTCAAATTTTTGTTTTGTTTTCTATTTTAACTCAGCTTTTTTGATCTATACATTTATGTACCTCATCTAGTCATACTTAGGATTTTTTCATAAGAGGAAATGGATTTAGAAAATATGATTATCAGATGTGATGTTTAAACAAGTATGATATTTAAAATCTGCAAAAACTTAAAGAAAGTAGCAAGTCTTGGTCCCTGAGTTATTCTTCCTGGATTTTCCTAGCAGGTGATTTAGGTCTGCGAATATAGGGAAGAACGTAGACTTAAATTATTGTCTCTGATTTAAATTCCTACAGACTTTTTGATGTTAAGGTTCTTTCAGAATTGGGAATGGTAACAAGAAAAGCCCTTCTTTTTAAAAAGACACTTTCCTGTGGGCATGTCTACCTTATATTAAAAACAAACTTATTTTTGTATTTACTTATGCGTTTATATAAGTATATATAAAGGCCCCGAAAGGAAAGACAAAGAACTAAGCGTGTACACACGCAATATTGTTGGGTCTTTGCCATCTACTTGAACAGAAGATAAGGTGCGCCTAACTTCAGAAGAACGCTCAAACTCTGGGTATCTTGGGTAAATTGTAACAAAAACCAGCTTAGGGGAGCTCGAAGCTTAGGAGGGAGCCTAGAAGGGTGGTGTGCTAAGAGGAATTTTCCTGTCTTCAGAGCCATTGAAGACCCTGACCTGAAACTGAGTGAGGCAAAGGTAATTGACAGGGTGATGGAGTTGGTGGTGGGCAGAAGCAATAAGGAGGAAAAGGTAGAAATTCCAAATGGCCACTAGAGAGAAGGGGAAGGCAGTACTAAGGAATTCTTCCAGGCTGCAGATGGAGAGTATTGCTTTTATATCAAGGCCAGCTCAGTTGCCCATTTTGTCATATCAGATGTCCAACATATGCCCAACCACACACATAGACACGCGCGCACACACACACACACACCCACCCCCTTGGCTAACAGAACTATTTTGGAAATCATTGTTCTCATTAATCAAATATTACTGGTTAAATGAGAATTGACCAGGAAGTAGTTTTTGTTTGAAGACTTACTGTAAATAAATACCTTTAGGAATATTCACATTCATGTGTAAATTGATTATAATGATCATTGTCCTCTCCTTTGCCCCAAGACATGATTTTCATTTTGAACATCTGTAGGTTGTGTGCTTGAATGTAGGGACTGTCTTTTATTTGTGTTTCATGACACTAAATCTGTTGGGTAGCTCAGGTATACACATGTAGAAAGGACACTCGTCATGGTTCAGTGAAGATAAAGGATGTTTGGATGATAGTTTTTTTTCTTTTAAGTGATTCCTTGGTGTTAGATTATTTCGTATGCCCTTCTACATTGATAATTTAAAGAAAACAAACAAGTCAAAGTTCTGTGAGACTTGAGGGAAACAAAATTGCAGCTCTTGTATGTGTGGAACTTTATCCTCAGACAGTTACTTTCAGAATTTTTGTTAGGAAGCATTGTACTTGGCCCATGATCAGATATTTTCCTTAGGCTTTTATAAGTTTTTTTTAAAAGTAAATTATCCTTTAAGTTATGAAAATGTGATGAAGCCATAGCATCTTGTTTATTTTCTTTATCAGTTTGAAAGCAAAAACATCAGATGGTAACTATTAAAACTTAAATTGTATACATTGAGCAGAGAGCAGAAGTTATTTCCAAATCGAAGTACAGGAAGCTTTAAAATGCTTGTTCATCCTTTATCAGCATTACTGAATGAATCAGCAAGTTACGAAGGTCAGCAAACCTTTATTTTGAATTATAACAATAGCATATATTTCCAAGAATATAGAAAAATTCAGGTGTAACGTAGGAATCTAAATTTGGTGTTAGTAAACTAACAGAATTTTAAATCTGGAAGGTTCCTTGGGTGGTGGTGTATCTTACCTTTTAGGTTTGAGAAATGTTAGAAGGTCACTGACAGATGTTAGAAAGATGTGTATTAGTCTTTAGTCATTACGTTATTGGGTGAAAATGGATTACTGACCACTTGGATGGTTTTCAGAATTAGGAAAATTGATTATCAGATTAACTTTCTGTTGTACCCCATATTGATGAGGCCAGGGTCATGGTGTCTTTGTTCATGCAAGTCAGTTGTACTGGCTTTGTTTATAGTTGTCAAGTCTTCTCCTTCTTTGGCCAGTTGTCTTGCAGATATGTTTCTGGCTCCCAGAGGTGGGCTCCCTTTTGCTGCTCCTGACTCTGGGAGAGCTATCCAAGGAGTTTTCTCTGAGTGCTTGGCATAGTGGCATTGTTTCTATATATACCAGAATAGCTGCTTGCCCTGTGTTTGGAAGAAAATGTAGTTGATCTATGTTTTGGATTTGTAGTAAATATGTGAAGTCATTCATTCAGAAGCAAGTTCCTGCATTGAGTCAGGTACGGTTATGTTATGTGCTTGAGTTATGGCAGAAAACAAGTCAGACGAGATTTTGACATTTAAGCTGAGATATAAAAGATGAGGGAGGAGTTAGTCAGCTGAGGAGTAGGAGAAGTGCAAGTAGGAGGCACAGTGTGTTCAAAGGCCCTGAGGTCGAGAGGAGCTTGGTTCCCTGGGGCAGGAAGAAAGGATGGTGAGGCTAGAGAATAGCAGGAGAGGGAGACAAAAGTTTGAGACAAGGCTGGATTAATGCAGGTCTGGAGGATAGGCTAAGGATTTAGAATTGATCATAAGAAATCTGTAAGACAACGTTGGGTTTCGGCAAGGGAGAAATCACTTCGATGTGGGAGAATAAATTGGAGGGCATCTAGAGGGCCATGAGGGGGATGAAGCTTTTGTTATTATTATCGTTATTAGGAGCAGCTGATATTTCTTACTTGTTTGCTATAGGCCAGGCACTATGCGAAACCATTTACCCTCATTGTCCATGTAAACCTCATGACAATCCAGTGAGGTTCTGGAAACCAAGACCTGGCAAGGTTAAGCAGCTTGCCCAAAGGTCATATAGCTAGGTAATGGCAGAGCTGGAATTTGAACCTAAATAGTGTGTGATTCTAGACCCTGTGTGTTAGCCACTGGGTTGTGTTTTCCACGCATGAGATGATGGTCCATTAGTGGTTCTTGAAATTGAGTAGATCACAACTGGATTTTTTTTTTTTTTATAGAACAGAATAGAAATTAGAATACTTTGTGCTAGTGAGGATAAAATATTGATATGTGAAACTTAGTTTCACTTTTTATTTAATATATTTGTACATGTGTGAACTTAGAAGCCATTACAAAAGGCTGAGCAGCATTGTCTAGACAGGAGCCAGTGATGTCTTGGACTAGAATTGTGGCAGTGCAGATGGAGAGAAGCGGGTCTCAGTGGTTAGAGGCAGAAGTAGCAGGTCTCAGTGAGAGATTGCATACAGGGGCTGAAGGTGTCGGGATGAGTCCCAGGGTGCTGGGGGGAGCAAGATCAGTCATGGCATGTGTATATGCTCAGTCTACTTTGAGTGAGACACTTCTTGGGTCCTCTTGAGTGGCTGTTTGTTGTACTGTTTGGGTCTCTGGCTTCTCTCAGCTGCAGCTGGGGCTTGAGGTTGGCTTATCACCCAAATCTGTGTCTCATAGCAAATCTGTAAGTTGGCCGTGAACTTATGAAGTGATCTGTCACCCCAAACTGCCTAAACAGGAGGGCTGAGCCAAGAGTAAATTCTTTCTGGAATTCGAGGTGAGTAGTAAGGACACGTATGTGGACTGACAGCAGCTCTAAAGTGGAGGTACGGAAACTGTTTTTGCTGTAGTTCCCTTGAGAACCAGGGCACCTTTAGGTTGCAGTGTTGAAGAGTCCAGAGTCCCCTTTCTGATGTTCAGGTCCAGTTCATTTGCTCCTGGCTCTCTGGGAGGCCCATTTTCCTGTTTTCATGCACAACCTTTTAGTAATACCTGCTCCCCATAGTACTGCAGTGACTTTCTACACCGTGTGTTCAGCGGATACTAGCTGGAGACAGATACGGAGTAGTCAGGGCTTAGTACAAATCCTCATTCCTCATCTTACGGGTTTTTTGGCCACAGCCAAGATACTTCTTACTGAGCCTCAGTTTCCTTATCTATAAGGATGGGATGATATAAGAGCATCCATGTCATAGGGCTATAGTGAAAAGTGGGTGAGATAAGCTGTGTCAGCACTTCAGGCCAGTGCCTGGTACAGAATGATGGCTTTATGAATATTTGCTGTTAGTTTTTTGTGTTTTTAGGATAGTTTCTCGAGAGACTTAAGCATGTTTATGAGCAAAGTCTAATGGGAAGAAGCTCGCAGAGAGAGAGAGAGTTTGGACATATGTGAGAAGACAGTGTTAAGACACAGTACTGGATTCCAGAGAAGCAAGGATGGTATGAGGTTAGGAGCAGACATTGGGGACTGTTTTCAATAGGAGAGGGAACTGTGGAGGTGGTGGGAGGGGGTAATATTTTCTGAGATTGGATTCCAGTTATGGTTGTCTACTGGGGGAGACACTAATTGAGGAGAAAAGTGACTACTTGGAAGGCTGTTGTGGAGAACGGGATATCGGGGCACACAGAAGAATTGGTGAACAGTGCTGAGACCGTGAGTTTATAGTGACACCAGCCTACGTGTTTTTATAGTTTGCCTGGCTGTGCGGTGTTCGGCAGAATGACGAGATGTAAAAGTAAGATGAGTCTAGTTGTAAGGGTTTGCAAGGCAGATGCCAGAAAAAAATGAAGAGGCTGGGAACTTGGGTGCAGGACAAAGGCCAGCTGTTGAGTCTGGCTTGGCTGGGGAAGGGGTACATAGTCCTGGAGAAAGTGGAGGGCAGTGGTCTGTGTGGGACCACACACAGGGTACATGATCTCTTTGATAGTTTCTTCCTTACTATTCCTAACATTAATTCCTTGTGTTGGTAACTGAAATATTAAGACTAATTGTTAAAGGGAATTTACTACTCTTTCGAATGGGCACAACCCAAAAGTTAAGTTAGTTCTAGTACCGAATTTTGAAGTTGCTATGATTTTATGTGGTATGCTGATGATAGGTTGTGAGCCTTAACCTACGGTAGAGTTTAGCCCCATAATGAGACATTTTATTTTCATTGACTACTTCTGAGGAACTTAACATTTTAGCTGTATCGAACACTTCAAAGATAAACACATAAGTAGGATAGAATTCATAGATGCATTTCATGTGTTTGTGAGTAAAACAACCTGTCTTTGAGACAGAAGTCACCCATGATCTGGGCCCGGTGTGCCTGAACTTTAGTAGTCCTCTGGTCTCCTTTCATTTTTGTTTGGAGTATAATGAATCAGGAAACAATAACGTTTATTCAGTCACTGAACTTTTGAGGACCTTCTTGTTTCAGGCAGTGAGTTAGTTCAGAAGAACAAAAGTGAATGGCAGGGATGATACCTGTGAGGAGTTTCTCAGCCTTATCATCGTGCCATAGAGGGGTATGCACACATACCTTGGGGGTGCTCACCGCTGGCCATTGGGCTCTGGAAGAGAATACTGGAACTTCTCTTTTGATTTCTTACTTTCAGTCTCTGTGTGTTTTCTAAGTAATATGTACGAATAGTACATGATTGAAATATGTAGACGTACATGTATCGTGGCTATCCTTTTTTGCTAGTAGTTTGTATATGATCAAAAATGGTGGTTATTGTATGTCATAATATTTAAAACAATATTTAAAATAGGGTATATTTTAAAACACATTTTTGATAACTTACGTTTGAACATTTTGAGAAAACTAAGGGTTTCTGTGTATGGTAAAGCATATTTTTAATGATGAAATAGTTGTACTTGTTGCCTCCATTTTGTAGTGTAAAGTAAGACTTGTTCTTATAAAAAGACTCATTAAGACCTGGCTTGACAAATTTGAGTCTTTTTCTCAAGTCATTTTCTTCCTTATGTTGGAGGAACCTTACCTTATGTAGAATGTGTCCCTTGTTATAAAGCACCAAGGCCTCCTACCGGCTGTCAGTGTTGGGGAGGGGGGCATGGAGAATGCTGGAATGCCATATGCCTGTTCTACTGCCAGTCCCATCCCAAGGGTGACCTCTGAGGAACTACGCACACGCCCATTAACATCATGAAGCAACAGGATTGGGATGCCACCCAGAAATTTCCCAGACCTAGTCTGTTTGCTCATTAGAGGTGTTTCCTCAGGGTGAAATGTTTCGCTTTCAGAGAGCTATGAAATCCTTGGTTCAAAAAGTTCTTGCCTCCCTCATCCTGAGATCCTTTTTTCTGAAGTTAGAAAAACTAACTAAAAATGGCTGTGAAAGAGCCTATTTTAAATGAAATAAATTAATAAATGTGTATAGGTTCTCTAGAGGCTTTCGTTTTCATTTTTGTTTTTGTGATGAGTATTTTGTATTTGACACTGTCATTTTAAAAAATACTTTTAACAAGACTTTATTCAAGTGAAGTCGTGCATGTGTTTTTGCAGGTTTGATGACGACTAGAAGCATGCTTTCACTGAACTTCCCGGCACCATTTGTTACGCAGAATGTCTCTGAGTGAGAACGCGGTTTTTGCCTATGAATCTTCAGTGCACAGCACCAATGTCTTGCTCAGCCTCAACGACCAGCGGAAGAAGGACGTGCTGTGTGACGTCACCGTCCTCGTGGAGGGCCAGCGCTTCCGTGCCCACCGGTCTGTGCTGGCGGCATGCAGCAGCTACCTGCACTCGAGACTCGTAGGCCAGGCCGATGCAGAGCTTAACATTACTCTACCAGAAGAGGTGGGACAGAGGTCCATGTTTCTGGAAGTCACCCTGATTTTAATTTAATTGAACCTAATTAAATCTCTTTATGGTTTATGAAGTTAAAAATAAGACAGTGTCCTTCCTGTCATGAGGCCGAGGAGCAATTCCCGGGTTCTGCAACAACTCATTTCTTTAACTTTTTACCTGGAAATTATGACATTTTTACACGTAGAATCGTTAGTTTTGAATGTTAGTTAACAACGTTTATCGAGCAGTTGAAGAACTTGACCCACTGTTATATTACTTTTTTGAGAGAGAGCATGTGCATAGGGGAGGAGCAAAGGGAGAGGGAGAAAGAGAGTCTTAAGCAGGCTCTGTGCCCAGATGGAGCCCGAGGCGGGGATTGAGCTCATTATCCCGAGATCGTGACCTGAGCCGAAATCAAGAGTTGGTCGCTCAATCGACTGAGCCACCCCGGTGGCCCTATGTGACTTTCTGATAAAATGACCAAAGCAGGGCACAACCAGTGGATTGTAGACATTGGGAGAGGTCATGCTCAGAGTCATGGCCACACTATGTCACATTCTCTCCCTTTGGGCCTTTCCCTGTGATGGGAAACTGAGTGGGTTTAGGGTTCTAGAAATCATCCATTTTTCTAAGACACTGCCTCATGGAAAGCAGGTGCTCTGTAAGAGTTCTGTTCCCCCTTTCTTCTTTCTTGGGATTGTTTCTATGTATTGGTAAACAAAAGATGATTTCATGTCATAATTCTAGAGCTTGGTTTTACACATGACTTTCTCACCAGCCTGTTGTGGAGCTCAAACACCTAAATGTTTCCGTCCTTGTTATGTCCTGCCTCCGAGAGAGCTCTCACAGGCCCAGGAGGTCCAGGTTACACTTCTCTTATTAGAATAGCTTGCTTTTATTTAGTGAGTAACTGCAACTGGAAGAGTGTGAGCCTTGGGACACAAAATAGCAGTTGTTAAGAGGAGTTTGGAGAAAGTATGTAGAACTTCTTTGTTTATGACAGGCCTGTGCGGGCTACTCTGTGATGGATACGAAGCTTACGGTTTAGCTTATGCCGGTCACCCATCAGTTTGGGGAATCAACAGATTGTCACTTCTGTGGCAGAGGTCAGTGAATAAGGTAATACCAAGAAAATGATAAAGGCCAACTATGGGTTAGCCTTTGTTTTTAAAAAGTAGCAACACATATCATAGTGGCAGTGGTTAATGTTTTTATCTCATGTGAGTAAAACTGTAATTCATGTGTCTTTAACCGTGGAATCTATCAAGTGGAGGGTATGGTTCTAATGAATGGGGTGTGTTAGGCATGCTTTTCCAGACTCCTAATTAGCTTTGCATTTTCTAGAAGAATATTTTTACTTACCAAATTAAAAGACCTTTTTTTATAATGATCACAAGTAAGTTATTCATCTCTCTATTCCTCTTCTACTTTTATTTATCTGCTAGACCACTTTCAAGTGATGCATTTGTTTTTATTTTATATATTAACAGGTGACAGTTAAAGGATTTGAACCTTTAATTCAGTTTGCCTACACTGCCAAACTGATTTTAAGTAAGGACAATGTGGATGAAGTGTGCAAGTGTGTGGAATTTTTAGGTGTACGTGACATTGAGGAATCCTGCTTTCAGTTTCTCAAATTTAAGTTTTTGGACTCCACTGCTGACCAGCAAGAATGCCTAAGAAAAAAATGTATCCCATCACACTGTCAAAAATCAGACCTTAAATTTTCACTTTTGGACCAGAGGGATTTAGAAATTGATGAAGTGGAGGAGTTTTTGGAAAATAAAAATGTCCAGACTCCTCAGTGGAAACTGCATAGGTATCAAGCAAATGCAAAAGTATCATCTCCTCTGCAAGACAGTGCCAGTCAGACCTGTGAATCCATGTGCTTAGAGAAGGATGCTGCGCTGGCTTTGCCATCTTTATGCCCCAAATACAGAAAATTCCAAAAAGCATTTGGAACTGACAGGGTCCGTACTGTGGAATCCAGTGTCAAAGACGTTCATGCTTCTTCTGTTCAGCCGAATGAGACATCTGAAAATGAGTGTCTGGGAAGAGTCCAGGACTGTGCAGATCTGCAGGTGATTTTAAAATGTGAAGAAAGTAAATTAGCAACAGAACATGAAGAAACCAAGAAGAAAGATCCTGCTTCTCAGTGCCCGTCAGAAAAATCAGAAGTGACTCCTTTCCCCCACAATTCTTCCGCAGACCCTCACGGGCTCTATTCTCTGTCTCTTTTACACACATACGACCAATATGGTGACTTGAATTTTGCTGGAATGCAAAACACAGCAGTGTTAACAGAAAAGCCTTTGTCAGGTACAGAGGTTCGAGAGGAGAAAACATTTGGTGAAAGTCAGGATTTACATTTGAAATCTGACTCTGGCCCCAGGGAAGATAGTAGCCTTGCCTCCAGCGATCGGAGTAGTGTGGAACGAGAAGTGGCAGAACACCTAGCAAAAGGCTTCTGGAGTGACATTTGCAGCACAGACTCTTCTTGCCAAATGCAGTTATCACCTGCTGTGGCCAAAGATGGTTCAGAACAGATTTATTCACAGAAACGGTCTGAGTGTCCCTGGTTAGGTATCAGGATTAGTGAGAGCCCAGAGCCGGGTCAGAGGACTTTTACAACGCTGAGTTCTGTCAACTGCCCTTTTATTAGTACTCTGAGTACTGAAGGCTGTTCAAGCAATTTGGAAATTGGAAACGATGAGTATGTTTCAGAACCCCAACAGGAACCTTGCCCATATGCTTGTGTGATTAGCTTGGGAGATGACTCTGAGACCGATACTGAAGGTGACAGCGAACCCTGTTCAGCCAGAGAACAAGAATGTGAGGTGAGGGGAAAATGTGTGTGTCTTTAAGTCCTTGTTTTACCACCGTTAATCAGGATTCCCTCTGGGTCAGCTCCTGTTACACCACTAGGGACACATGAGCAGGCTCCGGGAGGGGGGAGGAAACCCATAGACCATGTGATCAGTACCAAAGGAGTGTGACGAAGTTTGAAGGACTTCTGTGTTCATATATTTCAAGCAGGTATTTTTATATTTGCCCTGGAGTGGATTCACACATTGGCTGTTTTAAGTGTTTTAGTCAAATACCATGTCCCAAGAGGGAAAAAAAAAAAAAGATTCTGATTGTTACATTGTACCTCCTGGAAAAATGCAACATATATTCCAGTCTTACTCATTGCCACAGGATCTCTGGACTAGTCACTTAGGAGTGACTTAGTGACTAGGTGTAGGAATGTGGCTTCTATGCTGAGTTTTCTTTGCCTTAGTTTTTCAGAGCCATTAATTTTTTTTCCCTATTTTCCCTTAGACATTTTAGCCGTTAATATAATGTCTTAATAATTTGGCATGAGTTACATGTAGCTGGTATGGTATTAACCTTACCAAGCATGATCTGTGTACTTTGTGTACAAATGTTTGTATTTGATAGCTGCTTTTTTGTAAAACATTACCATAATTCCAGTGATAATAAAGTCTTGTTGGTTCTTTATCATTTTCTTTAGTTTTCTAGCTGTTGGATGACATGGATTTAAAAGAGGGACAGAGGTTCTTCCCCACCCCCCACCTTTGGCTTTGGAAGGAGATAGTTGATGATTAATTAAGAAGTAATATGTATGCATGAGATATCGCTGTAGATTTGTTTATGGCATTTATAAATCCAGTGGTTGGAACTATGGAAAGAATGTTAAAAAATAAAATATTTAAGAAATTGTAAAGCATTTTATAAAACTAGCTTCTCTAAGTTTGAAAGACAAATTAAGTAGGTTGCCAGAGAAATTTGATCAGTGTTTTATAAGCATTTTTGATAATTAATATAATTCTCAGTTTATTTAAAAAAATTATCTTCTCCTTTTTCCAAATTTAAGTATGTTGAAAATGACTTTAAAATATTCATAAGGATTTTCTAACCATATCTATAATGGAGTATGAAATGTGCAGATTGTTGAGTTATGTGAAACTATATTCTCTTGACAGAAAACTTAATTTTCTGAAATGCTTTAGAAATTACTAGTGTAATTATATCAGTGTTACATTACTGTGTAATGTAAATCAAAGTATAAAATAGATTTTTTTTTTGGTTTTGTTAAACACATTAAAAACACTTTAGAAAGAGGTTTAAAGATATCTGTGGGTTATTAACATACCCCAGTAAAGGAACTTAAATTCTCTTTTTTTTATTTTAAATACATGAATATTTGTGTTAATATTTTTAATTTGCTAAAAAAAATATGCTTCTCAATTTTCTTGTCTTCTGAACCCTCTAAAATAGTCTAGAAATATTATCAGTCTTTTTTATAAGGGATTACATAGAAATTGGAAATAGAGGTCTTTTTTTTTAAGTCTAAATGACGTTCTCTGGAAAATATAGATGTATATCTTCCTCTTCCTAGATTTAAGTATAACTCCATAGTACGGCAACAATTACTAATGTTTATTTTACATTCTAGGTAAAACTGCCATTTAATGCACAACGAATAATTTCACTCTCTCGAAATGATTTTCAATCCTTGTTGAAAATGCACAAGCTGACTCCGGAACAACTGGACTGTATCCATGATATTCGAAGAAGAAGTAAAAACAGGATTGCTGCACAGCGCTGTCGCAAGAGGAAACTTGACTGCATACAGAATCTTGAATCAGAAATTGAGAAGCTGGTGAGTAGACAAGTTCGTCGTTACTTAAATTCCACCCTGTTCATTCATTCTTTCTTTTGTATAGAGGAAATCGCAATTTCAGTTCCTAAGTCAGCTATAATGCTCAACTATACATTAATTTCAAAATTTACCCATTAGCATTTTAAGAAAATAAGCTATATGACATTTTTAGAAAGCTTAAGAAATAAGAAAATGAGTTTTCCTAGACCATTTTACTTACGTGAGTATTCTACTCGTTTAGTGTGATACGCTATAATATGTACATTGAGAACTATTTCTGGGTGCTGTTTTTTAATGATATACAAATTGAGGATAGTTTTACTGACTACCTAATTCTTTTTTTTTTTTTTTTAAGATTTTATTTATTTGAGAGAGAGAGTGTGTGTGTGAGTGTGAGATAGCACGAGGTGGGGGGCCCACAGAGGGAGAGGGAGAAGCAGGCTCCCCGCTGAGCAGGGAGCCCGATGATGTGGGGCTTGATCCCAGGACCCCGAGATCATGACCCTAGCCGAAGGCAGATGCTTCACCGACTGAGCCACCTAGGCGCCCTACTGTCTACCTAATTCTTAGTGGTTGAGTAAAGATTAAAAAATGATGAAACACTTTAATTTTTCTGTGCGGTGTTTGGGATCTATAAAAGCTAATGTTCCAGTTGTTCATTTAAATGAGCTGTAAACTTGAATAACTTGTTTTGGTTGATACCAGAACAAATAAAACAACTTGGATCTTTCATCTAAGGGAAAAAAACTCATATGCTGGTATGAATAGAAAATTTAAGATCTAATGAGACTCTAAGTGAGAAGAATGCTTACTTTATTGAATCTTGTTATTTATTCCAGCTTCAAAAATTAATTGAAAAATGGATTAATTTGCACCCAAGTTTCTCTGTTCCCTAGTGGTTGCGGGAAGGAAGCATTGTATGAAACAAGACAACTGTGGTTAGAGACAGCAGGGCACCAGCACCTAGAAGTAGTGAAAACATTCTTTGAATATTTGGTTTTGAGTCTTTGTTAATTATTGGTGAAAGTTTAAAATTGTGATTGTAGCAAGTCTTCAAGCACAAACATTCTAGTACAGCAATATTTTAGTAAAAAGAAACAACCTGTCCAGGAGATCCTGTACCTGGTTGTCATGATAACGTTGTGATTTCCTCAATTGAATCCCTCTTTGCCCGCATCACAGAAAAACAAAAGCAAAAATAAAAAACCAGCTTTATATACCTTCAGAAGGGTGGAAAAATAAAAACTTACTCATAGTTTATGGTCAGTACCCTGTTTACCTGTTACATTAATTTGGACACTGGCTGTAAGAAACAAACCATCTGAAGCATGAATGAATGACTTAATGAATGCATATGTTGTAAGGATATAGGTGTGTCTCACATAGAAGCCAAAGAATGGAGCAGGCCTGTAAGTAGCATAGAACAAGGAAGTGGAAAACTGCCAGGAACCCGGAGAATCTTCTCTGTCAGCCCGTCTCTCTGCACCTGCTCTGTGTGCCACTCAGTGCACACGGGGAGAGTGGCTGCAGCCTGGCTCCTGAATAGTTTCGCTCTCCTCCAGGGTCTAGTTCGGATGGAGACTACACTTTCAGTTCTAAATTCCCAAGGAGGTGAGCATTTAATTGGCTTATTTCGGCTCTTGTCCTCTTCTGGGACAAGAGAGCAGGACAAATAGCAACAACGTGGCTGCCGAGAGCCCAGCTCTGGGCAAGCCGAGCAGATAGCCTGCCAGTGATCTGCTCACCCAGCTGTGCACCAGTCTGAGCTCAGCCCAGTTTCATTCCTCTACCCAGTATCACCAGGGAAGACATGCTAGCTTTTTTTTTTTTTTTTTTTTTTTAAGCTGAGTGACTTGCCTTGTGTTTTAGCTCCTTGAACTCTGCTCCGTCCTTCATACTGCTCGCAGTTCTAGTGATTTATGCGGGCTCACTGCAGTTGCAAAGGGTCAGGGGCACTTGTAAAGTTCATTCTTGCCACAGATGTCTCTCTCAGGTGAAAGTAAGCAGAGAAAGCTATTTATTAGCTTATAGGAATAAGAAAGCTGGCCCTTTTCCTAGAAGTAAAAGAATTTGAGCCTTAAGGTATTTTATTATGTTAAGAAGTTTACTTGGAATTTAGACCCTGGTTATTGGGTGGTGTTATGGGTCTTGTTGTCTTTTGTAAAGAGAGAAGGACCAACAGTAGTTACAGCCACACTTCTATCACAAGTTTGTATTTAGTAGTATGGGGAGTTGAGAATATGGAGGACTGTGACAGATTTGTTTTCGTTCTTTTTTTTTTTTTTTTTTCCAATTGAGATGACACTCTTTGGAAACATGGCCAGTAGACAAGCAGTATTTCCCAATATTTACAGTCTGGGTGGTATTTTAGCAAACCTATTTAAGGGAAATTACTTGTTTCATAACTAAACAGCTGAGCTAATATAGCCAATAATTGATTAGGTTAACATAAATAAATGCACAGTAAATATTGCCTTGGTAATATTTACAGTAAATATTCAGATGAAGGGTCCTATATTTTAGTAAGCTTTAGTCTTTGGCTATTGGCTATAAACTTTTTTGTAGTTTGTTCTAAGAGTAATAGCATAATAGACTGATGGATCAACATATGAAAAAAAGTGTTTTGATTACAGTAAGAATAGTAATTCTAAAATGTCCTCAAGGTGGGTCCATAGAACAATGATCATGTATAAAAAACACTTCGGTAGTCTGAATGTGCTGGGAAAGCTAAAGGGTGATGTTAGTTCGAATTCAATAAATTAATGAGTTGTATTTCTCAACAAGAAGTCCTGCCAGAATCTAACCAGAACCTTTGAAGAAAAAGAAAGACATGTTTTTATTTGGTGGATAAATTGACGGTAAATACTTCTAACATATGTTTAAAATTTGATAGCATATTAGAGGTTAGGCATTGATTTGGCATTGCATTTACTATAATGATTTTAAATATGTATAATCTATAAACCAATAACATGGCTTTTTTTTTTTTTTAACCAATAAACAAAGTTCAAGAATCATTCAACTTCTGTTTTGTGTTTGGCTTATAAAGCTCTTATCTTTATAGGATTCTTTACAAGGTCCATGTTTCTTTTTTTTCGGAACATTAATTCAGAAAATAGGAAATATTATATTTCTATATCATTTGGACTCAAGGAAAGGTAACCCTGAAATGAAAGGAACTTAGCTTTTAAAGAAAAAAATTACCGAAGTGTATTTCTCTTAGATAGAATCAAATATTGATTGAAATCAACTTATAAGTGATCAGAAATCAGAATCTTCACAAAAGCCCTTGAATTCCGACATCGTTTTGTTTCATTGCCGCTGTCTGTTGTGATCGTATAGGAGTACAGAGACCTCATCTGTCCTTAGAGTTTGCATCTTGTGGGGAAGATTGCATTATTTTATTAAAAATAAACCTGTTCTAGTACTGGTTAATAATAAACCACATGCTACTGGCTGCTCTACCCACATGCACACTGCCATCTCCAAACACACCCACTGGGCCCTTCTGGAATTTGCCCATTGCCATTCTGTGATACCTTTGAGCAGCACACCTTGAAATGTGGTCTGTGGACCATTGGCATCAGAGTTATCTGGGGATGTCCTTTCAAAAATGCACTTTCCTAAAAAAATAATCAATAGAAGAATAAAATGCCCGTTCTTTAGTCCCACCCCAGAGCTGTGGGAGGGGCCCAGAAGCATGCATTTTATCAATGATTCCAGGGAGAATCTTTATGCACATTAAAATTTGAGAGACTATTGCACTGGAACACAGAGTTCAGATGGAGGCTGTGGAGTCAAACAGCTGGAAATTCTGCCTGGCTATTTGGTAGCTTTGTGGCCTGGGGAAATTATTTTACCTCTAGTACCCGCATTCCCTCATTGGTGATATGGGTATAAGGATAGCATCTCCCTCAGGACTAGTGCAAAGATCACATGCCATCAGGGATGGGAAGCTTTTTGTATTGCTCAGTACATGTTCAGGGCTCAATCTTATAGTTGCATTTTGAAATAAAAGTAGTTCTCTCATCTTTGAGCATCTGCCAAGCATTTTAGATGTTGTGCTGGGTACCCGGAAATCAAAGATAAATGAGAGATAGTCCTTGCCAATAAAATGCTTATATTCTCACAGGGAGCCAGGTATATGTGTTCTCATGTTTTCTTGAGATTTGTCTTCCTCCCTTGCATTCTGAAAATTTCAGGCTTTCAGAAAAGTGAAGTGGGGGCGCCTGGGTGGCTCAGTTGTTAAGTGTCTGCCTTCAGCTCAGGGCGTGATCCCAGGGTCCTGGGATCGAGCCCCACATCAGGCTCCCTGCTCTGCTGGAAGCCTGCTTCTTCCTCTCCCACTCCCCCTGCTTGTGTTCCCTCTCTCGCTGGCTGACTCTCTCTCTGTCAAATAAATAAAATCTTTAGAAAAAATAAAAACAAGGGAAAGTGAAATGGATAATATAATAAACAACCTTATGTCAATTCAACAATTACTCACATTTTGTCACATTTTCTTCTCTGTTGGTCTTTCTGGGCAGATGTGTCCTGCTCTGGTTGGTTGGTCTGTCTGTCTTTGTCTCTCTCCCTGTCAGTCCATTTTGGTCTCTTTCTAACCACAGTTGGTTGATCTTGGTCTCACTGTCTTTTCTCTTGGTCTCTATTGCTCTTCTTTTATTTTCTGAATCATTTAAAAGCTACCACATTATGACATTTCACCCCTAAATGCTAACACATGTATCTCCTAAAAAACAGACATTCTGACATATCTTTACCAATATTTTTATCACACCTGTGAAAATTAATAAATCCTCAATATTATATGTATTCCCTATTCACATTTACCCTCATTGTTCCCCAAATATATGTCATAGATACACTTTTTTTCTCCCCAAACTAGGGTCCAATTGTTATGCCTTTTTAGTCTCTCAATCTAGAGCCCCCCACCGCCTTTTTAAAATCACAATAACTTTTTGAGGAGTCCAGGCCAGATTTCCCTAAAATGTCCCACTTCTAATAATTGTCTGATTGTTTCCCCTTGGTTTTAACTCATTCTTCCATTTCACATAAGCTGCGAAAGTTTAAGTTGTCAAATTGAAATGAAAGGTGAATTGGTGTTGTGTCCTTTCTGTTGTATTGATTGGCATGGTGGGGCACGTGCTGTCAGGGTGTCCTAAATGAGTAGATGGGAATTGATAGATCATTTTCCAGATTATCTTTTTTGCCTCTGTTAATTGTTCAGTGATCTGTGGAGTGTTACTTAGGCCCTTTAGGAACATCCTGTTCTCCACTACTCCTACATTTTTTGTTTTCTAGTGTATGTTGGTGGCCTTTACCATGGATGTTGAAAAATAGTGACTTTTCTAATTCTGTCATTTATTCCACTTATACTCATGCTTAATTGACATTCCTCTTTTATTTTTATTAATTTTTTTAAAAGATTTTTATTTATTTGAGAGACAGAGAGCACAGAGGGAGAGTGAGAGGGAGAAGCAGACTTCCTGCTCAGCAGAGAGCCCGAAGTGGGGCTCGATCCCAGGACCCTGAGATCATGACCGGAGCCGAAGGTAGACGCTTAACCCACTGAGCCACCCAGGCACGGTGTTTGATGTTGATATTTTTTCAAACTTGGCCAGAAAGAGCCCCTCAAGCCAGCTGCTGTGTCCTTTTGACATGACCCCATTAGTGATTCTGTGCCACCTGGAGTAACATGTCACAAGCTCATCTTGGACCTCCTGTGTCCCAAGATTTGGAATCATTTCTTTCTCCAAAATTCCCTGATTTCTTTTAGCAGGTATTAAACTTAAGAAAGCATATTTATTGCTGGAGTGGTGTTGAGCTGGGACGTGTGTGTGTTCGTGTGTAAAATCATGAGTACATTCAGTATTTACGTCATGCTTTGATAAAGTTAAAAGTATAATAGAAATCACAAGTTCATGTAGATATTGTCAATAAAAATTTCTCAGTATAGAGCTTTTGTCTTTGCTTCTATGTTTGTGTTTTATCTCTTTCCATTACAGGGAAAATTTTGGCTCCCAGTTATATTAATATATTTTCTGTTTGCTTTATGCAAACATATATTTATAATATACTGACTACATATATATAAGTATAAAACAAACAGTAAATATGTTGTTAAAGTAATAGTAAATATAATTATATGTATTAGTATAAAGCAAATAGTAAATATATCATAACTATATTGTAGTTATAATAATTATGATTATATGTTAAAAATATATAATTATATATTATATATAATAGTCACAAAATTACAGCATCAATATTCCTATTAACAATAAGCAGATGGAGTAAAAGTTAAGATTTGTTTGCCCTTTTTTGTCCTCCAATATATTCCATAGTATTGAAGTTTAAAAGTTATTTGAAGTAATTTTTGTCTATGCTAGCAATCTGATATACAATGAAATTAATTTGTCTCTGTATTTATTACTGTGATTTACTCTTCACTGTTTTTGTGTAATTTTTGAATATATAAAACATTGATATGATTCAGAAGTTAAAACTATGTTTAAGAAAAGCTATACTCAGAAGTCTTGATCCCATCCTCTCCCTATACCCTATTCAGAGCTATTTCCTATGGGTAACTTTTTATTAGTCTCTAAATTTTTTCCTTGTGTTTCTTTTCTAAAAATGGGTTAGCATTTTATGTTTATTCTTAGTACCCTTCCTGCTACATAAACATTCTATATATACATTTCTGTATTTCACTCTTTTCACTTAAGAAGTGATTTCTGGGAGGGAGGGAGAAGTGATTTCCAGGAAATATTTTCCTTAGTTCAAAAAGGTTGTCATTTTTTTTTAAAAGAATTTATTTATTTATTTATTTAGAGTGTGATGGGTAGGGGGCAAGAAGGAGAGGGAGAGCGAGAATCTCAAGCAGACTCTGTACTGAGCTCAGAGCCCACCGTGGGGCTCAATTCCATGACCCTGAGATTATGAGCTGAGCTGAGGTCAAGAGTCGGACACCCAACTGACCAAGCCCCCCCAGGCGCCCCAATGTTGTCATTCCTTTTACAGCTCCATCTGTTCAACTGTGACTGTACCACAGTAGCCATACCAGTTTCTTATTGGTGGATGCTTGGGACACTGCAGTGAATAACCTTGTACATTTTTTTGTGTATGTTTAAGGAGATGTGTCTTTCGGATGGATTCCTAGAAGTGGGATTGTTGGATCAAGGGTAAATACACATGTAATATTGTTAGATTTGAGTAAATTCTGCTCAGTAGAGGTTGTAGCAGTTTCCTTCCCACCAGCTGCATCTGTGTATCTGTCTGCCCACAGCCTCAGCAAGGAGTTTGTTGTCAGCTTTGGGATTTCTTTCCAGTCTGATAGTGAGAATTGGTATCTCACGGTGGCTTTTATTTTTGTTTCTCTTATGAGTGAAACTGAGCATTTGTATTTATACTTTTAAGGGCCACTTGTATATTTCTCCTGTCTATTTAGAGGTTTTACCTCATAAGGAATCATTAATCACCATTTCCTAGTAGCGAGTACTATTTAGCTTAAAAAATTGTCACTGTCAGCTAGCCCTTTTGGTGCCAAATTCTTTCATTCCTTATCTTTATTGGATGGGTTATATTTAAAATATATATTTTAGAGTTCCTATGTTTGAGTGAATATTGCATACTAACTGTTGAAAATGTGGATTTGGATGTAAATTTGTTGTCATAAAAAATGCAGAATGGCACCAGAACGCCAGTTTTCTTGTTCTTATAGATCTGTGGTTAAAGCCACAGAACCTCAAACTTGTGCTTTATACGATTATATTATAGGAAAATTAAAATATATTGTAGAAATAGGTAAAAAAATTAAAATCTATAGAAGTAGGTAAAAGATTAAAATATATGGTAGAAAATATATTGTAGATGCTGGTGGTATGTTTGGGAGGTATCTTTAATAAGATACCACGAAGCGATTAAGTTGAATTACTTTTATTTAATGAGTATTACCGAAGTAAATTTGTGTTTTAAAATCAGAGTGAAATGGAAAAATCAGGTAACTGCCTGGAAACTTACCTGTGTAGGAGTTCGAGTGCAGAGGAAAAGCTGGGAGCACTTAATTTATAGAACTAATCATGGTTGAGTTCCAGAGTTGTGCCTGTTGGTTTTAGTTGTAAAGAAGCAAGCCATCCTGCCTAGGACACAAAGAGGGTAGTCATATCACCCTTTATTTAGTGGGATAGGAGTAGGGAGAATATTTAAGGTCATATTGGTGTTTCTCTAAAGACACAGAAGTTATAAAATATTTGTCATCTTCGTAGTATCTGTAGGTTAAGTAGCAGTTCTGATTTCCGGGAGAAAGCTCGGAACATTCATTATTTTGCTTAGCCATGTTTAATTTAAAAGACCATTCAGCAGTTAACTTTTCATCTGTTGGGGGCGTCTGGGTGGCTCAGTCAATTAAGCGTCTGCCTTCGTTCGGCTCAGGTCATGATCCTGGGGATCCTGGGATCAAGCCCCACATCAGGCTCCCTGCTCCGTGGGGAGTCTGCTGCTCCCTCTCTCTCTGCCTGACACTCCCCCTGCTTGTACTCCCTCTCTGTCAAATAAATAAAAGCTTAAAAAACACAAAAAACAAAAACCATTTCATCTGTTTCTGTGTAGAACAGAGACTCGTCCAACTTTGATAGAGGAGTCCATGGCTGAGTATTGTGACTTAGGAAAAATACGTATTTTCTTCTGGAAGCTTTGTTTCCATCCTCATTTAGATTGGCTTCTGGGAGGCCATGAAAAGAAGTGGGCACTGATCACATTAAATGTGTTCCTTCTTGGGCAGGTAGAGGTAGGCCCTGTTCTTGCCTTCTAGGTACCTGTGGACTCATTTTGTCAGAAGCCTACAACTGACAAACTTTCTGTAACCAAAAATACACTGTTGAACATTGATTTTGGTTTTATTTATTCATTTATATATAAAAATTATATATAAAAATTATATATATTCTTGACCTATACCCATCTTTTCAAAATAGAACAATTGTATAAAAATCTGAACAAATTGGAGACTACTTGACAATATAAAATTTAGTACTTTGGGGCACCAGATGACTCATTTGGTTAAGCATCTGACTTCGGCTCAGGTTGTGATCTCAGGGTCTTGGGATCCAGCCCCGTGTCAGGCTCTCTGCTCAGCGGGGAGTTGCCTTGTCTCTCTCCCTCTGCCTCTGCTTGTGCTCTCTCTCTAATAAATAAATAAAATAAATTAAAAAAAAATATAGTAGTTTATATTCACTGCACATTTTCCCAAAATATTAGATGGCCTTGAAATATTTAAAAACTATCACTAAATTGGATTCACGTGTAATTTTTTTAGAAAAACTTTTACATAAAACAGTAGCAGCACTTTTGTATAAAGTAAATTTCTTTTTACCCTTTTAGCTATTTTTGTTCCAGAATAGAATCTATTTAAAGGATGGTCGTTGTGGATTATCACTCTGAAATAAACCATCTAAATGTTAGCTTGCAACCTCTGCCCCCAGAGCCTGCCAGCAAGCAGAAAGCCAAGAGAGTTGTCATGAATTGCACAGGAGAAACCTTCGACCTTCTATCAACATTTATTTACTCTTAATTTATAAATAGCTTGATTATTTGGTTTCCTAGCTCATACTAGGTAAGAAGCAATGCCGTGGTAGAATAGGAAGGATGAGGTGGGACACTGATGGAAAGAGATGTAGCAGCAGCCCGTGATGGTGGACAGGAAGGCAGGAGCCAGGAAAACTTTTGAAAACATTCTGTGGTCGACTTTCCTGTAGGGATAAAAAAAAAATTGAATAGTAATAATAACAGCACCAAAAATAATAATTAAGAAACAAAATTCCTCCCCAAATTCTTCACACTTTAGTAACTCACTCACTAGCTTTCTGACTCTGGGCATGTTAAACTCCGAGTCCCATCTTTGAAATGGGTTCGTTAGTACTTATATCAGCAGAGTCATTGCATGAATGGCATCGTTGAGACTGCATATCTGAAAGCGTGTAGCACAATAGCTGGCATGAAGTAAATGCTCAACAACTGTGAGTCATTCTTAGAGCCCCGCAACAGTTTGAGTTGCCGTAGTTACGGTGGGCGCACTTGTGCTTTCTGTGGTTGTGTTCCATCTCACGTGTCAGCTCGACGCTTGTTTACAATCTGCATAAACTATTTTGATCAGAAAACTCATGTGGAGTGACGTCGGGCTATGTCCTTCTTTCTCCCATTTTGTGCATAATTTGATATTTTGATGTGTTTTATTTAGAAAAGTGAGGATGTTTGACAGTGGGGCACTGCCCCCAGACCCTGCTAGAGGGATTATGTGTGCGTCCGCATCGTCTTCCTAAAATTGGAACAGTTCTGAATCCCGAGCTCCATCTCGGCCTCAGAGTTTTGGATGAGGGGCCAGGAGCCTCTGAGGTACTTAATAGATTTTTGAACTGAGTTGAAAGTAAAAATTCCATGTGATCTCACTTAATGAGAAGACAACGGTAGATAGGATTGTTTGGTTACCTTAGAAAGTTGGTCGAGCCGCTAATAACCACGAGTGTTTGTATTCTCTTCCCACCTGGCAGCAAAATGAAAAGGAGAGCTTGCTGAAGGAGCGGGATCACATTTTGTCAACTCTGGGTGAGACGAAGCAGAACCTCACGGGGCTGTGCCAGCAAGTCTGTAAAGAAGCGGCTCTGAGTCACGAGCAGATCCAGATACTCGCCAAGTACTCGGCGTCAGACTGCCCGCTCTCGTTTCTGGTTTCTGAAAAAGAGAGGAGTACTCCTGACGGTGAACGTGCTTTACCGTCCCTTTTGAGTTTACCTGAGGGGCCCGCAGCGGGGCCGCCCGCCTGCGAGCCAAGCCCGCGCCTCTGCAGCGCGCAGAGCGGCGGGTCGGGGGGCTGTGCGCCCGGCCAGGAGGCCCGGCCCGCTGCCAGCGCTGCGCCCGAGCTCGCGGGGCCCGGGGAGCCATGCCGCCCGGGGGCGGGCATCTCGGATTTCTGCCAGCAGATGACCGACAAATGTACTACTGATGAGTAAACCTGCATTCGCGTCCTTCCCACCGCTCAGTTTCACTGCATTTCCGAATTCTATAAAGCATAGTATAGCTTCTGTCTCTTAACGATATTGTTTTTTGCCCCTGGTAGTTTGCTGTTAAGGGAATTCCTCTGCAGTCAGTCCTGATCTTTCCTTGATTTCCACGAGATGCAGAAATTACATGCCTCCTGGATCCCGAAAAACCACCCGTGAAAATGCAGTGAGGCTTTAAAAGCTCATGTTTTAAAGAAGAATCACGGAGTCATGTCTTCCCAGTATGCAAAATAGATTTGAGAATGAAAACAGTGTATCAAACAGCAGCCTAACAGCCTGAAGCGTCTGCAGAGTTCCTACTGAGCAAGGAGCCCGCCGAAGTTCCGCAATCTGACCTTCCTGCGCTCCGCTGGTTTAGGAGAAAATGCCTCCCCGTAATGCTGATAGAGCTCAGTTCTGCCTTGAAGTCAACTAATGGGGAAAAACTTGTGTCGAATCGCAGTGTGAGAAGGACGTGGTCTTGCCTGAATCCTGGAGCTTTGCTCTTCTCCCACCAACAGCAGGATTGGTTGGCCTGCGCTGCGACTCCTAAGCTCCGGGGGGAGTAGGGGGTAGACAGCCGCGCGGTTGGCCTCAGGCGCGGGCCCCTGCTCCTCCGCGGTGTCAACTTAAGACATTCTGGCTGTGCAAACAGTAGATAAGTGTCGTTTTCCCTCCTTCCTTTTTTCTCTGCAGTCTCTGCCACATCTGGGTCCATCATGATCTGTTTCCTGACATTCTTGTCCTTTTTGGAAGAAACAGGACTTGGGATACAGTGGCGTGAGGGGACGCGTTGGCAGCTTTGTTGTAGGGATTACCAAAATCCCAGTCTGTTGGCCTTCCCCCCACAGGTCACCCCTGCAAGAGACCAGACATCTTTGCACCACGGGGAGAGAAGACTGCTTACAGTTATCAGGAGTGGCAGTTCATTTTTCATCCTATTTTTGAAGTCCTGTGGTTTACTAGTAAAAAGCGTTATTGCAGATAAAAATGTACCTACAAACAGCCGTCCAGGTTTGTGAAATAGGATGAGACTCAATCTTGTTCCATTGTGGGTTCGAATTTGGAAACCAGATGTAATCTTTCTCTCTTCCCCGAATCTGGTGTACAAGCGCACACCGATCATTTTGACGTGGGCATTTGGTAATCGGTCTTTGTTTTCAGTCCTGTTTTAAAATAAAGCTTTTATAATCTCAGCGCCTACCCCATAACATTTTGCAGTGGTTCGTAGCCATTCTGAAGTTACAGGCTTGTTGGAGAGTCAAACCTATAGATTATGAACCTTCTCAACAGTTTTTTCTAAAAATTGCCTATATTCACATTGGCAGAAACATTTGCAGAGCCTAAAGGGTACACAGGAATAATTTATTGTGTTGGATTGGAAAGTACTGAGTTTCACCAAGATCAGGTATCTGAGAGACTTTTATCGCTTGCATCGAGTCTAGTGAAGGACCTGGGTAGCTAGGAGACAAGCGTCCATCCTGCGGGAGTGAGTCTGAAGCGAGTAGACCTTTGCCCTGACAGCATATGGGGACCAGACAATATTTCAGAGTAATTTTGTCAAATGTTACCCTTTTCAGTGGGGAGGCGGGTGGTTGGGGGAGATATTGCTAGTATATTTTAAGTGGTTGTATGTTATCTCTGTTATTGACTTAGTTGTAAGAGAAAACTAGTTGGGCTTGCTTATTTTCTAGAGGCTTTTATAAGTATCCTTAAGAACTTGTCAGGGAGAGTAATCCTATGATAATGCATCCCATACTACGAAAGAGTGGTGTGTATATACCCTATCTCTATACTATCCCCGTGTAGCTATTTCTTTGATACTTGTAATTTTAAATTTTAACTTCAAAATATAAAATAATATAAAAACTTTTCTGGTTTACAACATGTAAAATCTTAGACAAACCAATGGAATCCTTGATCTCCTACCTCACTGTACACTCAGCTGTTGTTGTCATGTCCGTGTGTGTGTGCAAATGTCACATAACCTTTTGCTTTAATTGCTCCTGTAAATAACTGCTTTGAAAGGTTAATATTTTATGATACAACCTAGTTGTCTCCAGAATTTAAATATGATTTTTAAGATACTTGGTTTAAATTTCTCTCTACATATAAACAGTTTAGCATTAAGGGTTTATTTTAATGATATTCTGATTATTGGCCAAGTGTAATATTTTGTAAAATATAGCATTACCTTTAATAGCCAGCATGTAATACAAGTAACTACACTACCTCATACCTACATGATTTTCAAATCGTAATACAGAGGGACAGAGAGAGAAAAGATTTTATCTTTGTTTTTCGGCCATAAGGTGGGGAAATTTTCTATATATTGCATAGCATTACACATTTATGCCTATTTTAACATTAACTTCTAAAGAAGTTTTTTCTAAGAAAGTTTGTTTTGATTTTTTTTTTTTAAGGCTGCCGAAGAGGACAAATGACAGGATTATGTATATACAGTGTATATCTTTTCCTTCATGCAGAATTTTGGAAAGGTTGTTTTCAGTTTGTATAGGGCATATTTACGTAATCATTGTTCCTTATTCTATTAATTGGCCTTCTCAGTGCTTGATGATTTTTGAAAGACACTTATGTCTAACTCAGTAAAGTAACATTACCTTAAAATTGCTTTCATTGTTTGAATGCTACAACTATAGCCAATAATCTGTTGTGAAATTGTTACTTCCAGAACAAATATGTTTATAAATTAAATCTTGGTTCTCCATCTGTAAATTTAATAACATAATTTACTATAGCTTAATGCTTAACCAATTTTAAATAAGGAGTTAAATGACGATACAGGTTGCATGTGGACATTTAGCCACATTAACAACTTGGGGAAAAAAATCGAACAAATGGCAATGCTATAATGAATTCTCAGGTGAACTTTTTTCAGTTTTGAAACATCTATTTTGAATCTGTAAATATTTTAAGTGTTTTATTAGGCATGTGATAAACTATTCTTTGAAATCTATTGGGCAGTTAGAAAATTTAAAGCCATAATGGTAAAAGTTGGCATACTGATGGTGAAATAAACAGAAATTATAACATCTATTGATTTTTTTGTATCTTTCATAATATAATTTTCTAATAATGCAATAAAACCACTAAATTTATATATCCATGTCCTGTTAAGATCATGATTCGTTAAAAGGCAACTTTCATAGTATTTAATTTACATTCTTTCTCATGTGCTTATCCAAATGTAGCAAAACCATAAATGTTAGATATTGGTGATAAATTGACAGATAAATAAAATGATCTAAAATTGCCTCTAATTGAATAGAGTTGTACGTTCCATTTCAATTTTCTCACCTTTCATGTGAATTTACTGATTTTAGGCTTTTGATCAAAATCAGTATGACTTATGGAATTTGTATGAGAGAATGTTTCATTGTTTATTATGTCTGAAAAAAAATATTTCCAGCACTCAGATGGTTAAGGAGCACAGATTTTAGCCTGACTACTGATTTACTTAATCTCTGTGTTCTGTTAGAGATGTAGGGCTTTTTTAAGGGGGTGTTAGGGCTTTTAAGGAGGTATTATATTAGTCTTTAATTTTGTTTGTTTGTTTATTTATTTAGTAAGTAAGCAAGCCTCATGCCCAGCATGGATCCCAGTGCAGTTCTTGAACTCATGACTCGGAGCTCGAGACCTGAGCTGAGACCAAGAGTCAGATGCTTAACCAACCGAAGCACCCAGGTGCCCCATCCTCTTAATTTTTAAAGATTTATCTGCTGAGTCACCTCTACTAGGTTCCATTCAACTTCTAATCAGGCCTTGTAATCAAGCTTTGAGCAGCTGCTCAGAGCTATTGGCAGTCCAGAGCATGGTCTGGACCATTTGAGAAATAAAAAGATGGTAGGTGAAGTCCACGTTGCTGATGGAGGCCGGGCTGTAGTGCACAGCTCTGTAGCTGCTTTGCCCAGTGAATTTGCTAAAAGCAAACTCTGGATTTAGGCAGACTTGCAATGTTGAGGCCTGAGAAAGCTGCCTCTAAGGGATGGTTTCTCCTTTATGTGGACTCCAGCTGTGCAGCGCCAACTGTGGACAAGCCACTTGCACCCGACACTGATCCCTCCACCATTCCCTCCTTGGGCCCGAACACAGAGTGGCATTTGGGGCAGTGGGTGTAGTGCTGGTGACTGCCACTACTGGCTAAGAGCTAGAACCTTGCCAGCCCTCTCTGGTGCATTGGAATCCAGCTGCCTCAAAACAGCTGGAAAGCAGCACATATTCTTCCCAGGTTTGCCTAAAAGCCTCGTGAAGGGTACTTTCCCCCAGGAAACTGCGGCAGTGGTGCCTGGAGGTTGCCCGCTGGGCTGAGGGCCTGCTGTGGGTGTTAGGGCCTCCACAGGCCTGCTGCTTGCAACTTCATTTACTTGATGCCACGTTGCACGCACTTGCTAAGGCTTCTTGCAGTCCACCAAAGGGGGCCTTCTCGGGGTTATTCCTGCCAGTTGAATTTAAGTTCACAGGTAGTAGAGTTTAGATAATGGCATCGACAGACCGGCGGGGGGGGGGGGGGGGGGTGGTACAAGGGATCTCTCCATCTCTTCCCGTATCTCAGAAACCACTGAGTGTGGTTTGGGCACGCTACGTACTGTGTGCTGGGAATACAACTTTCTCTGGGATAACTGCTCTAATGGCTGGAGATTGGCTGACTTTCAAAACGGGGTGCAAATGCTGTGGTAATCTTGTGTGTCTCATTATTAACTCCAAGTCACTTTAGACTCTTGGCATCAGGCCAGGACAACTTCTGAGTCCCTGAAGAAATGACACTTTCAGTGAGGGGTGACCCACACCTCTACTGAGGTCTTCATGCCTTTTGCTTAAAGGCTCACTCAGCCTTTTCAAAGGCGCAAGGAGGGCAGTTGGGACTCCACAGAAAGTCACATTTGGTGAGTAAAGGACCAGAAGCTCCATGACCCTCCAGATCCAGAATGCTCACAGGCTGGTCTAAAACCTCTCACCCAGGCCACCTGGTCTCCTGTGAACACCCACTGGCCAATAGAAGCCTCCACCTGCCACCAAAGTTAAAATTCCGGGGCTCCATGCTAGGGCATGGGTCCACATGATTCCAGGTCACATATTCTATTCTGATGTTGATTTCTCCATGTCTCTAATGCTGCTGCCCACAGGCTTCCAGAGGGGCGTTTCTTATTCTGTTCCTGAATTGTGAACGATTAGAGAAATGAAATGAAGGGCTGGTGGATGGAAAACCAAAATAAAACCTTCAGTGTACTGATCAAAAATAGTTGAAGGAACAGCTTAGAGTGCGAGCCTAGTGGGAAGTCCAGAATGAGGCCAGTGTGCCAGGTCAATTTGTTTCCTGTTAGCAGGAAGTAACCCTCCCCCCTCCTGGTTCCCAGGTGGAAACTTTCCTCCGAACAGCACCGCACCACCCGCATAGACTTCCTTGCTCATCAGCATCGGGGTGTGGAGGGGCAGAGGGCAACCACTGCGCTTTTGAGAAGAACGACCATGCCCAGCAGAGGACAACCAGTTCTTCCCAAATTTATCAACCAGCTAGGTCACCACCTCTCCAGGGAGGGGATGCGTAGACAGATTAAGGGGTCGATCTTCTCCCAGCAATCTGAGGTTAAGGGAAGGATAGGGGTGGGGGAGAGGAATCTTGTGGAAGCAGTGAGGCTGGAGACTTTGAAAAATTTACAAGCAGAGAAGCGGCAAGATACCCAGAGAAGCCGGCCCCAGTGAACCTCACAGACCTGCCATCCATCGTCCCACCCTCCCATCCAGCCCCTGTGGGGACCTAGGTTCAGGTTTACAAAGTGTGACTTTATGCTTAACCCCAACCCTCATCTCTGTTTTCTACCCTGCTCTTAAAGTATAAATGAAAAGATAATGGAAAAGATTTTAAAAATTGAGTGCAGCACATTCCTTTCTCCTTTAAACATATCTGTCTTTTCAGCAGACGTGGTCTTCTTCCTCCCCTCTGGGTTCACACTTAATCACTGTCCTGAAAGCCAGCTGTTTCCTAAGAGTCAATTTCCTTCTTTCAGGAGACGGCACCTAAATGATTTTCTAGATGGTTCTTGATATGCAGGTTTCTGATGTGATATTAATCTCTTGCAAGGAGATCCCGTTAATACCCAGAGCACTAGTCAATATGGAAATATCCACTGCAATGTAGTCTTTCTAAAGTAATACCTCTTTGGTCCACTTTGGAAACTTACTGTCTTTTTGCTCTGGACTGTTAATCACCAAGAATAGTCCTTTGTAAAATAACTATACTTATGTTTGATCGCTTCGACTTAAATGATAAACTTAAGTGAACAGGACCACTACCAGTACCTTTAAAATAATTTTTTTTCTGAAGAAAATATTTTTAAATGCCCTGTTTGGGCCTTGTTAGAGCTTCTTCTTCTTCTTCTTCTTTTTTTTTTTTTTTAAGATTTTATTTATTTGACAGAGAGACAGCCAGCGAGAGAGGGAACACAAGCAGGGGGAGTGGGAGAGGAAGAAGCAGGCTCCCAGCGGAGCAGGGAGCCCGATGCGGGGCTCAATCCCAGGACTCTGAGATCATGACCTGAGCTGAAGGCAGATGCTTAACGACTGAGCCACCCAGGCACCCCCTTGTTTGAGCTTCTTATTTGGTTTTTAGAAGACCTCACCTACAGCACTCTGCATCTGACATTTGAGGGGTCCGTTGTGGAAAATAAAATCTTCCCAAAAAGTCTTCCATACTGTTCCTAGAACTTTGGGTATCTGCTCAAACAGCTCTGTTTCAGCTGGACAGATAAATGAGTTAGCATCTGGGAGGGAAGCTTGATGTGGAATCAAGGATGGGGTTTGGAATTTATAAGAATGAGGAGTGGAGCACACGTAAATTAAGGAGAACAAGTTGCTAAGATAAGGTAGGAGAATTTGGCTCATATAAGCACTTCATAGATTGACCTTCTGTTCACTAGGGTCTGGGAGAGCAGACAGCTGCAAACATACTTTAAATAGGGTAAAGATGAAGTATGCACTTAAGGACTAAAGGAATTGCACAAATGTACGCAATGACTCGGCACAAATCCAGGTCCTTTCACAAAGTGCTGTGGGGGCGAATAGAAAGAGCACGGACATGGAGTTAAGATGGACCTAGTTTTGAAGCCTGGCTTGGACGCTTAATCACCATAGAACCATAGGAAATTGATTTCTCCTAGACATAGTTTCTTATCTGTACGTCTTCCATATTGGGTCTTCTGGCCCTTGAGATCAAAGTAAGATTGACCCAAACTTCCTTTCACACTCTGTGAAAATCCAATTCAACTCTCCAACACACATTTATTAAATGCTATCCTTAAGTTGGGGAGGGAGCTGGATTTCTGGAGTGTGAGTGTGGGGATCAGTGGTCAGACTGGCTTAGAGTCCGTCTCATGGTCACACTGTCTTGAGGTGCCTATTTCCATCAAATTAGTTCAGCTTATCAGTTGTTGTGTGCTGGGTTTGATACCTTGTTGATGGAGCCATTAAACTCAATGACTTCCTTTAGTTCCACCAAAGTGAATAATTAATTAATAGGCTACAGCTCTAGACTTGTATGAATAGAGTTAGCTTTAATTAAAATTTGGGGAATATTGTATTTCTATAACAGCAATGCAAATGGCTGCAAAGAAAACACTATTAGCCTTGCCTTAACATCTTCCCCTCCACTGGGGAGTTTTCGTAGGCTGCCCAAACTCATGTTGTGTCTTAGCCTCATGCCGTCCCACTGGCTCCTCTCTTCCCTTCTACGCCTTGATGGCCCAAGGGACCCACATTCTTCTCTCTTAAACATGTGGAGCATCTGTTCAGTTGACCCCAGTCTCAGCCTCTGAAGGTGGCTTTAGACCATCTTCACTTACAAACCCATGCAAAGCCTCAACAGAACAGAGGGCATACATGGAGAAGGATCTGGCCTGTCTCATCCATTCATTCAACAGAACTAAGCACCAGGAGGACCCACAAAACACTGTTCTGGGTTCCAGGGATCCATTAGAGAAAGAGAGGGACCAAAATCTCTGCCCTCACTGGGTTTAAGTTCTAGTTAGGGTAAATGGACAATAAACAAAATTATAAAGCATCTGGTATATTAGGTGGTGAAAAGAGACACAAGAAAAATAAGCATGGAAGGACAGGGGGTGGCAGTGTTGACTAGGATGACAATGGAAAACCATCTGAGGAAAATGACATTTGAATAAAGGACTAAAGGAGGTGAAGCAGGTTATGAATTACTCCTGGCTTAAGTTGTAAGCAGAAATGGAGAAAATACCGATCTTGTATGGTTGTAGGATCAAATGAAACAATGTATGGAAAAGTTCCTATCGGAAGACCAGTTAATATATACCCAGCGTGTAGTAAGTTTCAGTCTTCTTACTACATAAAATGGTACCATTCAGTACAATGCCTTCTAGCCACAGGAGACTGTTTTTTAACTTACATTACTTAAAATAATATTAAAAATTCAGTTTCTCTGTCTCACTAGCCACATTTCAAGTTCTCAATAGCCACATGTGGCTAGTGGCTGCCATTTTGCACCGTGCAGATGGAGAACATTTCCATCATTGTAGAAAGTTCTATGGATAGTGCTCAATAGAATGTCCAACATTGATAAAGAAAATGTAACAGGAGTGCTCTGGGACTTTGTTGTCTTAGAATTTCATTCAGCTCAAGCCTCTAGACTGAGGACGATAGGAGACAGATGGGCCCACATACTAGAGGTGCCAGCGTGGACAGTGCAGGACTTACTAAAGGTTGCCAAATTTGCCCTTTAACCAGACCAGCTCTGGCTTCCAGCTTAGATAAGAGAAAGTTCATGATTCATTGAGAGATTAGATTCTTTCAAGTGAATGCATGAGAGAGTGCTGTGGGGAGCAGAGGGGGAGCTTCTATTCCTAAAGCCAAGAGAAGGGACACCCAGGGCGCCTCACACAGAGACAGGGTTGTCTGCTGGAAGGGGAGGCAGCCTGCTCACTCCCGGCTGGATGCGTCTGGGCTGCAGAAACCCGTATGCTCCCGCTCTGCTGCTCTCAGAGCAAGTTCAGAAAGAGCTCTTGGGTGATCTGAGGTGTGTTCTTCGGAGTTCGAGAGGGGGTCTGTGTGAAGGGAGAAACACTGCTCCTCAGTGCGAAGTCTCCTGGAGGGAAGGAGGGCTGAGCTGCCTGTGGGAACAGGCTGAGGAGAGACAGCCGCAGGGGAAGAGCCCGTCCTGCTACCTGTGGCCACTGCACAGGAGCCCACGGTGGGGCCACGTGTGTGGCAGGGGGTTGGGAGGCTCCAGCTAGATAAGGACCTGCCTTTACGATAAGGGACAAAGTCCACATATGGTGCAGGGCAAGCGTCTGGGTGGAGCCGTCGCTGTCAGATGTCAGTTTAGAGGAGCCTCACCCCTGTCGCTGTGGAGGATCTCCGAGGAGCCCACAGCTCGGTCCCCTGGTGGGTTATCTGCCTTGACAAGAGGGAGCACAGCAGAGCAAGACTGTAAGCTGAGGAGGGGGAAGGCAGAGGCTGGCAGTGAAGGAGCAGGCTGTGTGCCATCCCCCGGGGCTGGTCCGGGGGGAGCGGGACTGCAGGACCCACGCTGCTCCCCTTTCACCTTTTCCACCCGTGGCGGTAGCTCCTGGGCTTCTGACATTTGCTGCCGTGCAGGTCCAGGGTTCCCAGCCCTGCGACTTTCCGAAAGAAGCCACACTGCTAGGTTTTTGTGTGAAACGACCCGATTTTCAAAAATAATGTATATTTCAAACAGATTCTGTCCCAGGTTTTGGAATATCTGAAAATGAAACTGTTCTTACGAGTCCAAAGCAATGGTAACGTTCTGAGGTTTGCGCCAGCCACCAGCAGGGGGTAGGGAAGAGACACGGACCGAGTATCCGAAGCGGTGGAAGAAAAATCAGAAGGTTACTGGATCGTGTCTTCAGGGCTGGGTTCACTTTGCACGGTGGCGACAGCTCTAACCACCAGGTGCAGTTTTCTTCCAGCCTCTAGAAACTACTACGGTGGCTCTGTGGCATTTGTTAGGGAAACATGCCCATTTTCTTCTCTATTTCCTATGTAAGGTCTTGGGCTCTGACTTTTCTCTCCTTGTCTTTCATGAAACTGGTTTCTAAAATTCGCTTTGCAGGGAAGTGCCCTTCTGTGCTCTTCTAGGTGCTTACCATGGGTAGGGCATCTGGGCGCATCCTAGGTATGGCTGCAGATTCTTTTAGCACTCCTCCCATGGAAAGGTGGGATCTCTGTCTCCTCTCTTTGAATCTTGCTGTGACTGCTTTGACCAATAGGTACGACGCCATGGAAGTGATTTATATGAATTTTGGGCTTAGGTCACAAAAGGTCATGCGGTTCCCACTTGAAAGAAAGAAAGAAAGAAAGAAAGAAAGAAAGAAAGAAAGAAAGAAAGAAAGAAAATTTCCAGAACACCTGCTTTTGGACCCCTCCGTCAACATGAACAAGCCTAACTACTCCGAGGCCATCAGGCAGTGAGAAAGCCCAAGTCACAGGGAAAGGCCATGTGTGGGCACTCCCATTGAGAATACCAGCTGAGCCCAGCCCTCAAGTCATGTCAGGCTCAGTGTCAGATATGTGAGTAAAGATTCCAGCCCCCGGTCATGCAAGCCATGCCCAGCTGTTTGAGTCTCTCCAGCTGAGGTCTCTGATATCGTGAAACAGAGATAAACCGTTCTTGTCGCTGATTCCTGGAATCCTTGAATATAAAGAAAAATTATAGTTATGCCACTGAATTTTGAG
Source organism: Ursus arctos (assembly GCF_023065955.2). Taxonomy (NCBI): domain Eukaryota; kingdom Metazoa; phylum Chordata; class Mammalia; order Carnivora; family Ursidae; genus Ursus; species Ursus arctos. The sequence continues at coordinate 79,932,094 of NW_026623056.1, forward strand.
GATGGTTTGTTACATAGTAATTGATAACCAGGACCCTAGAATATCTGGACTCTAGACGCCAACTGCCTTCTCTCCATTTGCATGTCTAATCATCACCACAAACTTAATATAGCCAAAAGAGACTTTGAATACTCTTTCCTGACCCGAACCCTGCTCTTCTTCTGGCCTTTCCATCTCAGTAAATTATACCATTGCTCCAGGCAAAATCCTTGGAATCATCCCTCATTTTTCCTTTAACTTTATTTTTTACATCCAATCCACCAGCAATGCCTGTTGGTTTGATCGCAAAGCACAGCTTTAACCCCATTCAGTGGTCTCCTTGCCGGATACCAATATCTCATCTCTCCACCATGCCGCGAAGATGTCTTCTAATTCTTCTCCTCATTTTCCTCTTGTCCCTTTGCATTCCATTCTACACAAAGGAAAGAGGGTGGCTTTTATGACACGGGAGCAGGGAGCAGGTCATGTCTCTCTTCTGCTTAAAACACTTCAGTGGTTTTCCTTTTTTAAAAAAATAAAATAGAAACCCTTTTCAATGGCTTTCTGTCCTTTCTACCCCACCCATTACATTTCATATCACTCCCCCCTTTTGTCATTCTCTTTCAGCCAGAGGTCCTCCCTGTTCCTTCAACGTGCCAAAGTTTTCCTTTGTCCTCTATGCTGCACTTGAAAAGGAGCTGGCCAAGAACTTGGTTTGGAATCCTTAGGTGACCACTCACCTCCAGCCTGCAAAGGTGGTTGACAAGACTGAGAGGAGCTTTTTATTTATTTTATTTTATTTTATTTTATTATTTTATTTTTCTAGTGGATATCTTTATCTTAAAAAAAATAACATGCAAAGCAAGATTTAAAGGAATAGCCACATTGAGGTACAGCTATGTGCTTTTTGTATTAATCTGTTAATCACTGCTTAAACTTCCCTCCTAATCCCTCCCAATCCCTCCCCCACCCCCAATTAAGTTGTTCAATGTATTGATACAAGTACTTAAGGCTTGTATGCAGCCAGCTCCGGTTGTTCTTTAGAGCACTTTAGCTTCAGGTGTTCTTGCAATAGGATTTTTATTTTATTTTATTTTATTTTATTAAATAATATTTATTTTGTTATATTAGTCACCATACAGTACATCCCCAGTTCTTGATGCAATGTTCCATGATTCATTACTTGCATATAACACCCATTGCACCATGCAATATGTGCCCTCCTTAATACCCACCACCGGCCTATCCCAACCCCCCACTTCCCTCCCCTATGAAGCCCTCAGTTTGTTACCCAGAGTCCACAGTCTCTCATGGTTCATTCCCCCTTCTGTTTACCCCCTCTTCTTTCTTCCCTTCCTCCTCCTACCGATCTTCCTATTTCTTATGTTCCATAAATGAGTGAAACTGTATGATAATTATCTTTCCTGCTTGCCTTATTTCACTTAGCATAATCTCCTCCAGTCCCGTCCATGTTGCTGCAAATGTTGTGTAATCGTTCTTTCTGATGGCTGAGTAATATTCCATTGTATATATGGACCACATCTTTTTAATCCAGTCGTCTATTGAAGGACATCTCGGCTCCTTCCACGATTTAGCTATTGCGAACAATGCTGCTATGAACATTGGGGTGTATATGGCCCTTCTCTTCACTACGTCTGTATCTTTGGGGTAAATACCCAGTAGTGCAATGGCTGGATCATAGGGTAGCTCAATTTTTAACTTTTTAAGGGACCTCCACACTGTTTTCCAAAGTGGCTGTACCAACTTGCATTCCCACCAACAGTGTAAGAGGGATCCCCTTTCTCCACATCCTCTCCAACATTTGTTGTCTCCTGCCTTGTCCATTTTTGCCATTCTAACTGGTGTAAGGTGGTATCTCAGGGTGGTTTTGATTTGAATTTCCCTGATGGCTAATGATTTTGAACATTTTTTCATGTGTCTGGTAGCCATTTCTATGTCTTCATTGGAAAAGTGTCTGTTGAGAGGAGCTTTTTAGAAAAGATAATCACTTTAGAAAAAAAAAAGTGGTCACGGGCCTGAGACTCTAACCTGAAGCTTAGGGAGAGGCCCTATGAGAAGCTTGCTAGAGAAGCCTTGGACATGAGCCACCTAGAGTTTGGGGGACACAAAGGACTGGTGCCAAACTCATGAAAATAGAAAACAAGATGAGAGGTGGATGGACCACCTTTGGCAGCAGGATAGAGAGCCGCTTTTGCAAGGAATTGAGGCTGGCGTGGGTCAGCACTGGAGTCCCGCCAATAGGTATGGAACCCAAAGGAAGACGATTTGCCTGGGCTTATTTCAAAGGGAGGCTATACAAGAGGGCTTCTGCCAGGACAGTGAGGCAGCTTTGAAAAGAAGCTGAGACTGACTTTCAGTACAGAAGCTGAAGAGAAATTGCAAGTAGCCAACCTGTGGAGATTGAAATGCTGAGCAGGAAGCGGGGAAAGAGGCTTGGGGAAGAGCCTTCTGTGCCTTCTCGCGTGAAGCGGCAATTGCATGTGCAAAAGCTGAGGGACAAGAGGGGGCTGATTTATTTGTGCAACTGCAGGGTGTTCAGTATGACTGAATGCTAGGCGTGTGGGGGCAGGGTGATGACGCCTCCAGGTCAGGGGAGTGGCATGAGATGAGCTGGGAGAAGTGACAGAAGCGTCCAGATTTTCTTTTTTCTTTCTTTCTTTTTTAAAAAAAGATTTTATTTATTTATTTGAGAGAGAGAACGAGCAGTGGGGAGGGGCAGAGGGAGAGAGAGAGAGAGAGAGAGAAAAGCAGACTCCCCGCTGAGCAGGGAGCCTGATGCGGGGTTCGATCCCAGGACCAGGAGATCATGACTGAGCGGATGGCAGATGAGCCACTGAGCCACTCAGGTGCCCCAAGGGTCCAGATTTTCTTAAGTATATTGTGATGTTTGGAATGCATCTTAAAGACAGTGGGAAGCTTTGAAAGATGTGATCTGATCAGTTGTGTTTTAGGAAGTTGGCTTTGGCTCTAGTGAGGAGAATGGCTTGTGGCATGAAAGAGGAGATTTGGGGAGGTCAGGGATAGACTGTGGTGGCACTTGGTGGCAGTGCCAGCAGGAACACAAAAGAGTGGCCAGATTTGCAAAACATTTAGGAAAGAGGTGACCGATTTGAGGTGGGGAGACAGATTGGTAAAAGAAGAAGAATCATGGGCAACGAGTCCCAGATTTCTTTCTTGAATAATGGAGTAGAAGATGTTGGTATCTGGTGAGGTGGTGAACACAAGATCAAAGCAGGTTTGCGGAACAGATGCTGCGTTCAGGGGTGCATGCACAGCACGTAAAGGACATAGTGTGCTTGTGCGTGAGGTCTACTTGCTAGTTGACATTTAGGAGGTGAGCTCAGGAGGAAGAATTGTGTCAAAGCTTCACACTTATGCCATTAACATATGGTCCATGTTTGAAGCCGTGTGTCTGGAGTGTGTACAGTGAGCAGAGAAGATGGTCTAGGGCAGACCCCAAAGGAATACTAATGAGTAGGAAGGAAGAACCCACAAAGGCCACCAGAAGGGAGGGAAAATCAGAAGACAAGAATAACATGGAAGACGGGTGTTAGGAAGAAAAGTGGTAATAGGAAGGCCTGAACATTTCCACTGGTGGTGAGGTGTTCAGGCTGAGCTTAACCATGACCAACTCTAGGGGGGCTGGGGAGCTTGATAATTGGGAGTCAGAAAAGCAAAAACAGTGTGTGTAAGGAACAGTTGTTTTGCTGTAACCAACAAATGGGTGAAAAGATCTTCAAATGCAATAACAAGAAGCTGAAATAAAACTAAGGTTTTACAGTCAAAGATTTAAAAGATGATCAAAACTTAATGTCAACACGTGTATGAAGAATGAGCACTATTATTTGAGAGGTAAACTGGTGGTTTGACATCTAAAGATTTATTCACAAGATTGTTCCAGATCTTATGGTCTAGTTGGAGAAATGTGGCTAGAACTAAATGGTAGGGTGCCAAAGGCTTAGGGTAGGTGACTCCCCGTATGTTATAATGGGTTTGTTTTTCTCTATTTTTTATTAAAATATATATAACATAAAATTTACAATTTTAACCATTTTCAGGTGTATAATTCAGTGGCATCAAGTACATTAATAATGTTATGCAAGATCACATTTGAAACTCTTCACCCACTAAAAAATAACTCACAATTCTCCCCTCCTCCCAGCCACCATGACCACTATTTTACTTTGTGTCTCTATGATTTGACCACTCTAGGTACCTCATAGAAGTGGTATCATATAATATTTATCTGTTTGGTGTAGTTTATTTCACTTAGCGTAATGGTTTTATGATACGTCCACCTTGTAAGCATGTCTTAGAACTTCTTTCCTTTTCAAGGCTGAATAATGTTCCATTGTAGCTATCTACTACATTTTGTTTATCCATTCATCCATTTCAATGTTTTTGTTTGTTTTGAGTATAGCTGATACGCAATGATACATTAGTTTTAGGTGTACAACTTAGCAATTTGGCAAGTTTATACATTATGCTGTTCACCCCAGTGTAGCTACCATATGTCCCATTTTGTGACTATTATAATATCAATGACTATATTCTCAATGGGGTTTTAAAATATGGTCGTTCTAGTATTAATTCCTTTAAAAATTATATTGTATTGACCATTACAAGTAAAGAGAACAAACAAAAACATGTTAGGTCTTTAATAGGGAATTATACATAAAATAAAATTTAATTTGGTTTTAGGAAGGGGAATGTGGGATGCAGATGAATGGAATGAAATGAATATATTTGAAATTGAATGATTATATAAGGTGAGTTACTGAGTTAAAATAAGGAGAAAAAGTTATACATGTTTCTCCACTGACTTTTGTATCACTGTGTATTCTTATCTGTTAACTCCTGCATACTTTCAGAAGAGGGATTAATGTCTACTTTTAGGCACTGCAACTGATGAAAACCTAGAGAAATTTCTGTAGGAAGACTGCTGCACTGATGGGTTTCCACATCTCCATGGAAACACCTCCTCATCATGAGATCATGACATTGGAGGGAGGAAGACTGTTGAATGGTTCCAGGCAAAGACCATGATGTACACAGGATTGGACTTGCCATTTTTGGGGATTGAGGGAGTGTGGGTGTGGTTTTGGGGAATTGATGGAATGTCTACCAGTTGCATCATCTCTGGAGAAATAACTGAAAAATGAACTATTTGGTCTGGTATAGTAATTAGCTGAAATTTCTAGAAGCTTCCCTATGTAGGAGCTGAGTCGGAATATTTGTGAGCCCAAGTCACTGAAAAACCTGTTATTGAAGGAAAACCGGGTGGTGTGTGCATATACCGTGACTTCCTTTTGAAATAAGATTCTGAATCTAGCTTTTTGCCTGGAACTCCAAGATAAGTAGAAATTTTGAAAATACTGCAGTCTGTTCTTTTGAGAGGTTAACCTGTTTAAAGCATAGCCTGTTAAAAAACACAGTAGTTTCTTTTATGAGGAAGCTGTGTCCTTTCTTATGAGACTTTGTGGAAAAAAAATGGCTTTTCAGTAGTAGGGAAGACTTTAGAAGTAGGAAAAGTGAATAATAACTAGTTATAGTAAGTTAGAACCAATTGTGTTTCTTCCTTTGCTGCTTTTTTTGCTTAAAGACAGAGAAAATTTGAAGCCCATTTCTGACTACATAAAACTTTATAAAGGCAATGTGTTTTTAACAAGATTTCTGTTAAATGATTCATTTATTTTCCAATTCCTCTATAGCTTTTATGTGAATTTATCTTGTATAAGAGTTAAATAAAGTAGATAGATGTAAGATATATGAAACGAGCAGCTTTTCTATTTATCAGCAATAAATTAGCTAGAAAATATCCAGAAAAAAGGTTTACCTTATATAATGATAAAAACAAAATAGACTTTTCTAGAAATAATTCTGGTGAGAAATTGCAGAAACTTTCTTAAATTGAAAAGCTATTTTTGAGAGATGTCATGGAAAATTTAAATAAAGGGAGAACTCTATTATATTTCTGAGTGGGGAGAAGGGTGTATTCATCAGCTTGGGCTTCCACAGCAAAACACCACAGTCTGTGTGGCTTAAACAACAGAAAGTTATTTTCTTGAAGTTCTAGGGGCTGGACCAAGTTTCCAGTAGGGTTGGTTTCTGGGGAAGCCTCTCTCCTTGGCTTGTAGAGGGCCACTTTCTAGCTGTGCCTTCACATGGCTTCCCTCTGTATGCTCAGAGAGAGAGGTTTCCCATGTTTTTTCTTCTCTTGTCTTTTTTTTTAGTTTTTTTATTATGTTATGTTAGTCACCATACAGTGCATCCTTAGTTTTTGATGTAGTGTTCCATGATTCATTGTTTGCGTATAACAACCAGTGCTCCATGCAATACATGCCCTCCTTAATACCCATCACCGGGCTAGCCATCCCCCCTCCCTCCTCCCCTCTGAAGCCCTCCGTTTGTTTCCCAGAGTCCACAGTCTCTCGTGGTTCATTCCCCCTTCTGTTTACCCCCCTTCATTCTTCCCTTCCTTCTCCTACCGATCTCCCTGCTATTCCTTATGTTCCACAAATGAGTGAAACCATATGATAATTGTCTTTCTCTGCTTGACTTATTTCCCTTAGCATGTCTTTTCTTCTTATATGACACCAAGGGTTCGAGCCCCACTCTTAGGACCTCGTTTAACTTTAATTACCTCCCTAAAGGTCCTATGTCCAAATACAGTCCCATTGAGGGTTAGGGTTTCAATATATGAATTTCGAGGGGGCACAGTTCAGTCCAAGCAAAAGGAAAATGTGAAGATGTTGGCTTTGGCCAAATCCACGAATTTCCAATTAAAATACTAATAAGATTTTTGTGTGTTTGGCAGGGTTGGAGAATTTCAAAAAAATTGCTCTTCCCTTCAACTGAAAGGATAAATACTTCAACACAAAGGAATAAAAAAGATAAATGAGGGTAGGGTGAGGTTGGGAAGATTATTCACACCATGTATTGAAAATATTATAAAGTTTCATGAATTAAAAATGTAGAAATGGGCTGAGGTTAGAATCTCAGTAGAACAGAATAGCTATCCCTGAATATCCACTTTTAAAGATGTATATTTATATATTATTATATTGTATGTATTGTGTATTAATTATATATGTATGTAATATTTACATATAATACAATCTAAACTATAAAGTATTTATTATATATTTATAAAGTTATATATAAACATGTATTATACACGTGAAATATATATTTCACTGTTTGCATAGTATAAAATATACACATAAATCTTCAGGAAAGAAGAAGTTTACATTTGTGTGTGTGGTTTGGTGGGGGAAAATGATGCTAGAAAAAGTGGCAATTGAGGAAAAATTCCTTACTTCACATCATAATCAAAACCAAATTCCAGATATATGATACTTAAATCATGGAAAGATAAAATACAAGTGAATCTTAATCCAACCTTTGACCATGCCAGTACTTTGTAAATTTAGAAGTAATGGGAGTAAAATTATACGGAAGATACATTTTTAGTAAATAAAAGTCAAAACTTGTGTATATTTAAAAAGGAGAAATAAAAAATAATCAAAAATGTTTGTTGCCTGGATGAAAGATGTCATGGCAGCATGTGAGGAAACATCTTGATTGATAGTCAGGGCACTCCCTGTGCATTGGCCAGATGCCATGTGATTACTGACTCTCTTTCTTCCTGGATTATGTAAAATACATATGGATCCAAGGGTACATGTGTGTACGTGTGTGCACGTATATGTGCAGTGGTGGCTGCATGTGTGTGTGTGTGTGTGTGTGTGTGTGTGTAATTTGTTCTTTAAACAGTATGATCACATATATTATTTTCTTCTGCAAACTGTTTTAAAGACCACCATGTCATTTTTTTTTGAAATATTTTATTTATTTATTTGAGAGAAAGAAAGAAAGAGAGAGAGAGGGCGAGAGAGCGAGCGACAGCACAAGCAGGGGGGAGCTGCAGAGGAAAATGGAGAAGCAGACTCTCCGCTGAGCAGGGGGGTCCCATGAGGGGCTCCATCCCAGGACCCTGGGATCATGACCTGAGCTGAAGGCAGACGCTTAACCCACTGAGCCCCCCAGGCGCCCCAAGCCCCACCATGTCTTACCTAATTGTGGAGCGTCAGGCGAGGAAGATCAGGACCTGGGTGGGGTGTGAGCCCACTTCACAAAGACCAGGTCTGTTTTCTCTTACGACATCTGTTGGTGTTGCTAGAACTCTTTTCCGTCCCATCCTCTCACTCCCACTGCCTCCGTGAGACCTTTGAACTTTGCCCCTCACTTCAGTTCTTTTCTTACGTCTTCCTGCTGGAGTGACTGGTTCTGGGAGATGAGCTAATGCTCTGTCCTGGACCCAGGGGAGAGGGAGGACTCTTGCCACTGCGGTCATGTCACTTTTTCTGCCCTTTTCTTCATGGATGGGGGCAGGAAGAGCTGTGAGGTGATGGCAATTAAGGGTTAAAGTGAAAACTAGTTCCGTAGCAAGCTTAAAGCCGTCTCCCAAGCAAAAGCCGGTGGGCTAATATCCTTCCTATATAAACATCTGGCAAGACTCAGTAAAAAGAACACCAAACTCTGAAAGATGAACAGGCAATAGACATGACCAAGCAAGGTACAAAAGAAAACAAGGATACTCAGCAGGCGTACATTCAAGGACTTTGGAGTCAGATGGCATGGGTTAAAATTCTGCCGCCTCCTCTTGTTACTTGTGTATCTTTGGGCAAGTTAGTTAAGCTTTCTATTTCTCAATTTCCTCATCTGTAAAATAGGGATGACGATGGTACAAATAATAACAATATTATTAATAGCATCTACCTCACATGGTTGTTTCAAGTACCAAATGATTTTATAAATGTAAAGCTCTTAGACTATCCCTGGCACACACACTATTTAAGTGATATAGATGGTGATAATTATAGTTATCTCATTGGAAATGTAAAAAATGCTAAGTAGATAAACAATGAATAGAAATTTTCTATCAGAAAATTAGAAAAAATAAGAAATTAGAAAAAATAGAAACAATGAGGGGTGGTAACATTGGCACTCTCATACAGAGGTAGGGTTTAAAATAGATTTCATGAGAATACATATATGTTTGTATGTATATATTAACATATGTATTTACACACACACACACATATATATAAAATTCACAGTGGAATAGTACACATCCTTAAAAAAGATGAAATCTTGCCATTGGTAACAACATGGATGGACCCAGAGGGTATTATGTAAAGTGAAATAAGGCCACACTGAGAAAGACAAATACCATATGATTTCGCTCACATGTCAAATCTAAAAAACAAAATAATTGAATAAGCAAACAACAAGCAGGTCAGACCTATAAATCCAGAGAACAATCTGATGGTTGCCAGAGGGAAGAGGGGTGGGGGATGGGTAAAATGGGTGAAGGGGGAGGGAGGGAGGGCTTCCAGGGATGGAAGGAGCAAGTCATGGGAATAAAGGCACAGCTTTAGGAATACGGTCAATGATATTGTGCTGTGTGGTGACAGATGGCAGCTACACTTGCGAGCACAGCACAATGTATAGAGAAGCTGAACCACTCTGTTGGACACCTGAAACAAATGTAACATTATGTGTAAACTACACTCAAATTAAAAAAAATTAAATAAAAATAAAATACGTTTCCTGCTTTGGGAAAGCAATTTGTTACTTAAAATAACCTTTGACTCAGTAATGGTGCTCCTAGGAATCCATTCTGAGGACTAATTCTAAAAATTCCTTTATGTATCAAGATGTTCATTGTAGTGTTATCTAGTCTAGTAAATAATTGTGAATAAATCTTCAGATATGGAAAAAAGGAAATCCCTATACATAGACTCAAAGCTAAGATTTATTAAGGACGTATCTGGTGTCAGACATTATGTTCAGAGCTTTTCATGCATTTTTTTCACTTAATCCTCACAATAACCTCAAAAGGCAGATCTATTTTTATCCTCCTTTTAGGAGTTTTGTTCAGCTAATAAACTGTTTAGGATAAACACAGAACAATGTGAGAAATGCTCTTGGCAAATGCTAAGTATAAAAGCAAGGCACTTACATCAGTCCAGTATTAGTATAAACATGCATATTAAAATCTCCCTGTAAATTAAAAAAAGATTGAAAACAAGTCAGTCAAAGGTGAACACTTGTTCTTATTTATTCAAATTGGCTTTTGTCAGTACACATGAATATACAGACAGTAACCACTACCACAATAAAACTATCAAACACGATTTTAAAGAACAAAAACCTGAAAGGAAAATTTAAGGGTATGTCAGCCAGAAATCTAAAAGCAAGAAGTTACGTTTCACTCAGCAGAAAGCCAAAATCCTGTTGGTGGCCTCTAAGGCCTGCATGTTGACCTTTGTCCCCTTCTCTCATCTCTCCCCTTAGCCCTCTCCCTCTCTTGACTCCTCAGTTCCATAAGACTCTTCTTTCTCAGCATGCTAGGTGCTCTTACTCCACGGGCTTTGGCTCAAGTGGTCCTTTCTCCTGGAATGCTCTTCTGGCAGATACCCCTAACGCCCTTCCAGATGACATGTGTCCAATGTCACCTTTTCAGTGAGAATCCCCTAATGAAGCCTGTATCCTACCTTTATCCTCTCATCCTACCTCCAACCCCCCATTCTGCTCTTAAATTTCTCTTTCCATAATACCTGTCACCATCTGACATACTAGAGATTTGGCTTGTTTCTTTTGTCTAGGGTTCATGGTCTGTCTTGCTCTTCCAGAACGTAAGCTTCCAAGGGCAGGATATTTGAGTGATCCATACTGCACCTCAAGTACTCAGGACAATGTCTGGGACCTAGGAGGATCTCCAAAATGTTAGTTGACTGTTACTGGTGGTGGTGTCCTGGATGAGAGAAAGGAAGAAGAGGGAAAAAAAAATTCCTGAGATGAGCTCCGGGCAATGTGAGCAGTGGCTTGCTTGGAAAGTGATTATAATCTTATGGCTTTTGACTTACCAGTGTTGGTGATCTTATGGCTCCTATGGCACCTGCCCCCCCCCAATCCCACCCCGTAACTCTTTTCGATTGTTCTGGCTTTGTCAGAACTCACTGCACATTCTCTCTCTTTTTTCCCAGCCATAGATGGCAGCACACCACTGCCTACGATCAGATAAACAGGCTGAGTTTGTAAGTCAGAGCTGTTGGTCAGGAGAGAGCGGCTAATGAGTCATCAGTCCAAGCTGAATGGCAAATTAATGTCTTCATTAAGTGAACTAACCGGCTTCCCTTATAAACAAGGTCAGGGTATTTATAACCTGGTGCATTTCATAAAGCAAAATGCATCTACACGGATGTAAGTTCACTATGGGACCCATGATTTATCTGCAGGAAGCATATGCAGAATCTCACATGGAAACCATCTTTAATAAGGATCGGTACCATTCTGATGTGACCATTAATAAAAGTCACCTTTGCTACGTAGCCTCATTTTTCTTACACAAGGTAAATGAAAAAGTGATTGCCTTAAATAGAAGCCACTCATACGAGATGATATTGGGTGGCCTGTTCCAAATGGAGTTCTTAGTAGTAAAAATGAAGTGTGACCCTTATCAATCAAATATGTCTACCACTTAGGTTCGAGAACTTATTTAACGTTTAGAGTAGAGGGCACGGGTACAAAGTTGATGTTTACCATCTACTGTATGTGGCATGTGACATACTTAATCTTGCCATCATTGTCTGAGAACTATGTGAGAAGTTCAGAAACTCTTCTCACAACGAGACCTCAGGTGTCAGGGACCTGGGGAACTTCTGGTTCTAGATCCGTGTTGTACAATAGAAATATAAAGCAAATTGCAAGTGTGAGTTGCCTGTGATATTGCATTGTGCATTTTAAGTTTCCTAGAAACCACACGGAAAAAAAGTGAAAAGAAAGAGGTGATGTTACTCTTAATTCTGTATTATATTTTGTTTAACCCAATACATCCGAAAATACTTAGCAGGCAATCAATATAAATATGACTGAGGTATTGTACGTGTCTTTCTTCTACACCAAGTATTCAAAATCTGGTATATATATTAGGCCCACAGCTCACCTCAGTGCAGACTAGCCACATTTCAAGTGCTCAGTTTCCGTGTGTGGCCCGTGCTCACTGTAATGTCCAGCTCATTTCGAAAGTCTTAGTCTCTGTGATGGTTTGAAGTGTATCCCTCCAAAACTGGTATGTTGAAGGCCCAGTCTCTAGGAGCTCAGAATGTGACCTTACCTGGAGATAGGGTCTTAACCACGTTAAAACAGGTCATTAGGGTGACCCCCAGTCCAGTATGACTGATATCCTTGTCAAAGGTGAAAATCTGGGGATAGACACACACAGGGAGGACAAAGATAGGGGTGATGGGTTCACAGGCCAGGGAAGGCCCAAGACTGTGAACAAAGGTCCCGTGGCTGGAGGAGCAGCCAGGAGCAGACTCTCCCTCACAGCTCTCAGAAGGAACCCGCCCTGCTGTCCCCTTGATTTTGGACTTCTAACTCCCCGAATTGTGAAGCAATTAGTTTCGGTGTTTTAAGCGACCTGCTTTGTGGTACTTGGTTCCTGTCAGCGCGAGGAAACAAACCCAGTTCCTTTCCTTGGTAGTGGTGATTTTATTCCATAACTCTGTAGCTTTCCTTTCTTGTCTTGAATCTTTTCTCCTCCTCTTCCTGTACTTCCTTCTTTTTTTTTTTTTTAAAGATTTTATTTATTTATTCGACAGAGATAGAGACAGCCAGTGAGAGAGGGAACACAAGCAGGGGGAGTGGGAGAGGAAGAAGCAGGCTCACAGCAGAGGAGCCTGATGTGGGGCTCGATCCCAGAACGCCGGATCACGCCCTGAGCCGAAGGCAGACGCTTAACCGCTGTGCCACCCAGGCGCCCCCCTGTACTTCCTTCTATGCTGTCTCTCAGCAGACTCTCCTGGAACCTTCCTCCGGGGCCTGAGAGCCAGTGGGGCATTTCCACTGCAGAAGAGCGAGAAGGCCGACTGGCTTGGGGCCCCTAATGGGGGTAACAGCGTCCCCTGCACTGTCCTCTGGAGCTGCTGTCGTGCGGGCAAGTGCTGAGCCAGAAAGTGCTTTGAAGCCACAACTCACGGCTGAGATGAGAATGAGTATTTTGTGTATCTTACTTGCACGTAGTAAGCACTCAAAGATGGGACTGTTTCCGGACAGAGCCCGTTCCAAGCTCAGGTTCGGAGGCTTGCCGCTTGAAAATCAACACTCCAGAGACAAGCGATGTCGAAAAAGAAAGGTTGCTTTCTTCAGGGAGCCAGCGACCTGCGAAGATGATGCACTAATGTCTCAAAGACATGTTACCTGTCCGGGCAAAGCTGGAAGGTTTCAAGGAGGAGGCCATGGGGAGACGCTGGGTGGGGGGGATACGGGCAGGAGAGGCAGGTGGCCAGGTGGTTCTTTGTGGGCCCGCATCAACTTGAACAGACTTGCTGTTTTCAAAGGTAGTCAGGCCTTATCTGCTGGGAGGGTCTGGTTCTTCACTCCTCAAGGCCAGTGGTCCACAAATCTCAAAAAAAGTAAGTGAGTTCTGCTACGGATCAAGAGACTTAGGTCAGTAAGCAAGGAGTGTGTATATTTGAAGCAAGTTAACCCTTAAAGCCGGTTGGAGTGCTGTTATAGGATGCAGTGTTCCCCAAATTACTTTGATTTCTTCTCCTTGTAATTATCTGGGGCTGCCAACTTGACAGAAGGGAATGAGGAAAGTGGATAAGGCCCTGACATTTCTTTTGCCACCTGGCAGTAGCGGGCTTCATAGCTCAGCTTTCCAGCACGGAAGGTATCCTTCTTTAGCCAGTGCAGAAGCGCCCCCCCCCCATTCACAAACCATGTGTTATGGGTGACACAGAGCCCACCCCCATCTCTAGAAATGGGCCCTAATATGTGTATACACACACACACACACACACACACACACACACACACACACACTTCCTTTTGGTTCTGTTTCTCTGGAGAACCCTAATACAACCGATTGTTCCTACTGATTCATAGCAAGGGAAAACTTTATAGATGTCATAAATGCTTAAAAAGTTGTAAGGCAAGGGAGAAGACCTCTCGCACTTATCCCAATTTCCTCCTCAAATATCGAAAGTTGGACCAACATATGCCCGTAGCTATAAAGATGTAATATAATCTTTAGCGTCTTCAGCAACATAATCCTAAAGGGCCCCTGAACTCCAGTCTTCACGGTGCTCTAGCCCCATTCCAGCTGTTTCCACTAAGCGCTCAATTATCTGCAGACTGTTTTCAATTCATCCTGGGCCCAAGGAAAGGCCACTGGGGCAGTATATCAAAAGAACTGTCCTTGGAAATAATGAAATTTGGAAATAGTTTTTGGCTGCTTTATAAATGAAAGCTATCGATCCTCAAAAGGCCTTCCCCAGGGAGGCCAGGCTGTGGACCTCGCTTCTTTCTGCCTGACTCTCTTAGGTGCTTGGGTTTCAAATACTATGGTGTCCTTTCCCTAGACCGGAGCAGGCATCTCCTTCCCTCCTGCAGGCTTCATTCCCGTAGAGGCTGCTCTCGTTTTTCCTGCTCTGATTTTGAATACGTTCCCGTGGAAGCTCCTTTGGTGTCCTAGGGCTCTCTGCTCTGCTGCATTCTGCCTTGCTCACCAAAGATTACCCGCTGTGCTGGTCCCTAGCCTGTGCATGGGAGACTCTTGCCTCTCTGTACTTTCTCTAGCTGTGAGTTTTAATCCCTGACCTGAGTCTCCTGTTCCCCTTTCCTCTGCCTCACTTTTATGGCGAGTTTCTTTCTCCATCTACTCATGTTAGTTCAGTTCTTCCCAGCCCTCTGCCTTTGGCACCAAACAGGAGTTTGCACTGATCCCTTGCTGGGAGCTGATGCTGGCAGCCAGATGGCAACAAGGAGATGTTAAAAGCAGCCCTTTGAACCTGTGAATTGAGAAACAATATTCTTTACTTCCCTGGAAAAACAGTTATTTTTTTTTCAGTTGGGGTAAAATGATATATTTTTTAAAATTCTATTTTTTTCTTACTTAGATTTTAAGTAACAGATTAAGTATGTAGTAGATTTTTATCTATTAGCAAATACACTTTTTAATATTCTTTATCTAAAGAAATATTGCTGTTTCTCAGAGTTTTGCTGAATATTGTTGTTTTTTCTTTTTTTCCTTTCTCTTTAGTTTCTGGAGATAATGGAGATTTAAATGACACATGGTATTACTATTTTCTGTATTAACTAAACTCACTTTTTTAAAAAAAAGATTCTATGTTTTTATTTAGAAGGAGAGCAAGAGCATGAGCAGTGGGGCGGGGCAGAGAGAGAGACAAAGAGAATTTCTAAGGGACTCCCTGCTGAACGTGGAGCCCCATGCAGGGGTGGATTCCCACAACCCTGAGATCACGACCTGAGCTGAAATCAAGAGTCAGATGCTTAACCGACTGAGCCACCCAGGCGTCCCAACTAAACTCACTTCTTATGTTGGTTTAAAAAGATGGATGACTGGAATACTTGAAATTTGACTCTGAAAATAAAGTTATCATTTTTGTCTGACAACCAGCATGGTGTCCCATTCTTAAGGTATCTGACTGGGGACCTACGTGGGCCTTTGAAACAAGCAGGGTCAGAGCATCCTTCTTTGGGACTTTTCAAATTAGAGCCAGGAGAGAGAAGCCATCTGTATCAGTTAGCTACTGCTGCATAACAAAGAACCATAAAATCAAAGTGGCTCAAAATAGTGAGCATTTATTAACTCATACATTTGCAGGTCTGCTGGGCAGGCTCTGCTGATCTCAGCTGGGCTTCCTTACATGTCTTCAGGGCAGAAATGAGCTGACTGATTTTGGCTGTGGCAGTTAGGGTATCTTTATTTCCAACAGACTAGCTGGGAAATGATCCATAAGAGAGCAAGTGAGAACAGACCAAGTCTTAGAAAGTCTCACAGACCAAGGCTTAGAAGTGGCACATTGTCTTCTGCCCATATGCTATTGACCAAAGCAAGTCCCATGGAAAAGCCAAAGCCAGGGCAGAAGTATATGCCACCCATGAGGGGACCACGGCTAGCATGTGGCTACATGGAGAAATGAATATCTATCTATCTATCTATCTATCTATCTATCTATCTATCTACCTACCTATCTATCTATTTATATCACAATATGTCACAACTTCTTTCCTTTTTGGGCATGGAGCGGTTGGGAATGGGCTCCACGTGCAAACATCTGTCTATAGTAGATGGAGACAGAGCCAAATTCTAGATTGAAGCAGACGGGTAAGGAATGTGGAGAGTTCTGATAATATTCTTGTTCTTTCCAAGGTCTCTGGTGATGTCTGAGCTTTTTTTATTGTGATGTGGGCTACTCAATAGCTCCCCAAACTCCCCTTTCTTGCGTAACTTAGGATAAGCTTGGTTTCTGTTACTTGAAGACAAGGGGTTATGATCCACATATACTGTTTTCCTGTATCAGAAGGTCTTTATATAAAAAAGAGGCTTTCTTTATTCCAATGCAAGGTTTTTAAGGTTTATTTGGGGGGGATGAATTTTTTTATGTTGGAAGTAAGTATTAATATCTGTATTTCACAGGAGATTACTGGTTTATCAGATTAAAGTGGATTACACAAGTTTCAAATTAAAATGTTACCTAATATTGTGGTAAATTATTTATGATCACTGTCAATTTAGTAAAATGGTATTTATATGAATATTTACACTATGTATATTGGATCGCCCATGAAATACCCACTTTATACATACACACACACCCACAACACCACACACACACACACACACACACACACACACACACACACACACACTAATTTTCTTTTGGTGTGCAATAGAAGCAAATCATATTTTGAATCTACCTGTAATTTTCTCTTGCTCAGATAGTAGATACTTATAATCCTTCAGTAAAATTACTCTTCAATGGACCTTTGTTTATACAAAATCAAAATCCTATCCTAGAATCAAAAAGCTTAAACCACACATACTAAACAACTCTGACTAAAATTATTAGAGGCTGAAATCCTTGTGAGCAGAATTGAATCTCTGTGGGATTATGATGGTGTTACTTGTGGGTGAGGAGTGGTGGATTATGTCCTTCTTTCAGTAAGGAAAGGGAGAGTTGGGGAGTATACTTTGGCGACTATGGGCTCACGGTGATAGGTGGGCTGGAGGAGGCCGAGAAGAAAGGCTAGAGGACTGATATGGCTAATGGACTCAACTCAAGAAGCAGTGATATATTTCCTATCCAGTACTATTGTTTTCTTTTTCTCCATTACAGTTTCCTTGTTATTCTCAGGACTTCAGGAAATTGTCTTAAATGCTCATTCAGGTATTTGCTATACTTTTAGGAATTAAGGGAGGGGCTTGCAACTCTCCTTGGATATAGGAAGAACCTGGCTTGCATGGAAAAGTGATAAGAAAGGCAGTGCTGATCTGAGGAAAATTCCCTGGAGCATGGTCTAGAATGAGAGTTTATTTGTGGACTATATAAGAATTCCATTGGTATGTACGGTAGACTATGTTTCTGTTTGCCAAATATTTATTTTTCCTCCATCTTTTTGCTGTGGAAGGATTTTACTTTCCTACTCTGCTAAACTCAGGAAAGACCATTTTTGGGCAGAAGCATTAAGAATCAGTGCATATTTTTCCATGTCTCCCTTCCCTCAGCCCTGGGCCTGACAACATTCCACCTGGTGCCGCTCCATCACTCTGGGTCCTGGAATGAAGGTGAGGTGAAGAAAGCCACAGCCAACTTTCATTTGACATGTGTGGGTCTGATGGTTAACTTTATGTGTCAACTTGAGTGGATCACAAGGTGCCCAGATATTTGACTAAACAGTATTTCTGGGTGTGTCTGTGAGAGTATTTCCACATAAGATTAGCATTTGCACTGGGGGACTCTGTAAAGTAGATATCCCTCCTCACCATGGATGGGTATCATCCAACTTTTTGAGGGGCTGGATGGAACAAAAGGAGGAGGAATGAAGCTCTCTTTTTTGTGTCAGTTGGGACATCTCATCTTATCTTATCTTCTTGGACAGGGATTTATACCATCAGCGGCCCTGGTACTTAGGTCTTCAGACTCAGACTGAACTATACCACCAGTTTTCCTGGGTCTCCAGCTTAAACATCATGGGATTCTCAGACTCCATAGTCACTTGAGCCAATTCATTATCTCTCTCTCTCTCGCTCTCTCTCTCTATCTTTCTATCTCTCTATCTTTCATCTATCTATCCATGCATCTATCTATCTATCTATCTATCCATCATCTACGAGTTATTCTGTTTCCCTGGAGAACCCTTACTAATACAGTGGGCAAAAAGTCAACATTTATAGCTATCAGCCAGTGAGACTTTGGGATTATTTGTTACTGCAACAAAGCTTGTCCTTTCCTGACATATATTGGAATTTTTCATAAACACAAAGGAAGTAGAATATGGAAGACTGTGTCTCTTATTGCCATCCAGTAGGGAGTGGTATCTGTATTATGTGGTATCTGCAGACTGGAGACCTATGAGCCTTTTGGTTGACACTTCGACTTGTACTTGGACTTCTATGTTCAAGCCAAGGAATATATTCTTATTCCTTCAAAACGTCTCTTCTCCTACCTAAGTGGCATATTGGTTAGCTTTCTCACCTGTCCCAATTTCTGCCCCTAATTTTTTCCCTATCTAATGATAGCTATTTAGTGAACACTGTACTCAAACTAATTCAGGGAGAGTGTCTGATGAACTCTGCTTTGGTACAGGATTGTCACTATAATTGTGAACTACATTTGAGAAAACAATTGTACCCTGGACAAAACCTGAGGGTTTCTGTCTTAACTATTCTCCAGATTTGTATATTAGGAAGTCAATCTGAGTATTATGTTTTTAAATGAAATGATTTGATTTTAAGCTGGTAATTTCAAATACATTAAAAGCAATCCATGCAATTCCAGAAGAGCAGGGACCTAGATTAATTAGAAAGGCCTCATTAGTTCCAGCGCAGGGAGAGTTGATAGGAACATCCCACTGACAGCCGAGGAGCTACGGCACCAGGATGAGGAGCCTGAAGCATACTCAACAGGCGGCCCCCATAAACACTCACTCTTCTGTCCGGGTATCTCTTGGTGGGGGCAAAGAGAGGAACCAAAGCAATTACCCAGATAATTAAGGAAGAACAAACCTGTGTGTGGCAGGTAACTTGGGGAACTTCCACTAAATTTTCTAGGCAACCATTTTAATTCTTTGCCTCCCTGTTGTCAGCAGGAATGCAAGCTGGCTCACGAGAGCTACTTTGACAATTATAATGTTCTCAGTTGGTAAATATTGCTTCCCAGGAACTCCACTACTCATCAATCTAGAGTTTGAAATAGCTCTGTGAGATCTCAGGGCTGTGTTGTTCCCACTGATTCACGGCAAAACCCCAATAACTGCTGTGAAAATGTTAGGCTATTTGTGAGACTTTGGAAAGCAGCTTCTAGCAACTCTTACCTGTTTTATGATTCTGGAATAAGCTGAGAACTGCACCCTCACAGGTGAGGCAAATCCAGTTGTGATGGCAGCCAAGGAAGAAGATTTAGGGTCACTCTGTGTGTGAGGCATTTGCTGCATCTCACTCTCAAAATCTTCTGATCAGGGAGGTCCTACTACCCTCATGTTAGAGATAAGAAAATGGAGTCACAACCAGACACACAACTGGTGAGTGACAAAACTAAATTTGAACCCAGATCCTTTTGGCTCCAAAGTTCTTCCCACTCTCCTGGTGGCTCTGGGAGAATCCAGGGCACCTAAAAAGCTCCATGGTTGTTTCTAGTGTCAGTTGGGTTGGAAACTGTCCATTAGGTTCTGGCTCTCAAAGTTTTGCATGCATTACAATCTCCTGTAAGTCTTGTTAAGCACGGAGATGGCTGGCACCACACCTACAGGGTCTGATTCAGGTCTGGGTTGGGGCCTAAGAATTTGCTCTTCTAACAAGTTCCCAAGCGATGCTGATGCTGGGACCTGAGGACCACACTGGAGAAACGTCACTGCATTCAGGTGAACTCAGAGAGCCGAGTTTGATGTGAAAATCAACGTTAATGGGAATAAAATCAGAGATCTGCCAAGTCACCATAGACAGAAGGTTGACAATGAGTCCTGATGATAAAACTAACACTTTCTAAAGGGAATATGTCTATCACAGGCGGACAGTCAGAATAGGAGCATTAAATAATGGGGAAGGAAATGTATCTGACAGTTTCATCTGAAAGGAGGAAGCGACGAAAGGGTCGGTTTCTACCTTTCCTTCTGATTACTTGGGCACCAAGCAACCTTATGAACACTACTTTGATTAACTTAATTTATTTGATTAATTTGTTTTGTTTTCCAAGGTATCTGATACCTGAAGGATGCTTTGCAAGTACGACTATTTTTCAGGACTACCGCTTTGCATAATCTCTGTGAACACCATTCATACTGAAGTCTATGTAAATGGTGCCCCCTGGAGGAATGGAAAAGAATACCATCCATGCTAAATGAAGGATCTAGCATTGTTTGTTTATACACAATTTGAGTGCCCCTAGAGACTACTCCTTTCATCATAAATTAGCAAACCTGGAGCACCGGTCCAGGGGCTATGAGGACACGATCTCTGAGAGCCTGCCCTTGAGAAAGGTTTTTCCTAGGCAGTACTCCAATGACCCAACACCTAAAGTTCTTGAAACAAGTGAAAATGGGAGGAGAGCACGGTTAACAAGCCCAAATGCTATCACGACGTGTACTTTCCTTCTCTGTTTTGTGGGAATACAATTATTGTAAGATTTCACTTACGAAGTAGGGATCATGACTGAAAGCTTCAGACAGATATTTAGGCGCTTCTTAAGTGATCTCTCTTGTCTAGAGGATGAGGCAGCCAGGAGTGCCAGATGTTTTCCAGTCTCTCCTCTGCTCCTATATCTAGAAACAAGAGACCCTCAAAAGTCTCTCATTCCCTCAGTGTCTACAGGAAGCCCAGTTGCTCAATGGGGAAGCTCAATGAATAAATGTGTGTCTTTGTGAGACAGCAAGACGTCTCTTGATTTGAACCCTTTGGTCCACAAGAGAGTCTTGAAGAGGCCCTGCCGAAGACCCATAAGTGCTCCATATCGTGTGACCCTCTTCTCCCCGTTGGAAGGTCACACTTAGCCTTTGTGTTAATGCTTCTCTATGACCTGCAAGTTTTCCAGAAACACCTGTATTCAAAGGATAGGTCTATCATGTAACAGTAGCAGTTCTGTGACCTTACTTAACCTTTCTGGGCTTCTGTTTCCTTATTTATGGGTTGGTTATAAGGATTACAGATAGATACAGGTAGATAAGGCTGAGAGCAAGGATCAACACATCCTTGCATTATACAAATGTGGCTTGTTATCATTATTGCGTAGACGTGCGTGTCAAGAAGGTTCTGGGGATGATTTGTACCTGATGGGTAGTAAAGGGCTTGGAAAGTATTTAGTTAGTGGAGAGAGTCTTGAGAAGTCCAATCCATGTACAATGGGGAGAGCTAGAAAGACGTCAAAGGTAGGGAGATAAGCAGGAGAGACGTATGATTTCCAGAGGAGAGGACTCTTCCGGAAACTGGGTTATCAAGAACACATGGTTCCAGTCTGGTGGTAAAGAAGGGGCTGTGGAAATGGGAGGTGTATTTCAGAGAGAAGAAATGATATTGTCCATGCTCGCACGCCCTTAACTTTCCCTCCCTCTGAAGGGTCATCTCCCTCTGCTGAGAGTTGTTTATACTGCTTGTCATAGACTGCTAGGGTCTAGAAATCAATTTACATGGGCTGTGACCAGCATTAAAAAAACCAAAACAGAACAGAATATAAAATATCAGCGGCCACTGCACATGGGGAGTAAATATTGTTTTATAAAACTTTAATCAGTCGTGCATGCATAGGGTCATGATGTAAAATGTATTTTTTACTGTGGGTCTTGGTACAGGGGTTTGAAAGTCACTGCTCTGCTGTGTTCACTGAGGTGGGAAGTTCTCCCATGTCTGCTCTGACAGGGTCCTCTTGACTACTGATCCTGCAAGCTGCCTTTCCCTCCCCAGCCTTTGGGCATCTGGTCGCTGCCCTTCTAGCAGGGGCTGGGGCTCACGCCCTCCCTCTGATACAGTGCTGCTCCCTTTGCAAAGCCCTGCAGGTGAAGGTGGAGGCTGGGAGCAATCTGCTCTCCCTCCTTTTGCTTTTATGGCCCAGCCCCTCACATTTCAAACTTGTTAAAAACTGGTGCCAAATTTTATCAATGTGTTGGGGAAACTAGGAGAGAAATAATTTAAACCTTGCTGCTTAATTTTACTTTTCCTGCAGTCCAAGGAACGGGCATTCTGGAATTTAAATCCTGTGCAGGGGTCACTTTCTAGATGCCTCTGGTTTATCTTGGTGTTTCCCTAACCTCAGGGCCACATCTCTCGCCACAGAAGGGCTCTTTTTCCAATTTTAAGCCTGCAAATATTTATTCATTTTCTGGGGGGAAATTCTATCTGGTACTCACAGAGTTCTATAAATTCTTATTTACTTCTGACTATTTAAAAAAGGCCAGTCAAATTTAAAATACCTATTTCAGATCCAATCCGATGCCATCCATTTCCTCCCCTCCTCCCAGCACTGGCCATGCTTCTCCATGGTGACTCAGAGTAGGAAGAAGGTTTGGTCTGCTGTTTCACTCCTTACCTGCTCCCTTTGGGGAACAGAGATGGAAAAGGACACTCTCTCTGGCTCAGAGAGGTTCAGAGAGTGGGCAGATCAGCGATGTCTGTTCCATATGCCGATGTACCCTGTGGATCAAGACTTGTTCTGACACCCCCAGCGTCTGTGAGTGCTCCTCTGTCTTCATGGAAAATGCCAGAACTCTCTACTCTCCATGAATGACTTACAACTAGCAATCCGTCCTTCCTCTGCTCTTCTCAATCTTCTGCTTGTAGGGGAATGAGAAGGGCCTGAGGATGGTTGGGAGCAGTAGAGTTGGTTAGGTCCAGCTTATTAAAACCTTCTGGAGGGGTTCATAGCCTCCAGTTGTTGGCAGCTCTCTTTAGAATGTGAGTTCTTGATGTGTCTTTGCCTTCAGCCCCAGGTCTTGGTCACCAATTTGAGACCAGAGAAATAATACCATCAATACCCCATTGTATGTGGAACAAGAGATCCATATCATCTACTCTGCCCATACTTTGAAGAGTTAAGCTAGAAGGCCCTGAGACTAAAGTTTTGAAATGTCTGTAAACATGCCTGAGGACACTGCCAAGAATGATGTCTCAAGAAAAGCCTGTCCAATTGGACAAAGACCTATGGACTTAAGGGTGGACCTGGTCTATATTGTAGCTGCAACACTGTCTCCCAGGAGATATTTTTCAGAATTAAAATGGGAAATTAAACAGAAAAAGAGAGGAGGAATCCCTATTTTCCAGAATGAGCAAAGATATCTTGGTTTATAATGCATTTCCATTAAAGAGAAGTAACTAGAAAAAATTCATGTCACATTTTCTCTCAGTAAACTTTTATTTTCAGAAACTACAGAATATATAGGATTTCTAAATTTGACCAGTAAACAAAAAAAAGACATTTTAAAACTGCCTCTATATTATTTGGTAGTTTTAGTAAATAGATCATCATATTTGTGGTATGGCAATGTGAATTTTTTTGATTTTTTTTCCCCAAATAGCATCTTAATTTACCATCATAGAAGTAAGCTTAGCTATTGTGAAAAATTCAAGTGGTAAAAAAGGTACAATATATGCTCCCCCCGCCTTCTTTTAGCTTGAAGTAGATGTTACCTGGGGGGGGGGTGGCAAATTAACATACGAAGTGGTAAGGACTGTCTCTGCTCTGGGCACCCCCAAGAAATGTCCCCGGAACCGCCATCCCCATGACCTCTTGGTTGAGCCATGGGGTAACTCTCACATTGTCAGTGGGGTTGGCAGTTCTCTTGCTCAAGCTATCAGAATTAATATTCTTTTTTATCCTCTCTGTCCTCTGCTCTGTTCTGAGCTTTCATTCCTGCAGCTCCTGGTGTGGCTTAAACAGCCATGTTGACATAATTCCTGCCATGGCTACAGGACCCAGTGATTTGCCCTCCAGTCTGACCAGGTGACATAAATGTGTGATTTCAAGATTCACTGCTTCCTTGTGACTCTCACCAATCAAGGGAAGAGTATCTGCTTCTCAACCAGGAGTACTTTATTTTGATTCCTTCTTTCAGATTTCTACGCCTTCCCAACTCAGATAGAGCTTGATACAAGTTACCTAGCACCTAGACTGGAAGAAAGCAGTGTACCTACAAAACTACATCCCAAATTGTTTGTTCTTGGCAACCACCAGTTGAGGGAAAACCCCCACTTTCTCACTTCCGAGTGGGATAATATTCAATGTGCATATTTAATGACCAGTTGGCTTGGCCACCATGATGGAATTGGGCACTGACCAATCAATATGGCCAAACCAGCGCATACTGGTCGAATACCAGCTTGGGCAAGGGTCCCAGAGAGGCAGGATCCTGGGCCTCGTTGCCAGTACATTAGCTTTGTTCAATGTGCAGAGTGATTTTGAAATCTGTTTCTGAGCCTTTAGGCGAGGAACACACGCTCCCGTTCCTGGTTTCCCTTCTTGTCTCGTGTCTTAGAGCTTGATGGCTTTGCTAATTTATGTAACCCTGGCTTTCTGAAAAGCATTTACTTGTGCCAGACTCTTAAACCTTTCTTTGGGGCCCATTCTCTGTCCAGGGCTATTAGCTCTAATTTGTCTCTTAACGTGTCCTTCCGGTTTGTCTCTACTTAGACCTGTCCTCATACAAGTGGAATTATACAAAGCCTCCTCCACTTGCTGGATCTAAATTTCCACAGGGGCAGGCATGCCACTCTGGATCTGAATTACACCAATATTTCAACTGCACGTTACATTATTACTGACTTGGAAATGAAAGACTAAATATACAAAAAGACAATGGCCAAACCATATATAAAAATAGAACTCTGCCCCACAACCTGCAGCAACTAGGAAACCAACCCCCTTTATCCACAATAAATTGCACAGAAGCCAACCTGCTACAAGTCAGACTACTATCTCTAATAATCTAGGAATCTGAATAATAGCTTCTGTAAAAATTGGCCACAAATGGCCAGGACTGGATTAACAACTGACCGTTTCCTGAATTTTTGTCCCTGCCTTCGAGGACGAACCAGAGAAAGCCAAATATGCACCTGTCATCAATCACAGAAGATACTTTGCTACCAGTTCCTGTCTTCCAGCTTCCGCGTGTCCACAGCCTCCAATCAGGGCACACCGGAAGCCTTCCCTTTCCCTGCTCTAAAGCATTCCCACTCCCCTGCCTGCTTTTGAGTCTTTGCCAAAATGCAAGTGACCATGGCTGACCCACTTCTTACCCTAACTCCAAAAAAATAGCCTTTGCTTGTTCTCACCCGTTTGGTCTTCACTTATATCCACAGGAGTAAATTCAGTTCTAACTACTTAGATAATCAAAATAATAATAAGGCCTTCATTAAAATGACAAAATATAACAGAGAGGAAAAAAATAAGATTTTTTTTTTTTTTTTTTTTTTTTTTTTTTTTGGTATTCTGTAAAAGTTTAAGGGGGTGGATGGGGAGGAAATCTTCCCTTTAGGACATTTTGAATTTCCTCCTGATTCCATTTTCTGATTTTTCCTGCCACTACAGAAATTTGTAACAAAACAGCCCACTTTAAATGTTGAACCTTGTTACTTTTAAGCTGAAAACTTTTTTTGAAGCTTAAGGCAGTTATTTCTGCAAAAAGATGGCTTCTGGGTTTATTAATTAAAAAGAATGCAGGGAGTATTTGAAATATTATCATCTGGGTGATTTTATTCTACATTGATAAATACAGTCTCACAATAATTAAGATAAAATGAAAAGAGTTTGAAATAGATGATAGCTTAAAACGTGAAAATAATTCTTTTTAACATGAATAATTATCCCACCAGTTTTATAACCTAATAAAAATCAAAGTAAAAGAAAATCCCTGGGCATTTTAATTAGGAGAAATCATATGCATTCTGGGAAATTAGAAACATTTCCAACATATTCGCACTTCAGAATCCTCATCGTAGACATTCTTTTCCTGGAGATTGTCCAAAGAAGTGGATCCCATGGGTCTGCTTCTCTACAGGACCTAGCAAATATAAAGCTCAATATAGGCATACCTGGTCTTGAATCCAAATTTAGCTGCAATTTACTTCACATTTGAATTGAAATGCAGAGGGGAAATTCATAGTCTTTGGATTTGGCTTCCCTCACATTTATTCCTCTAAAAATGTAGATTTTTCTTCCGTATTCTAGACAGAGACAGAGGAGTGACTCCTCTGGAAGCTCTGTTGTGTTTTCTAATTTTCTAGGAATCACTGTAGGGTTTACTACACTATGACTTATACACATGGCTCATAATATGGTTTTTAAAATTGTTAATACTTCAGAGAATCCCCCAAATACCCTCTGGGTTTCTATATGGGTTGGCATATTTTGAAGAAATGGACATCAAAGCTGTTCAATTAACACTTGTGGGCAAATCGATTCAATGCAAACCAATTTTAAATTAACCTCCATTTGGAAGATGTGCGGGAACAATGGTAGTTGTTTAACACTTATTTTGTTAACACTTGATTTGCATTATCTGGCCTACTTCACCCCTCCCATATTTTCTATAATTAATTCACAATGACTATCTTTCGATTTCTTAATTAGTCCCCTTTCCTCCTGTGTAAAATAAGAATGCCTTATACTCACCCAGACCTAGGGTTTTAAGACTTAAGAAGAGGAGCGGCAGTGTTTCCTCCAGTTCACCCTTCCCTGGTGCGCATGACTCTCCTCTACTTTTTCCATACTTTACACGCATATGAATCACCCGAAGAACATATTAAAAACTTGGGATGCTGGGCCCACTCCAGAGTTTCTGATTCCATAGGTCTGGAGCGGGGCCCAAGAATGTATATATCTAACAAGTTCCCGGGTCAGGCTGGTGCCGCAGGTCTCAGAACCGCGTGCTGAGATCTACGGTCACCATGCTCTGTGCACAAAACAGGAATGTCTTTGGGTG
Organism: Ursus arctos; assembly: GCF_023065955.2. Lineage (NCBI taxonomy): Eukaryota > Metazoa > Chordata > Mammalia > Carnivora > Ursidae > Ursus > Ursus arctos. Next base: position 79,959,094 of record NW_026623056.1, read on the forward strand.
CCACACGCATGCGCATTGGCAGTGGTGACAGCGGCTGCGGCGGCGGTGGTGGTAGTAGTGGTGGGTTTGACCAGGGCAGGACCTGGACACAGTAAACCTTGCGGGGAGAGTTGACGGTGAGATAGCTTGCAGGGGTTCTGGGATGAGCGCAGGTGCCAAAGGTGTAAGTGAGAGCGGAGGGGAGAAAAAGAAAACCTGATGTGTTCCTGATAGCTGGATGCGTCTCCGTTTGGATTTCACTGAAATGAAACTCCTAGATGGCGTCTGCACCCCGGAGGGGCTGCTAAATTGTCACGTCTCAGACTCACATACAATATCGGTATCTGCATTTCATGCTCTCAGACTCCATATTCGAACGCCGTGCAGTGGCGGACTAAGTTAGATAAATATTTGCGCATTTGACTGCACACAGCTACGACTTATGTTTCCTTGTTCTGTTCTGTCTCCAAGAATCTGTGAGTCCGTTAAATTGCTGGCTACGAGGTAATTGGCTGTGAATTTTAATCCTATCTTCATGGTCATTCACCTGCTTGAAGATTGGGGTGGGAGGGTGCTTTAGTGAATCTGTAACCTGTTTCTTTCTCTGCCAAACGGTAAAGACAAGAAGCTCTTCACAGGTTGTTGGATGGCTCCAGTTATTACACATTCTTATAAAGACACTGTAAACAGGCAAATGTCAGTTCAACAGAATAACGATACTCATTGATATTTGGGTCATTCTTGCGTAATATAAAATTGCAGGTGATTTCAGGTTCTCAAAGGGCTTTATAAGCCTCAGGTGTTCACACTCTCTTCTCTTTTAATGGCACATTATCTTTTCTATTTCAACTTTGTTTTAAATATTTTATTACGAAATTTCAAACATACGCAGGATGAGAGAGAATTGTACAATGAACGTTGACGGTACTGTCTTCCAGTCCCCGTAATTATCGATATTTTGCCGATCATGTTTCATTGGTCTGCACTCCTGGGCCACATTAATTTTATTTGCAAATACTTCAGTATTAATTTCTAACAGGTAAGGGTTTTAAAACAATATAACCACAATAGTATTATCACACCTAACAAAATTATTATTTGAAATATTATTCTAGGCCATGTTCAAATTTCTTTGATTGTCTCCAACATTTTTTAGTAGTCCTGTTTGTTCAGTCAGGTCCCAAACAGGGTCCTTTACAGACTTTGATGGATATATCTCTTATGTGCCTATTATTGTTTCCTCCCCCCCCCCGCCCTTTTTTCCCCCAGCCATTTATTTACTGAAGAGAGAAGTTGTTTTTTCCTGTTGAATTTCCTACATCCGGGACTTGTTAGGTTGCATCTTTGTGGTACTGTTGAGCTTGTTTCTATAGGACCCGTATTTTTACCTGGTAGCGAAGTCTAAAAACATGATTAAATTTAGGTTTAATGATTTCTTTTTGGGGGGGGTTGGCAAGAGCATTTCATAGGCAGTGTTGGACACTTGCTATCGCATCACATCAAGGGCGAATGCAATGTCTATTTGCCCCACTTTTGGTGACGTTAAGATCGATGAGTGGATTATGGGTGTTGTCAACTTTCATTCAATGGTCTTAGCAGCCATTGATGATTATTGTGTAAGTTCATTATTTGACTGGGGTTGTGAAATGACATTTTTCTAAGTCAGTCGTTCTTTCTGAATACTTGGGCTTCTATTTGGTTAACATGAAACACAGTTTATAAAGGAGAAGCAAGGTAAATGCTTGATTTTGTACCTTTATCTAATTCAGAATGATGAGCTCAACAGCTCCAAATGTGACTTATGAAGTTTTCACTTTTCAAAATATCATTAGGAATTTAAATATGTTATATATGTATATCTTTCATAAGTAAATACAATAAAGATTTTATAAAGTTATTATTTTATATACTTCAACCTATTACAATGGATTATATTGGGTGCTCAACTTGTTTCTTTTTTAATTTTAAGAGGATTGCTCTTAAACTCAGTACATAACTGCTTCCATATCATTTTGGTTATTTTTTATAACTGTGCTTAGAACTAACATATGCCTATTGTAAAAAATTTAGAGAATAAAGACTCACGGACATGAAAATCACGTGCATTCTCCCCACTTAGAAATATCCCCTTTAAACACTTTGCTGAATTTCTTCCTATTCTTCTGCCTTTATGCACATCATTCAATATCCATAGTCCATCATTATAATCACTCCCTCAGGTGCTCTCTGCACCTTGACCCTTCACCGTCCTCACAGGTGTCTAGCAAAACCTTAGCCCTCCATCTTCGCTGCATCTGTGTCTGAGCAGCTGACCAGAGGATATCTAATTGAACTGAAATCTCCTTAACTTGATGACCTAAAGTATCAACTTGCACCACTATGACTCAGAAACTCCCGTTTCCCAGAATAATTTCATATGTTCTCCTCAAACCATCCATAACTCCTCGCTCTTTTCCCTCCCTCAGCCATTGACCTTGCCTTCTACTTAAGTGAAATAAAGCCTTCAGATGATAACTCTAAAATTCTGAATGCAAACTTAACAAAGACTATCCTCATCTGTAGCTCTCTTCACTTACCCTCTGTCATGATGAATGGAAGGCACTTAATTCACCCTAGCCAATTCGAGTTCCTCCCCTTGTCCTCTGGATCCTGCTCTTTGACTTTTTGAAACACTTCACTTTGGTTATCCTCTGTCCTTGTATCAACTTTTTCCATCTTTTTTTACTGGATCATTTCTGTAACCATATTCTAGTTTTCCAACTCTTATCTTATTTTTTTTAAAGATTTATTCATTTGACAGAAAGAGAGTTGGAGGTAAGGGCAGAGGGAGACAGTCCTCAAACAGACTCCCCACTGAGTGTGGAACCTGGTGCCGGGCTCCAACTCACAACCCATGAGATAATGACCTAAGCCAAAACCAAGAGTCAGACCCTTAACTGACTGAGCCTCCCAGGCTTCCCTCCAACTCTATCATAAAAAAACACCACCAACAAACAATCACTTCCTTGGTTCCATATCTATCTGAAGGTTTCATCATTTCTCCATTATACTGGATAACCAAACTTCTCAAGAGTTGCTAACTATATTGTTTTCATGTCTTTAACTCTTCTTTCATCCATGCCAATATGGCTTCCACCCAGCCCCACCACTCTGCTGAAATTTCTTGTCTTAGGATCACTGGCAATCTCCTGGCAGCCATATGTAATGTGCACTTTTCTGTCCTCTTCTTATCCTCCCTTTGAGCATTTGGGAGAGTTGGTTGTTCACTTCTTGAAACATTTTCTTCTCTTTACTATAATTGCACTATTATTTCCTAGCTTTCCAAACTCATTGGCTTTTCCATTCAGTTTCCTTGTCTAGCTGGCTTCTATTGTTCCCTAGGTGTTGGCATTCCTCTAGTTTAAGTCCTTGATCCCCTTCTCTTCTCCTTTTACTCTTTCTCCCTGGGTGATCTCATTCTTTCCAGGCTTTTAAAAATCATTCTGACTTAAGATTCCAAAGTTTATACCTCCAACCCAGATAATTTTTCTGAGCACCGTGTCCAACTCTGCTTATCTGACAGTTCAACCTAGATATTTTACAGACATTTTGAAGTATACGTGTCCAAGATAAAACTTCTCATTTCCTCTCTACAAGTGAATCCCTCCCACATCTGTCCTATCCCAGTAAATGGCACCATTCTCCTTCAGTTGCTCAAACCAGAAACTGAGTCAGTCTTGATTTTCCTTTCCCATAAACCCTGTATCCAAAGCATCAATAGCTCCATGTGATTCTATCCCCCCAAATATCTGGACTCTGCCAAATTTTTTCCATCTCCACAGCTAACTCTCTGAATGTGGCCCATCCTTCATGGACTGTGTTAACACCTCTTTAATGGTCTCTCTGATTCCACATTTAGTCCTCTATAATCTATTTTCCATATTATAAACAAGAGTGATCATCTTTTAGAATGCACAAATAAAACCTTCCTTAAAAAGCCTTCAGTGGCCTTTCCTTCTACTTGCAATAAATCCAAACTCCTTACAAGGGCTGGATGGCTCTACGGATCTAGGCGATCAGTCTCTGCTGATCTCTCCAGCCTCAGGTGTGTTGCTTTCACACTATACCAAAGTCACTCCTTTTCAGACAGACCCAAGTCTTTCCTCTCAAGAGTCTCATAAATGCTGGTCCCTCTGCTTTTTTCTCTCCACTGTTGTCACGTGTGACTTATCTGTTGGAAATCGGCTTAAATACTGTCTGTCAAGTTGATGCCTTTTCTGGCCAGTCTAACTAAAATAGGTAGCATTTCTATTCCATCCACCTGTGAGGGAAGGGATCTGAATCTCTCTCAAATGCCAGCTGCTTATTTTTAATCCTTCCTTCTCTGAAAACAATTTCTTCCCCTATTAGCCATATAAATCCCAGTGATCTATTCTTGGAAAAACCAATTTAAACATAAAAATGCTGACTTTGATCTGATAATAGTTTCATGAGAACACACTTGGGTTCAAATTTGAATTTTTACTTGTTACGTTTAAAACCAGCTCTTTCCTTCTTTATTTCTTACTTAGTAGACGATAAATCAGAATGGTTGAGATAAAGGGGAGGTATAGCACAGCTGCTGGTGATAGGACAACTTCATAGGACTTCATGCATCTTGGGACAGAGGAGCCACGAAGGAGAGCAACAGACATGCCCAGAATGCCTGCTTCGTGCTGGGCATTACACTAGATATGTAACTAGCTGGTCCAACTGGGGAGCGCTGCTGGGCCAGAACCAGGGGCTACCAACTGATAATGTTTTCAAGTTGGGAAGGATCTCAGAGGTCATTTTTTTCACTGTGTGGTGAACTTACCCACTAGGTGATTGTTCTTACAATACGTTACCTAATGCTTTCCCAGTTTCCCCTTGAACTCCCTGCCTCCTGCTGCAGCTCATTCTATGGTTAATAATTCTAATTATCAGAAAGTTTTAGCGTAATGCTATATAAATCTGTCTTCATGTAATTTCTACCCACGAGTCCTGCTTCTAACTTTTGCAGCTAAACAGAATGAGATGAAGTCGTCCTCCCCATGAGAGCCTTCCGGGTATTGGAAGATGGCCATCAAGGGGCCCTCAGGGCTCCTTCAGGCCAAATGTTATCAAGATGACTTTGCATTTAGGGTTCTTGTGACTTGACACTGAGTGGCTACATCCAGCATTCCTGCAGACTTCCTCCTCTCATTTTCCCCTGTGACCCTGGGCTACGTGTGCGGAGCTGAGATCATTCCAGAACCCCTTCTCTCTAAATAAAGACTTCCTTAGGCATAAGGTTACTCTTACTATTATTGTCCACAGAATAAGTACCATCCAAATGTCTGCAAAGTACTTGTGCTGCACGTATATTCACTTTAATCCAACAATACCCTTGGATGGTAGGTATTAATTTGAACCATATGACATTATCTTTTTATAGGTCAAAAACAGTTGCATATCAGCAATTTCAAATGGTTCAATTATTACTAACCTGATTTTATAGATGAGAAAAATAGAGATTTGGACATGTTACATACCTGTTCATGGCTGTAAAGCCAGCAAGAGCCCACTGAGGTCTATACCCGTGTCTGTCTGGCTCGAAAGTGGCTCATTTGCTGCGTATGTGGCTTCTGTATGCATCACCTTGCAGCTGCAGGTGCAAGGATTCAAGATAAAGACAAAGAAGCCACAGACTTTTGCAATGCAGTGTGGCAGAGGGGAAAGGGCAGAGGAATTTGAGGTACATGTATATTTGCTAACTCTTTATCCCACTACTTACTATTTGTGTGACCTTGAGAGCGTTATTGAGCCTCCCTGAAACCCAATTAGCTCATCTCTAAAGTTGGGTTATTAATATTTAACTTGCAGTACTTGTGTGAGGATTAAGTGGATTGACATTCTGTCAGGCTCCTGCCCATTGCTCTCCCGTTGCCTGGCACGTCATGCTGTGGGGCCTGAGTCCATTTGCTCTCATTTTTCTACATCAAGGTCGGCCAACTTTTTCCTAAAAGGTCCTTGTTCTCACTGAAAAACTATAGTCATTTTTACATCTTACTTTGAACAACGTAAAAACCATTCTTGGCTCGCTGACCATTCAAGAACAGGTGGGCCAGCGAGCTGGAGTTGGCCAGCCCCTGCACTAGTTGGCTACCATGTAGTTTCCTCTCTGTTCTCGAGTCTCCAACAGTTTGTCACTCATGTTCCCTCCTGATGATGAGATTGCTTTTTTCTCTGAGAAAATAGAAGCAACCAGAAAGACCTAGCTCTTGCTCCCCTGCCATCCATTTCATCATCAGGCCCACATTCTCTCCCTTGTCTCTGTTTACACAAGCTCTCTGGGCTCCTGACACAAGCCAGTCCCTCTGCTTGTGCGCTATATCCTAACGCCTCCCACTTACTCAGGAACATTGCTCTAATAATTGTCCCATCACCTTTAAATCTTTCCCTTGACCCCACTTTCTCCTCTACTTATATCTTACTCCCCATTTCTTACAGAGCTCCACTATCAGACTAGTTTACATTTTCTAGAATTGTATATAAATGGAATTAAACAATATATACACTTTTGTGTCTGTGTCTTTCATGTCGAATAAATATTTTGAGATTCATTCATGTTGTGTGTGATGGTAGTTCACTTCTTTTTGTTGTGACTAATATTCCATTATATGGATACACCACAATTTGTTTATGCTTTCACCATAAACGATGGACATTTGGATTGTGCCCAGTTTTCGGTTATTATGAATAAAGCTGCTTTGAACATTTAGTAGAGGTCTTTGTGTAGACATGTAATTTCAGTTTTCTTGAGTAAATCACTTAAGAGTGGAATGTCCAGTTGGTTTGGTAGGTGTGCTGGGTAACATCTAAAGAAATGGTCACAGTTTTCCAAGGTAGTGCTGCCATTTTATATTCCCACCGGCAGTGTATTACAGTTCCAGTGACTCACATCCTTGCCTAGCTACCTCTTCAGATGCTCTCTTTTTTTCACATCTGAGATCCCATCCATCAGCAAATCCTGTTCCCCAAACTGTCAAAACATACCTAAAATTCCATTCCTTCTCATCCTACTAATATTACCATTTTGGTCCAAGGTACTTTCATCTCCAATTAGATTTTTACAATAGCTTTCTGCCTGAGCCCTTGTTCCCCTTCAGTGTTTTCAAAACACAGCTGTTGAAATAAGCCTGTTAAAGATAAGCAGTTTCTGTCACTTCACTGTTTAAAACCCTCCATGGCTTCCCTTCTCAGAGGTCATTATAGTGGCCCTCTCTGATCTGACCATCCCCAACCCCCTTACTTTTCTACCCTCCTACCCCTCTTTCCCTCTTTTCCTTCTCTCTGTGCCATCCCTTGGACACACCAAGTTTGTTCCCTTGGCACAGCTGTTCTCGGTCCCCTTCTTTCTCAGATACATACATGACTCAACCACACTTCCTTCAGATCTTTATTCTGAAGACCCTTTCTCTATGAGGCTTTCCTTGATTCTTCCATTTTAAATTGTACCTCCCACTCATTCCATTTCCCTACCCTAATTCTGCCATTGCACTCATCCCTATTTAGTCATTAATATATATTTGTTGACCCTCAACTATGTGCCAATGACCGTTCTAGGCACTTGGGGTGCTGTATGAAGTGAAACAGTCAAACATCTGTATCACCATGGAGTTTACACATATTTTACTAATTCATCTTGCTCCTCAATCATCTTCCATCCACTAGAATAAAAGCTCTGAGATAACAGGGATTTTGTCTGTTTTGTTCAGGGCTGTATCACTACTGTGCAGAAGAATGTTGGCAAATAGTAGGATTTCAACAAATACCAGCTGTTGTCTTTTTATTTTATTTTTCAGAATGAAGAAGTAACCCCTAATCCAAGCTTCATTAATGTGGAATAGATTCCTGTAGTGTCCTACTTTGGGCCTTGGGGGAATCTGCAGCCCGTGAAAATTGAAGACACAATTGAATTGCTAATTTAAAATTGGAACCAGTTCAATTCTATGATCCTCTAAAAATGGAATTTAAACTGTGAAGTAGTATTAATTTAATTTTTCAGAGTGCTTATCAAGAAAACTCCAGATCTCTGCCAACAGCTTCTTCTAAGACCTTTGGGTTGATGGGCCGCTGCCTGACTGTTGAGTGATGAGACTGGCTATTCCACTAATTGCCTCTTCCTTAGGGACATGTCGTTGAACACCACCGTCTAGATCACTGTTTCCCGAAGTGTGGACTCTTGATTACTTGTATTAGGTCAGTCAACTTGAACCACTGGATCAGAATCTCTGGGGGTAGGATTCTGAAACCTTCATTCTTTCCAAACTCTTGAGGTGGTTGGTTATTTGATGTTTGCAATTATTTATTTTACAATCTGAGTTAGGAGGAGGATTGAATCACTGTAATTGAAGGCAGCCTGGCAAAATCCTCAGCAGGTGAATTGAGATGTCCAGGTGAGGGTTAGAGGCTTTGAGTGAAGCCCAGGGTTAGTGTTTTTGGTGATTCTTTGGTTATGTGTTGAATTGTATCACTATAATAAAGTGCCAACATTAATACCTCAGAATGTGACCTGGTTGGAAAACAGAGTTGTTGCAGAGGTAATTCGTTAAGATGAGGTCATACTGGAGTAGTGCATGTCCCTAATCAATATGATTGACGTCCTTACAAAAAGCAAACTCCATGCGAAGACAAAGACACAGGGAGAATATCACATGAGGATGGAGGTTTGGAACGAGGCATATACAAGCCAAGGAATGCCAGAGAATGCCAGCAACCTACCAGAGAGTAAAGAAGATTTCCTCTATAGCTTTCAGAAGGAGCATGGTCCTGCCAACACCTTGATTATGGATTTCAAGCCTCCAGAACCAAGAGATAGTAAGTTTCTGTTTTTCTAAGTCACCTAGCTTGTGATCCTTTGTTACGGCAGCGGTGAGAATGCAATAGGGCCCTTCTTCAGTTGTTTATCAGACAACTAAAATGATATTGTTGAGGTGGGAAGCTACATAAAAGAAGAAGAGCCAAGAGTGATAAGGTGATTTAGGGACTTCTAGAACTTAGGAAATTTTAAATGTAGGTTTGAAATCTCCCTCGAGTGTAGACAAATAGACCAACAGAAGAATAGGGAACCTAGAAAAATGTCCATATCTACAAGAGAGCTGATGTATGAGAGAAATGGCATTATTAGACCCGTGGGAAAGACATAAACCAGTTAATATATAGGAGTGAGAAATTTGGCTGTCATATGCAAAAATAAAATTAGTTTCTACTTCATACCATGATAATAATAATGACAAAATCCTCACTCCATTGCATTTGGTGGTGCTGCTCTAAGAGGTTTTTACATTTCCCAGTTGCGACTTCACACTTACCTCTCAGTAGGTACGATCATTGGTTTTGTTTTTTTTTTTTTTTTAAAGATTTTATTTATTTATTTGACAGAGAGAGACAGTGAGAGAGGGAACACAAGCAGGGGGAGTGGGAGAGGGAGAAGCAGGCTTCCCACCAAGCAGGGAGCCTGAGGCGGGGCTCGATCCCAGGACCCTGGGATCACGACCCGAGCCGAAGGCAGATGTCTAACTACTGAGCCACCCCCTGCGCCCCGGTACTATTATTGTTACACCTGTTTTACAGATTAAGAAACTGAGGCACATGGAGGAAAAGTGATGGGCTAAAATAGTGGTGAAGTTGGGACGTGACCCCAGGCAGTCTGGCTCTGGACTTCAGGCTTTTAATTACGAATGCTATGCTGCCTTACATATCGTACAGAAATCAGTTCAAGGAACATTAAAAACTCGACTGTGAAAATCAAAACTCAAAATATTTAAAAGAAAACAAAGGAGAATTTCTTTAAGACTTCAGGGCAGGAAATAGATAAAATGGGAGAAATGCAAGTTATAAAACATATTGAAGGCATATTCTACATTGAAACTTTTGTTCATTAAAAGACATCATAATAAGAGTGAAAAAGAGATAGATATTTGCGGCATGTATAATTAACAGAGGATTAAAATGCAGAGTATATAAGAAATTTGGCACATCAGTAAGAAAAGAGAACACAATCAAAGCATGGGCTAAAAAAACCCAGAACATGGACTGTCACAGACAAAGAAATATAAAAGACTAATACTTATGTAAAAAGATGACAATTGTGCACCTATTAGCTTGGCAAAAATTCAAAAATCTGACAACAGTAAATAGTGACAACTATATAAAACAACAGCAATTCTTATATGTGTTGGGCGTGAATGTAGTTTGGCACAGCTGCTTTGGAGACCAACTTTACACTAGTTAGTAAAGTTAAAGATTCACGTGCCCTATCACTCAGCAATCCACAGGAATATACCCTGGGGAGACTCGCCCAGATAGTCAAAGAGACAGAGACACATTCACAGCAAAATTGTTTGACTAACAAACACTTAGGAGCAACTTCAGTGCCTGTCAACAGAAAAGTGGATTAAACGTGCGGAGTACTCATATAATGGAATACTGTGCAGCACTAAACATTAATAAGCAGGAGCCAAATTACATTCACGAAAAGACCTCCTAAATACAATGTTTCCAGAGAAAAGCAAGTCGCAGAGAATGTATAAGAGTTAAAAACATATAAACAGGACTATATAAAGATTTAAAAATAAAAGAAGAATATATAAGGCCAAAAAATGAAAAATACATAAAGGTTAAAAACATACAGCACAATACAAAAATTGTGAAGGGCTACATATAGGCAGAATAAAAGTATAAAGAAATTATTAGAAAAGGCAAACCCTACATTCAGGACAATGATCACCTTTGCGAGTGAAGGGAAGGTTATAATTGGGAATGGCTAAACAGAAAGCATCAATATAATGGATTCATGCTGTTTTATTTCTTAAACTAGGTGGTTGGTGCATAGGTACCTGGATTATTCTTTATTTCTTTTTCTATGTCTTAAATATTGCAAAAATACATTTTTTAAAAAAGATTTTATTTATTTATTTGACAGAGAGAGAGACAGCCAGAGAGAGAGGGAACACAGGCAGGGGGAGTGGGAGAGGAAGAAGCAGGCTCCCAGTGGAGCAGGGAGCCCGATGCGGGGCTCGATCCCAGAACCCTGGAATCACGCCTTGAGACTAAGGCAGACGCTTAATGACTGAGCCACCCAGGCACCCCTGCAAAAATACATTTTTTAAAAGGTTTTATTTATTTATTTGAGAGAGAGAGAAAGAGGGGGCGAGCACGACCAGGGGGAGGGGCAGAGGAAGAAGCAGGCTCCCCAGTGGGCAGGGAGATTGACGTGGGGCTTGATCTCAGGACACCAAGATCATGACCTGAGCCAAAGGCAGACACTTCACCGACTGAGCCACCCAGATGCCCCCAAATACATTTTTTAAGATGAAACGAGATTGGCCGGCAGCTACGGAGAGCTGTGAGAAGCAAGCAAGTTGTCTGAATGTCAAATGTTGTTGGGGCTACAAATCTGAAAAGGCCAGAAGTGGCCACAATCCTTGCTTCCTCTGGCTTTCTTTCACTCCCCTTGTATTCTGGAATGATGCTGGAAAGAGAGGTGCCGTAAGGATCTTTCTTCCTCCTCCGTCTGAGATCCCGGGTCTCCATGTTTCCGACCTAGGATTCACTTCCTTCTGGTTTGGCTAGGGTACGATGTGGGCAAGGCAAGTTCCTTTCCAGAGTGAGTACTTCTTTCTTGCGGGGTTGCTGTGGTTTTTAGTCTTTTGTGTTTGACAAGCTACTTTTGATTTAATGTTTTCTAGTGTGCTTTTTATTAACACGCTCTTAGCAAATTCTCTCACAAATAAAATGTGACTGACACGGAGCTAATATTTCCCCTCTACACAACCGAAAGGGTCTTCTAGACAAGCAATAAATAAGAATCAAGAGCTTGGTATCTGGTGCCTCTGGAGTGGCTTATAACACGTCTCTGGGAATCTCTTCGGTCTCCACCAAAAAGAACAGCTGAAAAGAGGAGGTTTTTTCATTCGAGTTGATAAACAGTCCTGCTATTGCTCATGCTCTTCCACGCACCAGTGTCAACAGAGACCATTCTGGTTGTGGGGGTGTTGAAAGGTAATACTTTGCTGCAGTGAGTTTTGCCCAAGTCCTGTAGGATAGTGGCTAGGGTAAATCTGAGTGCAGAACATGACTTTTTGTGCTATTTCAATTACGCTGCCCTCTTACCGGCATCTTGCATATCTGCCTCATTATTAAGGTTGATTATTAGTATTACTATTATTAAGAAGGACCAGGGAAGAAATGAATGCAGAGCAGCTGACCACTCCTTGGTTTACACAAACTTAGAAAGATTCAACCTAGAAAATTCTTCCAAAATCTGAAAGCATGTTTTCTCTCTCCTGAAAATCTGTATTTATTTTATAATGATTATTTTGGTCACAGTGAGAGGGAAATGCCTCCCCAGGATGTGAGATTCTTTCATTGTGGTGGAGATGTTCTGTTTGTTTTTGTCAATTGTTGGTTATTTAAATTTGGTTTCATGACTGAAATGGAATTTGGATGCTGAAGAATTGAAAGATTTTAATAACATTGTTAAAATGCATAGCTTTCTGAAGCGGTAATAGGAGGCAGGTATTGCTTGGATGTGGTAGGATTTGGGTCAAGGGACAGGTGCAGTATGAGTACCATTCTGCTGTCCCCAGGATGTTTCTCTACAAAAGCTGTGTTCAGGATGGGCCTGGGTGGGGTGACTTAGCCCTGGAGTTCTGTTGATTGTGCATACCAAATGCAGCAGGCACCATCTGAAGCCGTGGCCTGGTTATTAAAATCGTGATGCTGTAATGACAAATTTTATCACCTGGTGATCAATCTTCTAACAGCATCCAGATATTTTACCAGACATATGACTGAACTTCTTCAGTAAAGAATTTGCACCTTGCAGTCATCGGAAAGAGAAGAATTCTCCTATAGTATCATTTACTCCTTAAAAGCATATTTATTTTCCTGGATCACCTACAGTTGCTTACCTAGCAAAGAAAAGGTGAAAAAGTCCTTGCTAGATGCAGGCTGTAGAGACAGACGTGTCAGTCTTGTTCATGCCCTGTATTAGTATGTAAAACGATGCCTGCCACATCATAGATGCTCTTCAACGATTGAAAGAACGAAACAATTAGTGGACAATCAGACAGCAGATTGAACATGAATGTTAACTATTACGTTCTTCATATTTTTTTCTTCTAAAACTTCAGAAGACCATTTTGCTGTAACTGGGGCTACAAGGGAATAGGGGGAGTAGTAGAAATGCCTAGCAAATAAAAAAGTAGGAAGCAGCTGGAAAGCACGGGCCAGTCAAAGGTCCCTAATCATCTTCTGTTTTATAGACACAAGATTAGAGATTCCCTGTGAGTTTTGATTAAGGATGCACAGTTACACGATTAAATATCGGTGAGTCAAATTAGAAAAGGTTTAACTCCAATCTCAGAATTCATCAAAGCCCCCCTCACCTCCCCCTCCTCCCCTGCATTAAGCTGTCTTTACAACATGGGATTAGAGTGAACCATCTAAGACTTCATGTCCCCGGGCTCTCTGTTACCTTTCCTATGCAGCTGTCCTCGTTCAGATCACAAACAATTCTCTCGTTGAGAATCAAAGCTCATTTCCTCTTGAAGTTTCTGTTTATATCCATGACTGAATCCATCCCAGTGCCTCTCCACAGAGTTATTTATTTTGGCGACCTGCAGGGTCCTATATCAGGTACAACATGCACTCGTCTTATGCATTGTCACGAAACATATTAAAACTTAGTACACTTGTCTATTTTAGAAAACACCTCCTTAATCATCCCAGTAATTATGCGAACGCTCCCACGAGGCTGGCTATAAACATGTCCTTCCCTTGGAGAGAAGCTTTCTGCCTCTCTGTCCTCGGAAGCCACACCAAAGGAGTGTGGGCAGAATGTGCAATTAATAACTCCACTGAGGAGAGGTTAATGTGGTCGTGAGGCATCTGAGAAATAAAACTGTCACTGCTTTTATTAAAGGCTTTAATTCAGGCACAAGCTTGCATGGTAACGCTAAAATGATTTTAAAGGAATAAATAAAAGGACCAGAAAGAAAAATGTTGATCTGAATTCTAGAAAGTATTCTAGATTCTGCAAATGTATTTTCTTGATAGATGAAGAAGGAGATCTATTGCCTTTTAAATGTGTTATTTGTTGCAAGAAAATGTAAAAGTCCAAAGAGACCCTATTCAGACTTGGCTACTTGAGGCTCAAGAGCTGCCCCATGGTCTTCCGAGCACACTGAGCTCTTGGGGGCCTCTATTTTATGTGGCTCCATCTCTTCAAGGGTGATATGATCAAGTTTCATTATGTAGATTTTCCTTGAAATTCAGGGTCACTTAAAAAAGTCGTCATCTTCTTTTCTTCTTCTTCTTCTTCTTCTTCTTCTTCTTCTTCTTCTTCCTCTTCCTCTTCCTCTTCCTCTTTGTCTTTTTTTTTTCGGTCTCACTTTGTACCAAAGAAGACTAAGGAAAATGTAAAGAGATAGACTTTAGGTTCCTCCATTGGGTCCAAATATATAAAATGCAATTCATGATTGGGCCCTGATGTACAATCTTGCAAAACGGGAAATGGCAGATATGAAGATGATGGGGCACCATTTACTGGTCACGTGGACTCTGTAAGGAAGCTGGGACAAGGAAGAGCCCTAGACCCCTGACACATGGCAGCCAACTCCAGCTGTGGATAGCTGAGAGAGGGGGTGGATATTTTGGGTTCCCTGATCTATGTTATTGAGAATAATCTTCATTTCAGAATGTCCCCAGGGCACGAGGGGAGGATCCCCAGGAAACTGATGAGGTAGCCCTTCCAACCTTTACAACTGGAATGTAGTTTTCCCTGGGAAGGAGGAATCATCAGACATCTGGAGATAAGGATTGGTGGGGAGGGCCTTTAGGACCAAATTGAAAACCCCAGGCTTTATCCTTTAGACCAAAGAGTCAAAGAAAAAATTTTGGGCAGGGGAATAATGGGATAGAAGTGGTGTCTAAAAACATGAAGTTGGGTACAAAATAACTTGAAGGATTTCTGGGAAAGAGGCCAGTTCAGAATATTTTTTCAATAATCTATGCCCGAGAACATGAAATACCATTGGTTGACTGATAGAGCTGAACTCAATGGGGATAGAAATAAGGCACAATTTAATTTTTTTTCATCTATTGTATTTTAATATTCTCTGTCCAATTCCCTTTGGTTATTTGTGGATGAACTCTGGGGAAGATCTCATAGGTTTCCTGTCCTTTTTCCTCACCAAAGGCCCTATTTTACCTCAGGTATTAAAGATTCCCATCCAGTCAAAAGGAAAACTTCAATCTCATATTCAATTCTGAGCTCCTTTCCTTCTCCCACCTCAAGTCTGATCCATCATCTGGGAAAGAGCTATGGTCTTTTCTTTTGTTATTCCTTCCTGGTTTTTGCTTTTTCTTCTACCTCCTGCTATTGGCTCCTCCTGGGTTGGGACATAGGAAAGAAGGATGAAAGCGAAAAGGGAAAGATATGTGTACAGAGTTCATGTTATTTGTAGGTTCCTCCTGGCTGTTAGTGATTTGTGTGGTAAGCCTCCAAGTTCTGGCTCCCTTGTGAGTGCTGTGTGGTTTGTTGTGTGCTCTAGGTGAACTCTGGATGCTGTGGTGGGAGATTCAGTCTACAGCTGGCCTCTTCCAAACCCTCCCTCTATCACCTTCTGCCCTGCCTTATACTGACTGCATAGCCTCTTCCTTCCCATTAGTAAGGCTCAAGCCTTGCTCCCTTCCAGTGTTCACTGAACCCATGGGGAAGACATAACTCCTTGCCATTCCAAATTCAGCCTTCCTCTGCTCTTCCTTTCTTTTCCCCGTTGGCATCCCCACTTCTACAATCTCTAATGGGAGGCAGGCGTCAGACTCTATGTTCACAGATGCCCCTAAATACTAGTGCATCCATGTCAGGCTCTTCAGAGAATTATCCCACCATATTCTTCTCCAGGGACCTAAGCATTTCTGTAGCTAGCAAGCCTGCAGCTGGGGAGAGAGAAATTGTTATGGGCTGAAATGTGCCCTTAAAATGTGATTGTACTTTAAGATAAATCTTTAATGAGGTAATGAAGACAACATGAGGTAAATGACTAGTGTCCTTATAAGAAGAGGCGATTAGGAGAGACGCACATAGAGGGAAGACCATGTGAAGACACATGGAGAAGGCAACCATCTACAAGCCCAGTAGAGAGGCCACAAAAGAAACCAACCCCGCTGACCCCTTGATTGTGAGAACTCCAGAACTGTGAGAAAATACATTTCTGTTGTTTGAGCTGTCCTGTCTGTGGTACCTGTTATGGCAGCCCTAGCAAACTGATATAAGTCCCCATTTCCATTTTGAACAGGCACCTTCCCTTCTACAAATGGGGACGTGTCTGTCAGTTTCTTGGTTATCTCTTTAACTCTGAAGTTGTCCTAAACTTCAGAGCTTCACTTGAAGATCTGAGACCACAGGAGACATTCTATTCAAAGCTTCTTTTAGAAGGGCTGGATGACGAAGGTAGAGCAGACGCTGTGCTGTGCCAGGCCACATGCCCTCAGCCCACCTGATTTCAGGACTGCTGCCCCAGGCACCACTGCCAAGGTTCTTCCCCAAGTGTTTGTGCCAGGGGCTCTCAGAGTTGCTTTCTCCAGAGCTGTACAAGACCGCTTCATCTTAGTCAGGTGCGACCCAGGATTTCAGGGGATTCGGTATCTTCAGAGGTGCTGTTCTAAGGTGGGCACTATCTCAGCCTTTCATTACCCAGTGCGACAATCTGAGGAGCATTCTGCACAGCTGCCCAGAGCATCCCTAGTGAGATGGAGCCACGGAAGACCACAGTGTTGTCCAGTTCATGAAAGCACCATTGATGGACTTTCTCTCGTTCCTTTTTACTTTTCCTACTGCCTTACTTCGGCTTTGGGGATCAACTCCTGAATAAATAAATGATATGCTCCAAGTTTTTGTCTCAAGGTTTTCTTCTTGAGGACCTCAGACTAGGACAAGTGGTGCCTTGGCTGGGGTAAATTTTGGCTGTGAAGTTAAAGCAGTGTTGACTTCTGAGTTTTTCTCAGTTCTGTATAGATTGTCACTTACTGATTTTTTTCCCTTTATTTCATAAAAAAAGTACGCATATGAGACACAAAGCTAAGAAAGATGCTGTCCCTATGCTCAGAGTTTACAAACTGAGAGCAGCTTATGATCCAAAAAAGATTATTGTCCTAGATTTCACAGAAGATTTTTTTTTGAGATTTTCCCATAACTCTTGAAATGTTCAGAAGGGGGAATGGCGAGGATGCCATGGGGCATTCTGGAAGTGGGATTGCAGGTAGTTTGACATAGTTATCTTCACTTCCGTTCTGATACTGCAAACATGAAAGCCCTTTCAGTTCCACTCCTTATCCTATTTTTACCATTTTCTGAATCTGACCAGCTATTCTGATAAGCCTTTTGCTTTGCAGTTAGGATCTCTGGAGCAATGGCCTAATGGTCACTGCATTGGACAGAATGTGATGATTTCTTTGCTTTGAAAACAAGAATGTTTCAGCTCCACGAGAGCCATCTCAGGGAGTGGACAAAGTTGTTGCCTAATAGGTAGAGGGCGATGTATGATTAAGAGTGAAGAGTTCCAAATCTGACCGTTCACTCACTAGCTTTGCGGTTGTAGGCTGGTTACTCCATGGCTCTGACCTTTGATTTCTTCTTCTGTAAAATGGAGCAAAATATTAGTACCTGCTGATTGAAGTGTTTGATAGATCAAATGAGGCAATACATTTAAAGTTCCTAACAGAGGGGCGCGTGGGTGGCTCAGTCAGTTAAGCATCTGCGTTTAGCTCAGGTCACACTCCTGGGGTCCTGGAATCAAGCCCTGCATCAGGCTCTGTGCTTATCCGGGAGCCTGCTTCTCCCACTCTTCCTTCTGCCCCTCCCTGCACTTATGTGAGCATGCATGTGTGCTCTCTCTCAAATAAAAAAATAAATAAAAATCTTTAAAAAGATAAAGTCCTTAGCAGAGTGTCTTGTACCTGAGAGAGATGTTAGTAAACATGGGGATGTCCATGATACACAGAAATTTAGCTTCTTCTGTGTGGTCCCAGAAGGTCCCCAGGATTGGTATTTGAGGTGCGTAGAGGCTGAATGGGTGAGGACGGACTATTTCCTATGTGTGAACCCTAGCAGAGGCTGGGTGGCCACTTATGTCACTTAGCCAGGATAGTAGAAGGGATTTAGGAAAGGAGTAGAAAGAGAAGACCTTTAAGATGGCCACCAGCCTCAGGGTCTACCACTGACTTCGCTGGGGAGATGCAGGGGGCATCAGGTGAGGGTGCAGATGTGAGTCAGGAGTTTTGAAAAGTCCACAACATTCAGTTGAACTCTGAAGGCAAGAGGGTGGCACCGGGAATTTGGGCATCTCCGCACTGGGGAAAGGCAGGGCTGACTGGAGGAGGGGTCAGCTCTACACAGAGGCTGTACCCAGAAATTGACAAGTTCTCTGGTCTGGCCCTGGGCTTGATCATTGTTCAGCTGTGAGCGTCCTGGGAGCAGGACTTCAGTCTGTGCTCCTTGGTCCTTTATCTCTGCACCACACTGCCTGTATCTATGTGTTTGCTTTATCCTTTCAGCAAAGATACGCACATTTATGTCTGTTTCTATTTTTGAAACAACAGCAGGCAGGCTTTTCTTCTGAATGTCAGTTGGTTTAAGGGAATTTTTTTTATTTTTTGGTACTTACGTGTGTATTTCTCTCTTTCACATTCCCAGTACTCAAGTTAAAAAAATGAGATGAAACTAAACATTTATTTGAATTTCAACTCCATGCTACATTCCTTTTGATTGTGAGCTTATCTCGAAATTCCAATTTGGATGGCATTTGTTTCATGACTTGAAATAATTCAGGATTCTTTCAGTTGAAAATGTGAAATCAATGCCTTTTTGATGAATAGAGGTTCTATGTCTGAATAATAAATAGGCCATTCTTTGTTTTCATAAATAGCTGGGAAAAATCATAAACCCCAGTTATCTGCTGTCATTAAACTCATCCTGGGGATATGTGGAGTCTACTCTAGAAACACTTATGAAAATACGTTTATAAATGTAGATTATCCAAAGAGAAAACATTAAGTGTTAAATAAAGAGAGTCTGAATAATTTATTGGCTCTATATGAGCCCCAGAGAAGCTCACAGGGCAAGCACGAAATGGAGCACAGCATCATAGTAATCACCAAATATAAGACACTTCAATAGAGACCTTAACGTTTATGTTTATCTCAGGTTAATTTGCCAGTTACCACATGACCAGTCTTTTCCTAGTGGCTGTAACTGGTGATTTATATTAAGCATAATGAGTAGCACATGTTTTCTGATCATTACCTTGCTGAGGCAAGATACACCACAATTAAATCAACAGCATTGCTTTAATAGTTTTCAAATTAGTGTAACTGGTTTAAATGTTATGGACATAATATTCACTTATCTTATTAATTTTGTGTCTGTATTAGCTTAGATATATAATTTATATAAGTAGAGTCTTTATGGAATTCTGCTTGATTTTTATTTAGGAGAAATAGTTGATCCTTTTGGAGGAAGACTTCTTTCTGCAATTTCCTTCCAGAAACAAGTTCTAGCTCATTAATTTTAGCAGAAGATATATAACTTACCATTTTTAAATGACTGTCCTTCTAGGGGAGCACAAGGAAATAGAATTGAGGGGCTGATTACAAAATTAATATGGGTTCAGTGTAGAAACTGTAAAGTAAAAAGAAGAAATATAAAATGTAAATTCTCCTACCCAGGAACAATCACTACTACAATAGAGGTGTGTTTCTTTTCAGCCACTTTTTGGGGGTAGGGTGTAACTATGCATGGTTTTTCTGCATATATATTAGGTATCCTGTTTATAACGAGCATTCTCTTATGCTATTACATTTCTTTATTTTTTATTTTTGTTAGTTTATTTATTTTTAAGATTTAATTTATTTATTTGACAGAGAGAGAGACAGCCAGTGAGAGAGGGAACACAAGCAGGGGGAATGGGAGACAAAGAAGCAGGCTCCCAGCAGAGGAGTCTGATGTGGGGCTTGATCCCAGAATGCCAGGATCATGCCCTGAGCCAAAGGCAGACGCTTAATGACTGAGCCACCCAGGCGCCCCTATTACATTTCTTTAAAATATTATTTTGAAATAAGTATTCAAAGAAGTAAAGAGAAGTGCCAATGGTCCTTCACACAGTTTCTACCAATGGTTACATCTTATATAACTAGAGGACAATGTCAGAACCAGAAAATTGACGGAACAACGCATATGCGGCATTGTATCAAAAGTATCAATATGTGTATCCACCATCAAAATTAAGGTACAAAACTATTTCATCACCATAAACATCTCACTCATGCGACCCCTCTTCTGTCACACCAGTCATTCTTTCCCACCATCCCTCACCCAGGCTAACCACTATTTTGTTCTCCATCTCTGTAATGTTGTCATTTTGCAATCATCATGCATGTGACCTTTGAAATTGGCTTCTTTTCCCCACTCAGAAGAATGCCTTGGAAATCCACCCAAGTTGTTGTATATATCACTAGCTTAATCCTCTTTCATGCTGAGTAGCATTCTGGGGGGTAGAGGGTACCACAGTTTGCTTATCCATTCACCCATTGAAGAATATCTGAGTAGTTTCCAGTTGTTTGTTACTATAGATAAAGCTGCTATGAACAATCGTGTACAGATTTTTCTGTGATCCTGTGTTTATTTCTCTGGGATGAATTCTCAGGATTGTGGTTGTTGGTTCATGTGGTAAGTACATGTTTAGTTTAGCTTTGTTTTTGAAGAAACTACCATGTTATTTTTAAGAAACTGACAAGTTTAAGAAACTGCCAAATCATATAGTGTATGAGTGACTGAACCATTTTTCATTTCCACTGGCAAGGTATGAGAGATATAGTTTTTCCACATCCTCATCAGCATATGGTATTGTCACTATTTTTTATTTTGGCTGCGTTGATCAGAGTATAGTGGTATTTCATTGTGGACTTACACATATTCTTTTAAAATATGATTTTGAATGACTAGGGTTATCTTTCCCCAGCATTTATTTGAGAACTTCATAGATGATTGTTTTTCTATACCACTATGACCAGTAATTGTTATTACCTGTTAAAGGATCTTTGCTCAACAATTCTATGTTCACTGTACTCACTTACTGAGCTCGTAACTGGCCATGGAAAATAGCCTACTTTTTTACCTAAAATAAGTCATTCCTATTTTGCCTTCCTCTTAGCCACTGTCTCACAGGCTTGCAGAAAGAGGGAGGGAGGGATCAGAGTGTGTCCTGATTTAAAACGAATATCCTGATGCCACTGCTCAGACCCAGCCTGTGAGCTGATTTTGTTGAGTTTTGCCTGGTGTATAACACCTGGAGTCATTTTAGATCCCAGCCATCGTATCAACATAAATGTTCCTTACTACATTGCACAATGAATCCTTGTCATCATCCATCAGAGCGTGGCTGAGAGTCACCTTTGCCCTTCCCCAGGCCACAGCTCATTGTCCACCCTTCCTTCATTGCCACCTGGGGAGGGCTTCAGAGAGGAGGAACACGAGGGCTAAGGTGCATGAGGAGGTGGGTTTACGTGGCTGATTAATGCAGTTACATAAAAAGAGTTTCTCCGAGGGAACTAAGTACGACTCCATTTGTGGGAAGACAAGATTGAAGAAGAGCTCTCCTTAATGCATCAGACAAGAGCACGTTGATAGATATCTTTGCCAAACTCCCTTCCTAGGAAGAAACAAGTCCTGCAAACCTGAAAGCTAATGGTATGACAATTTAAAAATGGTCATTAGACAGGAAGAAAATGTGATGCCCATTGCAAACTGTAGAGGTTGAAAAGAGGGCCACATAATTAGAGCATAAGTCTGCTGGCTGTGACAGTATGCGGTCCTGGGAAGATAGATTCACCAGCTTGATGCTGAACTCCCCAGCTGGGCTGAGCAGGTTCACCTTTGGTTGCTGTCACCGCAGATAATCCTCTTGGGATATGAAGTCTTTTTTTTTTTTTTTAAAGATTTTATTTATTTATTTATTTGACAGAGAGAGAGAGAGCACACAAGCAGTGGGGGAGGGAGAAGCAGACTCCCACTGAGCAGGGAACCTGACGTGGAACTTGATCCCAGGACCCTGGGACCATGACCTGAGCAGAAGGCAGATGCTTAAGGGACTGAGCCACCCACGTGCCCCAGGATATGAAGTCTTAATGTATGAGTTCACCAAGGCTAGATTTGAGACTTAATAACATCATAAATCGCCAGGAGACATTCTTTCTAATTGACTACTTAGTAACAGCATTTATTGATGATGAGCTGAATTTTTAGAAATCAATCGCTAATTAGTGACACAGACAAGAAAATGACATAAACAATGCCCAATTTGCAGGCAAAGCTATGAAAAAAAGGGAAAAACTATAGGATAAAGACACCAATTAGAAGGCAAATAAGACCTGAATGAAAAGCAAGTGAGCTGTAGAAAAACTCCCTAGGCTCGAAAGTAGGAGGCCAAGGGTCTAGTTCTAACACCAGCGTGAATTGCGTGAGCTGAAGAGCTGTCCTTTTCTTCTTCACATTTGATGTTATGTAGACAAATCCAAATGACTTAGAAAGTCTCATGTGGGGTCGTCCTTTTTTTTTTTTTTTTTTTTTTTTTTTTTGATAAGCTTTACTTTTTAGAGAAGATTTAGGCCCACCACAAAGTTGAGCAGAAGGTACGGAGATGTCCCATTATACTACCAGCCCTACATGTGCACAACTTTCTCCACTGTCAAAATCCCAAACAAGAATGATACGTTTTTCACAACTGATGAACCCACACTGATACACCTTTATAGTCCAAAGTCCATAGTTTACATTAGGGTTCACTCTTGGTTTCATACATTCTATGGGTTTTGACAAAAGTATAATGGCACGTATCCACCTTTATAATACCATACCGAGTACTTTCACTGTCCTAAAAATCCTCTGTGCTTCACCTCTTCATCCCTCCTTCCCCCTTAACTTCTGTTAACCAATGATCCTTTTACTGTCTTCATAGTTTTGCCTTTTTCAGAAAGTCATATAGTTAAAGTAAATCATACATAACCTTTTCAGATTGGCCTCTTTCACTTAGTCATATGCATTTAATTTTCCTCCTATGTTCTCATGGTTTGACAGATCATTTGTTCTTAGCATTAAATAACATTTCATTGCCTGGATGTACCACAGTTTCTTTATCCATTCACCAAATGAAGTACATCTTGGTTGCTTCCAGGTTTTGGCAACTGCGAATAAAGCTGCTATACACATCCATGAGCAGGTTTTTGTATGGATATGAGTTTTCAACTCGTTTGAGTAAGTACTAAGGAGTGTAATCATAGCTCCAGTGGATTCAGTGCTGGGAGAGCCTACTTCCTAGCAGCTGTCTTTTAGCTGTAACTTCACATGGTGGAAATGAACAAAGGATATTTCTTGGGACCCCAAATAAGGGCACTCTAATGTCATTCATAAGGACTCAGCTCTCACAACCCAAGGAACTTCCCAAAACCCATGTCCAAACACATTCACACAGGGGATTGGGTTAAAACATATGAATTTTGGGGACTGCCAACATTCAACCATAGCAGATATTAATTTGGGGGACATTCTCAATCATTAATGTTTCAAATATTTCTTCTGCTCCTCCCTTTCTTCTCCTTCTAGTTTTCCCATTAAGTATATGTTATACTTTTTGTCATTGTCCCATGGTTCTTAAATATTCTGTTTCGTTTTTTTCCCCATCTTTTTTCAAATCATCTTTTTGTTTTGGAAGTTTCTACTGACGTGTCTTCAAGCTCAGAGATTCTTCCCTCACCCATGTCCAGTCTACTAAGTTCATCAAAAGCATTCTTCATTTCTGTTACCATGTTTTTGATCTCTTAGTATTTATTTTTGATTCTTTCTTAGAGTTTTCATCTTTCTGCTTAGATTCCCATTTGTTCTTGTATGCTCTCTATTGTACCCCTTAGAACCCTTAGCATATTAATTATAGTTGTTTTAAATTTCTGGTCTGATAATTCCAATATCTCTGCCATATCAGTCTGTTTCTGATGCTTGCTCTTCAAGTTGTGTGTTTGGCCTCGGAACTTTTTTCCATAGCCAGACATTATGATCTGGGTGAAGTGAACTAGGGTAAATAGGCCACGTTACTAAAATGTGGTGGGGAAGAAAGTAGTCTATTGTGTGGTGATTCAGTCTGAATCTTCTTATGTGCTTTTGCTTCTAGACTGTGAACATCACTGGTGCTTCTAGTCTCCCCTTGAGGTGGGACAGAATGACTGTAGTCAGGTGTTTCTCCCACATGGAAGGCTAGAGCAGGCTGCAGTGGGTATTTCTCTTTCCCAGGGTTGATTAGGCTCTCAAAAAATCCCAGTAGTTTACAGTAGTTTAGGCTCTGGGAAAATAGGTGTGTTTTTTTTTTTTTTAACATTTATTTTTATTTATTTATTTATTTATTTATTTATTTATTTATTTAGAGGGCAGGTCCTGTTAGGAAGAACAGAATGCTCTGGCATTCAAAATGGCTCCTTTTCTCCTTTCCCAATGGAAACAGGAGATTTTTCTCCTATATACACTCTTCTCCTATGTTCACTATTGTTCTCCTATATTCTCTGTGAGAACCTCCTGGTAAAACTGATAAAAGTGTCTGTCTTCCCTGGGCTCCCATGACTGGGTCCTCTTGAAATTTTTAACTCTTTGACTTGTCCACACTGAACCTCCAGCAATTTGCCAGTTACAGCTTCTCTTCTCTTACCCTGACAGTGGTTCCTGCAAAGGCATCTGTTGTGGGTTTCTGCTCCAATAAGTTGTGGTTTTCTATATTTGTCTATTGTTCTCTCCAATTTGGGGAGCAACAGTTTTCCCTGTGACCTTACTTCTCCCATGGATCCAAGAAGAGTTGCTGGGTTTTCAGTTGATTTAGCTCTTTATTTGTTGGGACAGAGTGACAACTTCCAAGCTCCTTACATGCTGGACTAGGAACTGGAAGTTGGCTCATTCTTTAAAAAAAAAAAATTGATAGTCTTTATTTTAAGAGCAGTTGTAGGATTTAAAAAAGTGAGCAGTTAGTACAGAATTCCCATATACTTCCTCTTTCCCCATCTCAGTTTCCCTTATTATTAATATTTTGTAATGGTGTGGCACATTTGTCACAATCAGTGAACCAATATCAGTACATTATTATTAACTGAAAACCCAAAGTTTACATTAGGGTTCACTATATGTTGTACATTCTATGGGTTTTATCAGATGTGTAATGCCATGTATCTACCATATCACATCATACAGAATTAGTTTCATTGTCCAAAAAATCCCGTGTGTTCCACCTATTTCCCCTTACCACCTTCTACCCAACCCCTGGCATCAACTGAACTTTTTATTATCTTCATAGTTTTGCCTTTTCCAGATTATCATATGGTTGAAATCATGCGGTATGTAGCCTTTTTAGAATGGCTTCTTTTATTTAGCAAAATGCATATAAATTTCCTTGATGTCTCTTTGTAGCTCGACAGCTCAATTTTTGTGATGAATTAATTCGATCACTAGTTATTAGATACATGCCCGTGTCTCGCACCTGCTGGGACCATAGACACAAAGACAAATAAGAAACTGTTTTGCTCATACGAAGTTCCCATGGGAACTAGTGGAGAGACAGTGAATGAACAGTGGCCCAGCCACACAGATAGGAGGGAAGGAGAGAAGAGGCAGTGAGGAGAGCCAGCAGTGTTAGACGATGTCTCAGAAAAGTAGGACATGAGGCTCTAGCAGTATGGTGGAGGAGACAAGTTTTGAACATTAGCTGGACCAGCTTTCCATTTTGCCAGCCAGGAAGGGGAAAGAAAGTGTTAAAAAAAAAATCCTATCAGAGGACAAATTAAAACATTAGAGGAGAGTGAGAAAGTGAGACAAGAAAATAAGGAAAAATGTGTTTGTAGTTGTTGTGGTTCTGAATGAATACCTGGTATGAGCATTTTATTTTATTTCTTCTCATAACATAGAAGAATCTTTTCCTGGTGCCTGGAACAAAATGAATCCCTTTCCCCTGAATAACCCGAGTTTAGATATGTGTCTTTTGCTACTGAGAATCATAGCATTTTGTAACTGGAGGAAACCGAAAGGAAATTTAGCCTAAGTCATTCATTTTACAAATGAGGAGAGTAATGGGTAAAAATTAAGTGATTTTCTCAGTTACTTAGGGAAAAGAAGTGTGGGGCTGGAAGGTAGGATCCCTAATTCTGATTCTAATGGTCCCATCCTTCCATTCTTCCTAACGGCACAGAAAAAATGAGCAACGGAATTGCCTGACAGCAAGTTCTAGAATATTGATACAAAGAAGAGAGAAGCATAGGTGAGACTGTTTCTTACCCCAGTGAGAGGTGAGCCCAGACAGTGTGAATATCCCAGATGTGGCTGAAATAAGGACTTATGACTAAAGGGAAGACAAGGACAGTTGAGGTGGGAGAGAAGAAATAGATGGAAACAAGACAAGAGAGGAGATGTGGAGCAGAAAGGAAAGATCCAAAGAACACTCACGGTATTTTGATATTTGATCCACCACTTTAAAGAGAACATTGTCAGGTCAATGGGGTCAAAAATGAATGCTGGACAACTTGAAATTCCAGAGGATCTGAGTGGGGCTAGAAATAACATCAGTTCCAGGAAGGAAATCATATTCCTGTTGTTATCTGAGAAAAATCTCAAGTATGAGGTCATGATTCTGAGGTCAACACACTCTCACAAAATTTTCCCAATTTGGCCCCTTTTCTCCAGTTTTCTCCAGTTGTCCATGTTGCTCTAGGGCATTTGGACATTAGAGCAACTGTCCTGTTACTGGGAGAGTTGCTGGAAAGCTTATCTGCTTTTGCTGGGCTTGTTTGTCCCCTGTGGGAGGGCCCTCCCAGGCAGCTGTGGGGGACACCAAACAAGGGTCTGGAGGGGGTTAAGGTCTGTCTTTATGTCCTCTGATTCTCCTCTCCTGCCTCCATTCCTCTTTCCCTGTCTCCTCTCCCCTCTCTCTTCCTCTGTTTCTTCATGTGGAATAAGGTTGTCTGCATCCCTTCCAGATTATCTCCTCTGACAAAAACTCCTTCTGTTGAGTGATGTTTGCATCTTTTCGTCCTCCCCTCTAGACAGAGAGGTTTTCCTCTACTCTGGGGACAAGGAATGGGGGTGAGGGACATGGGTGACGGTAATAGGGAAAAGGACATTTCTAAAATTAAAAGCTAAAATGTGACCCTCTGGGTGAGTTGCAATGACACATACATGGCACGGGGTCTCGGGGTCTTCTGTCCAGCAGCCTGAATGAAAAGAGGTGTGACAGGGTGGGCATAGAGAGAATATGAGAGTACTTTGTGATATAGCCCAGCACTGCTCTTAATTTTGGGATAAGAGGGTAAATGCATTCAGAGCTAAACTTTACACTGTTTTTCAAATACTTGATCCATTTCAATTCTGTCCAGAGAGTGGAAGCTTATATAACTCTTTTGTTTATTGAGTTTACTGATGTGTTCAAGGCTTTCAGTGTGAACATGCTGAAATAATCTCCTTTTCCTGACCTTCAACCCTATAGTCTAAATGCATTTACCTCTGTTAGAAACTCTGGAGCAGACGCTGGGGTGGAATAAGTATAGCAAGAGATTGGAGGCAGAGGCAGAGTGGAAGGGAGAGAAGCTGATGTGAGCTCAAGGTCGGTGCTATGAGAGCCTGAGAAGTGGCAGCTAATTCCGACTCCAGGGGTTCTGGAGGGCTTCCTAGAGATGACATTTGAAATGGGCTATGGAGGCTGACTAGCGGTAGCATAACCTGGTGTCATGCTGAGGGGGGATACGTATGCCTGTGGGCCACGCAGTGTATGAGAGTTAAGGCAACCTAAGGATGGCTCCTAGTAGGTCTGTCTGTGGAGGCTGGTCAGCTCAGAAGCCTTCTCCTTTCTACCCAATGAAGGTTTTGAGCCATGGATGAAAGGTTTCCATGGTGGTATTCCTGCTCTGTGATCCAATCTGGCTACTGGGTGAACCCCTGACTCAGCATGTGCCTCTCTATTCTGGAATACCTGAATTTCGTAGCTTGAACTAAGACGTAAGAACTGCAGGAAGATGGGAAGTGAGTTGCTCGTGGCTTGCTCTAGTAGGAAGTTTCACAGACACTGGTGTGAAAGCTGTTGGAGCCCTAGTTCCCTGCCTCCCAGGGTTTGGCTGTTCAACTCTTAAAGTTACTGGTCTTTGCCACTACTTTCCTAATAAAATTCTTTTTTGTTGGTTGTTTTTCAAGTGATTTCTAGTTGATTTCTTTTATATCTTAGTTAATTAACTCCCCACAAATCTGCCTTTCAGAAATATCCCAGTCCAGTGCTCCTTTCTTTTTGGAGTGGTTCTCCAACTTTAGATCACATCAGACCTCCCTGGTGGGGTTAGTAAAACACAGATTGCCTGGACCCTCCTCCCTGCTGGAGGCTCTGATTCAGCAGGTCTAGGGTGGGACATGAAGATTTGTATTTGTATTTCTAACAAGCTCCCAAATGATGCTTATTGCTGCTGATCAGAGAACCACACTTTTGGGAAAACTGATTTATGATGTAGTAACTTTGGAAGAGTTCTGTAAAAATAAAAATAAATCATGAGATGCATTACACTTAAATGTTTATGCTTGTATGGCATAAACAACCAATGTCCAAATATCTGACACCTTAGCATAAATGCGATAATAATCATTTCCAATTGGAAGAGAGCTGGTTTGGGTATAGGTGTGATCATATGCCCTGGTTATCCCAGATATACCAGATATATCAATTTCAAGTGATGTTTATTCCTGTTGGTTGCACAGAACAATAAAAAATTCTATTGCTAGACCATGGGTCCCATTTTTGTTGTTGTTGTTGTTTAAGGGACACCATCGCCATGGCATACAAATAAAATTTGAGTATAGTGGAGGGAAAGGAAGGTCCAGAGCAGGGGACCACCAGAAAGACATTCCCAGGTTGGGTACCGGTATGGCAGAGTGTGAGAGTGTATTTGTCAACATTCAACCAGAGAGTTGGGACTAGTAGAAAAGGTCATGGGCAAGATAGATCACCATAGCACAGGCCAAAACTGTGGTTCACAGGTGGAATTTCTTTTTCTCTCAGAGAAGCCAGCTATTTCAGGCCCTCTGACTGATTAAGCCAGACCCACCAGATTATCCAGGATAATCTCCCTTAATTAAAGTCAACTGAGTAGGGACTTAAATTGAATCTACAAAATCTTTTCACAGAAGCACCTAGATTAGCGTGGGATTGAATAAGTGGGAACTTTAGCTTAGCCAAGTTGACATATCGAAAAAGCCATTTCAGAGGATATGGGCTGACTTGAGAGAGAGAGAGTGCCAGGAAGGGTTAAATGGTGATTTTGAGGGCCAAGAATAAAAATCATCCCCTCTTCTCAATTTTGGGGATGCTCTGTATTCAGGAATTGTCTCCTAATAGACTTGGAGAAGGGAAAAAAAAAACCCTTAATAATGGTTTCTGCAAATGTGTGAAAGCTGAATGTGAAGGGAAAAAAAAAAGTTGTTTTCAAGAAATAGGAGCTGGCTTACCTTTAAAAAGAAAATCAGCTGCCTCTAGCAGAGTGGAAATGCAGTATTGGCCTGAATGGCAATTTGCACTGGATGGCAGAATTTATCACCAGCCTGGCAGGGGAGATCCTGGAAACAAAAGCTTTTATCTTTCAGTGAGTCAGTAATGCAGCCTTGGATGGCAAGTGGGGAGTGTGAACCTGGAAAGGAAAGTTGCCTGCCCTTTGGTCCCTGAGCATTTGATGAGAAGTTGGACTGGCGGACCACAGTTTACCTACTCCATCATAAAAATGACTGTGGTCCTCTCCCTGATAGCTGAGGGAGGTACTCTGGGCTATTAATTAAGGATCTACCCTAATTTAAAAAATCCATGATTGTCAGGGAATCCATCACTTAGCAATGTCAGGTAAACTCTTAGGAACTCAGAGCATAGTTTACTTTGCATCTCAGAGATCAGATGTCAATGTGGCGCTCATGGCGGCCATGGTGGATAATGGTATGTTCAGAAAGAAGCCACTGGGCCCTGAGGGGTTAGCAGGTACATGCTATTATCAGAGGACAGCAGAAAACAAACAACTTTCATAAAGTGCGCCTTTCAGAGGAAAACCACCTGGGAAGGGTGGAGTTGACATGAAAACCTTGAACTGTAGCGCACATGCAGGAAAATACTCAGCAGGGGTAGAGGGATGGAAAAATAGCACTGCTTTGTCTCTTCATTATCTTCTTGGTCCTTTACATTTTAGCCTTCTAGTGCCATTTCAGTGTCTTCAGTGCCCGCTGGGTACCCAGAGGTCTTTCTCAAGTCTTTCTTCCCAGGTTTTTGGTCTTCCATTGATCCTTTCCCTTCTAGCCCCCTCCTCTTAAGATTCACCTCTCCTATGAATAATACTCTCAGAACTCTGTTTTCAATTGTCTGATTTCTGGGAGATGCTCTGATGACAATATTGCTGCTGACTGTGGAGTTCACTCACAGAATATAATACCAAGTTCCACCTGGTTTGAAATACAAACATAACCGGTTTTTCCTCCTCTTCTTTCCTGCAGTGGAAGGATGGTGGAAGGCTGGAATACAAATAACTTTCCTCCAATTCCAGGAAAAAACAAGTTTTTTTTTTTTTCTTTCTTTTCCCCCCCTCCTGCTTGTGAAAAGAACAAGAGGGGGAAAAGCATCTGAGCACTCAGAGAGCATGTGTGCCTGGGAAAGTACACTTCTCATCCCTACCCAAGTTCGGAACCAGCTAAGATTGAAGAAAATGGAGTAGTGAAGCCAGATAGTATCTTTATTATTGCTACAGCTGACCTTGGAGGATGTGACACATCTGTAGGCAACCCTGCGGACATGGTAGGCGAGAGGAAGGAAAATGGCTGGGAGTGTTAACAACTAGACTCCCTTCCTATGATGGAGGAATTATTCTCCCCATGAGAAAAATGAACTTGGGGAGGTGCCCCTGCACTGGCAGAAGGAGGGATCTATGATTGGTGGGGTAGAGGAGCTCTGTGCCCGGCTTCTGGTAACACTCTTGGAGGATAAGATCTGAGAAAGAAATGACTTTGTGTTTGTTTAGGGAGGCAGGCCCCCAGGCACTGGATTTACATTCTTGCCAAGGGTTAACACTCACCAAGGCATGGCCCAGAGGTGGTAGAATGACTACGGTTCGATTTACCGTCAGGTTATCAGAACGGGGGCTCAGAATTGAAATGGTTTATAGAAAATTGAGGAATGGGATATCACATTTCCCGAACTCTAAGATGTCATTGACTGTAAGATGCTGAATTATTTTGTGTTCTAAGAAAGAAATTTGCTATTAAATTGTGACAGAGAGCTATCACATCCCCTAGGATTTTTGTTTTATATTTGTGAAAATGTTTTTTCTAGGTTTCTTTAGGCATAGAATTCTGTCAAGAGTACACATTTATACTCTTGTGTATAAATAAAAGTAAAAAATAGAAGCAAAATAAAATTTAACATATTTGTAATACTTTTTCCCTTTTAGACTCTTGCTCTTCTGAATCTCTTTTTGATTCAGAGTTGTTGAGATTTATGCTTTGTTTCCAGTGTTTTCCTGTGTGCTGCAAGAGCACTGATCACACAATATTTATTAAAATCCTGTTTCAACATTGTCTCTGAGACTTTCTTCCAAGCCACTTGGTCAGGAAGTGGCAACTCTACCACGATTGCCCTATGATGACAGTGATGGTAAGGACCTTTGATTGAAGGAAGTGTCTCAGTTTCAGAGATGCTGAGATGTAAATTTAAAAATATGTAACCTAGAATAAATAGTGTTTTGTCTTTTGTTTTTGTTTTTGTTTTGTCCATCTGAGTTTCATTCCCATTACATTGCAGGCTTCTAGGCTGCAGGGTATATGATAGGTGATTTAAACAGCTGAGGACCTTTCTGTTATACCTTTAATCAGGTAAACATGCAACCATCTGCTGTCTGTGCCTCAATAGTCTCACTGTGTTGGTCCTTATGAGGCATTAAACTAATTCAGGAATAGAAAAATTGGATGCATTTACGACAAAATGCAGTGCCTCTCAATTTTACTACCTTCTGAATTAACCAAATGCTAAATGTTAAATTGATGCACTGGTCATTGGAATTCTACTGAACTGTGTGCTCTTGGCTGAATTTTAGATTACTGTCTTATAAAGCGGACAGGTTAAATTAGAGCATCTTTCAACACGGCTATTCTATGATGACCGTCTAGCACATCATGGTTTAAGATACAACATGGGAAATAAGATCTAAGTCGCATGGCTTGTCTTTGCTGGGGAAATGCAAAAACCAGAATGATTCTGACGGAATGATTGGCAGTGAAATGATTCCTGAAAGACCAGTTATGCCAAGATTTATTTATGCATAGGACTGTTTGGTTATTCTGGACTATTATGGTCGCTGTCTTCAAGGGATGTCATCATAGACAGAACTGCAGCTTTTTCCAAGAGGTTTAAACCATTGTAGTGGGGCTTATCATTTCACATCAAATCATGACCAACAACAAGATAAAGTTCAGAGCCTCAAAAATCACCGTAAGAGCAGAGAAAGGAGGCTGCAGGAATCCGGAAGTTAATGAAATGCAGGAACATGTATTTTCTAAGAAACGCCATTCCTGCGAATGATGCTGAGACGACCCTCAGAGAAATAATGAGTGTGCAGCTTTCCTGCTGTAACCCGCTAGAAGCCTAGCGGGCCCATTCCTCAGATGTCTGCGTCTTTCTTTTCCAGCTGTGGTGGTTTATGGTCCTCTGTCCAGCCTCCTCCCCAGGATCTTCCTCGCTGCCTATTTTTCCTGCCTTGCCAAGTTTGAGGCAAGCCTAAGGCTGTTTATTGTAATTTGTTTATATTGCTAAGGGTCGTGGGAAAACATAAAAAGATGGGCAAAAGTAACAAATCTCAGAGAAAAAAAATCTCAAAATATATGAAGGTGATTGTCTCTAGAATTTGCTGAAATGTGAACAGGAACACATACCTTTTGGAGGACTCTTTTCCAGACTCCTTCCAGGAGTCTGTGGGCACCGGGTTCTAATCCAGAATGCTCAGGGGTTGGCCTAAGTTCCAGGAGGTCTGACAGTGTTCCTCCCTGGATTGTGCTGCTCCTGCCTTCTTGCATTTCTTCGTGACAATGCTTCATTAGCCTTTAGGCTTCCCCTCCACCCCCCCAACTGACCTTTAGTCCAAATGGCATGTCCAAAGGTGAGGTGGTCTTGAGAATATTAACCATCCTTGGGTTTATTTTCAGATTATTATTTTCTCATAGCTTTGATTCCTGGGGATGCCAAGTTCTTTCTTGCTGGTGCCTGGTTCCACTCCTTGGTTCAGGTCAAAACTTCTCTATAGTCCCCTGAATGCCCACTGAGAGGTTCATTCCAGTGCAGTGCTTGTGAATGTTTAACGACCAGCTCCAAGAAGCAGGAGAGAAACCTGACTAGTAGAGTTTGCCAATTTCCATGGTATAAATACACCCACTATGGCTGATTTCAAACTATTGTTGTGATGCCACTGAACTCAGAGCTGGGAAGAGATGCACGTAGCTGGCTCTCTCATTAGCTGGCTTCAGCACTCCATGGACTGGTTCTCTTTTTAAATAATTTCCTGAATATGGTGGTTGTCATGGCACAAGGAGAAAGCAATTTTATTCTTACCACTGCTTCTTTAAAAAAACTTTTGTCATTTGTTCCCCCCTCATCCCAAGAAGAAATCCCAAGCATATCTCATAACTTCTCTGGTGACTTTCTTAGTATTAAAATATCCACTTAATGTACCATTCACATAATGAGACTGCCAGTTGACCTGATGTCCAGGACCCTGCTGCCCATTTTCTATCCAGGTCCAGGTGACCTTGAGGGGGGTGGGTGGGGAGGGCCCTTTCAGAGCTAACATGTTAGGAAAATCAGAAATATTTGTTCGAATCCATTGTGACATTATTGATGTGGGTCAACAGTCAATAATCTGGTTGGATTGTAATGGATGTTGATAAATAACCCTTGACTGCTGAATTGATTCAGTACTGTAAATTCGTCTTTTTAAAATTTAATTTGATGTTTTTGTTTTTAATTGAAGTATAGTTAACATAAATATTATATTGGTTCCAGGTGTACATAATGATTCATCAATTTTACACATTACGGAACGCTCGCCATGATAACTGTAGTTACCCTCTGTGGCTTTAGTGAATTTGTCTTTTTGATGGTGCTTTTAAATCCGACCTCGCAAAGAATTTATGGACTCTGGAACTAGATTTCCTGGTTTTGAATCTTGGCATTGCCACTTAGGAGAGTGACTTTGAGCATGACACTTGACCTTTCCATGCATTTGTTTTCTCATTTGTAAAGCCTGGAAATGAAGAGTACACCTATTACATAGTGTTGTTTTGAAGATTAAAGGGTTATTATGTATAAAGTACTTACAACACTGAGGACATATAGTAGGTGCTCTGTATGTCTTTGCTGTTATTATTATCACTATCCAAAATTGATGGTCCATGAAAACATGTGTTCCAACTTTTGAGATATAATATAGAAATCTGTAAAAAAAAAAAAAAAAACAAAAAAAAACAAAACAACAACAACAAAAAAAACCAACCAGAACAAGACTCCTATATATCTCCAGTCTAATACAATTGCACATTTAAATTAAAACTTCTTTCCTGTTCCAGGTTGGACTTGTGTGGTCTGCAAGCCTGTTGTAGAGAAGAGCATGTGGTCAGTGTCATTCCTGGTTCCATACTTGCTCTTTCACTCCTGCCCTGTGCCCACCTGGCTGCT
Organism: Ursus arctos; assembly: GCF_023065955.2. NCBI lineage: Eukaryota > Metazoa > Chordata > Mammalia > Carnivora > Ursidae > Ursus > Ursus arctos. The sequence continues at coordinate 79,993,926 of NW_026623056.1, forward strand.
TCTGGTTTCCACAGGTTAAGGACTGTGGTGGTGGAGGGTGTTGGTAAATGCGAGGACAGGTCTTACTTTGCTGGTACAGTTGGTGGAGTTGGGGTAGCAGATGTCTCAGCTGATTCTTTGTCTTGTGGGACACTTATGGCTTCCTTGGAGATTCCCCCAGAGGACGGCCAATTCCAGTCTTCTGGCAAGAAGATACCTCTTCTGGCTGGCTGTTCCATGTTCTCCTTCAGAACCTAGATTCTGGTTGCTCCTATTTTGCTTCCTTATTCACTTTTGTCCTGTTTAACTCTAGACATACAGGCTACTACTCATGCCTGATTGTTCTGCCTCCCAGCTGGCACTACGGCCAATCCCTCATCTTCAGGTTTTCTGTGAGTTGAAGGGATACATGTCCTGTGAGTGGTTTTCTTAAGCCCTCTTTCTTCTCTCCACCTGGCTTACAGAGGTGCTGGTCACTCCTCTCTGTGTGGGGAAAGTAAGCGCCACAGCCCAGAATGGGTGGAGTAGAGCATTCCTCTGTCTCTGATCTCTTCAGTCTCCTCATGAGAGTCACCTTTCCAACAGTTCTTCTTTTGAATGAATAATTCCGTTCTTGGGAATCTACCCTAAAGAACTAAGCTCAAACAAAGAAAAAGCTTTCTGCTCAGAGATGTCCTTTTGATCTCCCTATTGCTTTTTCTTATCTACTCTAGCAAGGGGTGACTGGCAAAAGCTGTTAGAATGGGGTTCAGCCACTCCTTTGCAGATGTCACTTTAAAAGGATGAGGATACATGGCAGGGAATGTTTTCCATTTGGGGGTCTCAGGTGAAAATGTAAGACAGGAGGATTGCATTTTAATACTGTGCTACCCCAGCTTCCCTGGACACTACCAATGTTTTCTTGATTAAGTCTGAACTCGCCATGCTCTTCTCTCTGGATAGCTTAATTCCCTTCTGTGACTTTTTTTGTCTTGACAATTATTTTCTAGTGACAGCCTCTGTAGCACTTCAAACATTTACCAAATATACTTGTTTTCTGGTTTATCTAAAAATGTGTCCTTTTACAAAAATTATTTTGACCCATACCCTGGGCTGTCAGAGTATTTTCTTCTTCTTATAAATTAGATCTTCGTATAAATTAGATATCAAGAAGATTAAAACCAATTTTGACATGATATGTTATTGCTCTGTACATGGTATGTATTATAATTCACAATAATTTAAAGCAGGAATATTTTTCACAGGCTCCCACCACTGCAGGTTTTCATAATCCAATACATAGTAAGGATGCCAACCAGTTAGAAGCAATTGAAATGCCCAAGAAATGCTTTGAAACTGAACTTTTGACTTTAAGAATTCATTTATGGTTCCCATAAATGGCATTTTATATGCGGTATCACAAATGAAGCTCCTTTTAGACTCTCTTTATATATAGAACTTATGAATTACAAAAGAATCTTTTGCTGTACACCAGGATACCTCACATCTTATCATTGATTTTATTTTAATAATGTGACTCTTGAGAACATTAATTAATTAAATGAATTTGTAACCTCAGGACTTTAAATCTAGAAATCTGGGATATCTGGTTAATAACATGAAATATTAAACATATATAAAGGGTTATACATATATGAAGGGATGAAGCAAGTGATAGCATTAGAAACTTTAAATATATTAGGATTATATTAATGTATTTATATGATATGTTTATTTATAATTTTATGTGGGTTATATTATAATGTATTATTAGCAACCCTAAATAACTCAAATAAAAAACAATTAAATTCTATAAAAGAGTAAATAATAAGTTGGAATATAAAGTAAAAATAAAAATATTTTATCAGTTCTTCTTGGTAACTTTATAACTACTTAGATTACAGAGAATAATGAAATAGAGTCCATGAACCTGAAAAAACACAGATCTAAAATTATTAGAAATAATCTGAATAATAAATGAGCAGGACCCACATTAAAAAAAACCCTGCAAGACTACAAAATGACCTAAAATAAGATTTTAACAAATGAAAAACATACTATTTTATTGGTTGGTAGGGTTAAATATCATAAAATGGTTAACTTATCCCAAATTAATTTCATTTTTTAATATAATTATTCAAAGTCCCAATAGGATCATTTTGGGAGGAACATTGTAAAAAGCAGTATCAGTTTTTTTTTTTTTTTAAGATTTTATTTATTTAAGAGAGAGAAAGCAGAGCAGGAGAGAGAAAGCAAACATAAGCGGTGCCTGGGGGAGGGGTGAAGGTGAAGGGAGAAGCAGGCTTCCCACTGAGCAAAAAGCCCATGGGGTGGGGGCTCGATCCCAGGATCCCAGGACCATGACCTGAGCCAAAGGGAGAGGCTTAAAAGACTGAGCCACCCAGGCGCCCCAGCAATACCAGCTTTTAAAAAAGTAAAAAAAAAAAAAGAATATTAATGCATGGTGAGGAACTGTACATTAAGAAGTGTTATGAAAGGGTGCCTGGGTGGCTCAGTCAGTTAAGTGTCTGACTCTTGGTTTCAGCTCAGGTCATGATCTCAGGGTTGTGTGATCAAGCCCCATGATGACTCTGCCCTGGGTATGGAACCTGCTTGAGATTCTCTCTCCCTCTCCCTCTGCCCCTCCCCCTTACATCTCTAAAGGAAAGAAAGAAAGAAGAAAGAAAGAAAGGAAGAGAAAGAGAGAGAGAAAGAAAGAGAGAGAGAGAGAAAGAAAGAAGGCGTTATGAAGCCAGAATACTTTAAGCCATGTAAACCTGACATAGGCTGACCACAAGAACCGGATGGCTTGGATGACTTCCCTGATGTGCACGTTTTGACTCGTGCTAAAGCAAGCACTGCAAACAACTGGTCGAAGGATGTAGTAGTCAGTCAATAGTGTTGGGGCAATCTATTATGTGTTCACGACAAACAATATCTTTGGATTTTTATCTCATAGCATACACTAAAAATAAATTCTACCCAGATAAAATAAATTAGTGTTAAGTTCACGCAATTTTAAAAGTTTAGAAGGAAAGTACCAAATCTCTAGATGAAGGAAAACTTACTAAAACTTAAAAATAATAACATAAAACTGTAAGGCAAAGAGAGATTTTAACACTACAAAAATAAAAACTGTCTATTAAAAATAACAGAATTAAGAGGCAAATATTTTGTGGATTTTTTTTTAAAGATTTTATTTATTTATTCGACAGAGATAGAGACAGCCAGTGAGAGAGGGAACACAAACAGGGGGAGTGGGAGAGGAAGAAGCAGGCTCACAGCAGAAGAGCCTGATGTGGGGCTCGATCCCATCACGCCGGGACCATGCCCTGAGCCGAAGGCAGACGCCCAACCGCTGCGCCACCCAGGCGCCCCTGTGGATTTTTTGACTTTCCTATGAATCAGGTTCATTTCATTTATTACAAAAAACTCCACAAAAGTCAATAATAGAAACTTTAAAACCACAATAGATAAACGTGCGAAACTCATTATCAGAAAATCATAAAAGCTGAGCACCCGCTAATAAATGAGCATATGGAAACAATTTCAACACTATAGTAATCAAAGACTTGCAAATGAAAATAACAATAAAATGTCATCTCTTCCCAGCAATTTAAGAAACACAATTTGTTTTTGTTTTTGTTTTTTAAGATTTTATTTATTTATTTGACAGAGAGACAGCCAGCGAGAGAGGGAACACAAGCAGGGGGAGCGGGAGAGGAAGAAGCAGGCTCCCAGAGGAAGAGCCTAACGTGGGGCTCAATCCCAGAACGCCGGGATCACGCCCTGAGCCGAAGGCAGACCCTTAACAACTGAGCCACCCAGGTGCCCCCACAATTTGTTTTTAATGAGAATACTTACTGCTAGTAAGTAAGGGTACAATAGAACAGGTATGCCCATATACTGTAGGAGGGAGTACAAATTGCTGCAAATCTTTGGGGAAAAAAATTTGGTAACCTACCTTCCAATATTTCTTCTCTTTGAATTAATAATTCCATTCCTGGGAATCAATCCTAAGGAACTAAGCCCAAATAATGGAAAAGTTTTTGGTTTAGAGATGTTCTTTTCTGCTTTATGTAATAGTTAAAATTGGAAACCATTTTGATGTGCCACAAAGTAAAACAGTTAAATAGGGTCAGGTATTACCACTCGATGGACTATTATGTAATTATTTTAAGAAGCTTTTTAAAAAATTTATAATAGGAGAAATGTTCATGCCATATAAAGAAAGCAAAGTACTTTATATATATATATATACACACACACACACACATATATACATATATTTACATATGTATACCTATACTTGTATGTATAATTTATATATTCATGAAGTTTCATATCCACAGTGAACACAATTATGTAAAATCAAAAAGTAAAAAACGTTAAACAAAACCTCAAATTCCATTTAGATAAGCAAAAAAAGAAAATCAATTTACCAAATGTTAACATTGATATTGTTTTGTATAATGGGAATATGGTTGATTTTTTTCTCCCCTTTTTTTCTGTTATTTTCCATAATGAGCAGAGACTACTTTTAGAATAGACAAAACAAAGTTTTAAAAAGTAGTACACCCACACATAATGGTTTCCCCATATTGATTTACATAAATGTGCCGTTTCATTGAGCAGAAATCCATTAGTGCCAAAATCCACTCCCTATTACCGTTTGTTACTTCAGGCAGTTACTAAGAATTCTTCCCACCTTAAAGAATACAAACCTATTTCTTTAGTTCTGCAGCCTAAGTTAAAAGGTGGGGTAAGTGCTAACATTTCTTTTTTTAAGAAAGAACATCAATTTCAGTGCACTCTCTACCTCACACTGAAAATGTCATTAGGAAATTGTAGTCTTTCACCTAAAAGCTTAAAATCTAAATTATATGGATGAATCAGTTTAGACTCATGAATAATATGAAAAGGTCTTTTAATCATAAAAAGGCCTGGACAGTAAAATGAATCACTTTGAGGTTGGTTATTTTTGTAGAAGATGAGATTTTTTTTTTTGTCCCCCAGAAATATTTGAAAGAGTGAATGTTGCAGCTGGAAATCATTCCAACAGTACGAGGGAAAAAACAGAGCTATAAATAGGGTGAAGAAATAAGTGAGCAATTAGGAAAGAGAGGAACAAACTGAAGGCAACAATAGAAGCTGGAAAAACATCAGCAGTGGGTTCAAAGCTGGACTCCGTCGATGTTCTCTAACAGCCTGTGTAAGCAGAGAGAAAAGACCCTCCAGAACGTTCGGATCCGCGCGATTTTCAGCCGTCTGACTTCATGCACTGTAAAAGATGACCGGTCAGAACGTTTAGAAAGGAATAAGCCTTTGCTGCCATTTCAAGAATAAGAACATGAATACCTATTAGCAGGAAGCATTCATAGCGCTAGTCATGAGAATACCTGAAGTTAGCTTGTCTGTTAGTTTTTTTCTATTTTAGTGTTTGTATGCAGCGTCTGCAGATTTTAACTCTTTCTACAGCTGAGATGTGCAGAGGCAAATAATGCTTTTTTTCTAAACCGATCTGTTCTTCCTCTGGAGAGCTTAGCTTCTGGTCAGTGGGGAAAAAAATTACCTACATGTGCCAACCAGTTTGAAGCTTAGAGCAATTGGATGGATTATATAGTCCTTCTAGGCAACACCCCGACTCTGTTGTATAATGGTTTTCAGAGAAGCTTCTCCACCTACCATGGAGTCCACGTGTATGGGGGGAGGCTGTTTGCCCTTAGCCATGGGTGAGGGCTAATGTGGGCTGGCCCTTGACTCTTCCCTGGATTCCGTCGTCTTCTGGGTCCCTTTGGATCCTAGCTTGTTCATATTGACAAGTTTGTAGCTGCAGAATCCCAAACCCTTTAAATGGGTTAGGCCAGGTTCCTGGAATGAGCTGCCATTTCCTCTCTGTTCCCAATGGTGCCAGGATTTGACTACATGATTTCCTTAGATTGAATTTTCATGTATGTGTGTGTGCGTGTGTTTGTATATATGCATGTGTGTTTATGTGTGTATATGTTCATGTGTGTGTTTTGTGGGGACAGCAGGAAGGGGAGAGAAAACATAGGTCATAAAATCTCTTTCGTGTCTGTAAAGTGCTAGGTATTTATAGACACTATTATCATATTTAATCTTCACAGAAACCTTAGTGGCCAATAATCACCTTTTAGTGAGGTTGAGATGTGATATCAGAAATAGGCCCATGTATATTTGAACTCAAAGTTTATGCTCATTTTACCCTCTTGGGAGTGGTAAAAATGGAAAGAAAAATGCTTTATGCTCCTTGGTGTTCATTTTGTAATGTTGCCATTCAGATCAGCTCTACCAGTTTGCAATGTTACAGACTGGGCAGAAAAGTGCTACTGGGATAGCTTCTTCATTAAACGTATGTGCTGTTATCAAAAATATTTCCTAATTTGTAAGTACAAAATGGTATTCAAGTTCACTTCAATGTGCGTATCTTCGATGTTTAGTGAGAATGAACATGTTTCCATTTTTTTCTTGTGCTAATTGTTACCTATTTCCAATTTTAATGTTAGAGTATTATATGCTATGGAAAGAAATAATTGGCATATATGATATCAAATATTGTTCCTATTAGTTCCCTTTTCAATTAAATTTTTTAATAAAATTTAAAATTTTACATGTATAAATTTGTTAATATTTCTTTGGTGATTTTATTTGGTTCGTTTAACTTGAGAAAGTTATCATTCTTCTGTGGACACAACAGACATTTTAATTATTCTACTTTTTATGAATTTGTAAAAAATGATTCTTTAATGGGCCTTGAATTTATTTTAGTCAATGATATATGGTAAATATTTAATGTAATTTCTTTTTAAATTGTTATCCTTTATCAATATAATTTGTTGATAATCTTTATTTTAGCCACACTTTCAAGTTTGTTTTATGAATATTAAGTTTCCATATAAAGCTGATGCATTTCTTTTCTTTCTTTCTTTCTTTTTTTAAAAGATTTTATTTATTTCTCTGTCAGAGAGCGTGAGAGAGAGAGGGCGCAAGCAGGGGGAGTGGCAGGCATAGGGAGCAGCAGGCAGAGGGAGAAGCAGGCTCCCCACCAAGCAAGGAGCCGGATGTGGGACTCCGTCCCAGGACCCTGGGATCATGACCAGAGCCAAAGGCTGACCTCAATCAACTGAGCCACCCAAGTGTCCCAAGCTGATGCAGTTTCTGATTTATCTATTTTATTCTATTACCTTTTTTAAAATTTTTACACAAAACTAAACTTTTATAATTGTTGTTTTGTAATATTTTAATACCTGATAAAACTCAATTTTCCTAAGTAACACTTTGCTTTCCCCATATTTAAAAAACCTGTGATAATTTCACTTTTAAATATTTCTTTAATATTTCATTATTCTAAATGCTTTTCCAGAATAAATTTTAGAAGAATTTTTTAATCTTCCCTTCACTTCCTACTGGGAATTTGAATGGGATTATAATTTATATCAATTAACTTTGAGGAAATAGTAATCTGTTTATCAAAGTCTAAATAACAATTCTTCATTTACCAAAGTTTTCTTTTATATTTCCTACTTCACATTTTTTCATTGGAAATATTCTGTGTGGCTTTCAGCAAACGTTTTTATTGATAATTTTATGATTTTATTACTATTAATAATAGATCTTTTTTGTGTATTATGTTCTAGCTACCTGTTATGGAATATAAGACTTCCACGAACTTTTTAGAGGTCCTGTCTTTCCTGAAGTAAGTTATTTTATTATTTCTTATTGGCAATTTATTTCTAATAGCAGATTCATTTGGCCCTTTTAGTTGTGTAATTATTCTACTTGTGCATAACGATTTTTCAGCTCCCAGTATAATGTTTATTTCTTATTCACATCTTTTTTTTTTTTAAAGATTTTATTTATTTATTTGACAGAGACAGCCAGCGAGAGAGGGAACACAAGCAGGGGGAGTGGGAGAGGAAGAAGCAGGCTCATAGTGGAGAAGCCTGATGTGGGGCTCGATCCCATAACGCCGGGATCACGCCCTGAGCTGAAGGCAGACGCTTAACCGCTGTGCCACCCAGGCGCCCCTCTTATTCACATCTTAATAATAATATTTATTATTATAATTCTATTAAAAAAATCATAGAAGAGACGTCCACTAATTCCTCCTCCTGTTCAAATCCCTTCAGAACTGTTCAGCTTGTAGACTTAGTTAGCTCTGCTTGATAGTTAAGTGCTACAGAAACCTGCCTAGTCATGGTTGATTGGCTTAAAGAGTGGGCACATGACTCAGAGGAAGGCAGTTCATTGGCCAGCTGGTCATCAGGAAGGACTGGGAGTCAGGTGGTATTGGATGGGAGCTATGACGTAGGTGCTCTTGGGGGTGGAGTTGATGCTATGGCAACGCCAAACCTCCTGTAAACCCCAGAAGCAGGAACTGGAAGCCCTGTAGGTAACAGGTGATGGGTATTAAGGAAGGCACTGATGTGTCAAGCACTGGGTGTTATATGCAACTGATGAATCATTGGACACTGCATCAAAAACTAATGATGTCCTATACAGTGGCTAGCTGAACATATTAAAAAAAAACCCTAAAATAACAATTAAAAAAAAAGAAAAAAAAAGAACTGTACACTTAAAAATGGTTAAGATGGTAATTTTATATTATATGATATTTTACAACAATTAAAAAAATTTAATATTAAAAAAAAGGAAGTCAGGCTTCAGGGTGTTCACACACGCACACTCTTCACCTACAAAACACAACCCAAGAGAACATTTAACCTCAGAAAGAGAGAGAGGGACAGAAAAATAGACGTTGCTCAATGTCTTTCAACTTTAGATTTTACATGCTGCCATAACAAATCCTCCTTTTTGTGGTCTGTCTCTAGTGGGTTTCTGTTTCTCGAAACCAAAAGTTGTCTAAGACAATGTTGGTAACAGGTATCCTTACAATTTTCCTGTAGTTAATATGAATGCCACATACATTTCGACTCTTGATTTAATATAAACAATTATAGCAAGGTGTAACCCTTCTATTCCTTTAAAAATATTGAATTTTATTAGGCTATTAGAGCATCTGTTGAAATCATCATATCGTTATGACTTTGTTAAATTTGTTAAGTGGAGGACAGGGTGTTCCATGATGAGTCCTTGTTCAAAAACAGACCCCAGGAGAAAATGACATACAGAAGTTTATGACTCACAGGACCGAGAGGAGGTACTTTGCACCCCTTCAGGGTCCACATGGGGAGGTCAAGGCAGAGTGCAGAGAGAGAGAGGGACAGGACCTGTGGCTCATGTGTTTATGATGGTCTGTGGGCAGAGTGCTTTGGGCTTTCCAGGCTCAGGCCAAGTCGGTCAATTCAAACCCAAAGAGAGAGTTTTTGTATGCTCCGCGGGGGTCTTATCTAAGGGTTGCACAAGACAAAGGGCCTGGAGGCGGGCAAGACTGTCGAAGCTCAGTGCTGTTGCAGAAGTCATATCAGGAACTGACATTTGTTTGTGGCTCCGGGGCTGCCTTTTAGAGCATGTCCTTGCAGGAGGGGCCAGTCTCAGTTTAAGGCCCTACAGGCCACATGGCCAAACAGAGTGGATGCCAAAACAGCAATTCCATGAAGCAGCTTAGCTAACTCTGCACACACATTTTTTTTCTTTAATCTGTACGTTGCTGATTATATCTACAGATAACCACATATGTTGAACTATAACCTCGGTTTTTCTGGCATTTAGTTAATTGATTTTTCATCACCCCACACAGTGGAAGAGTATATAATTTCTCAAAGGACAGAGATCAGGTCTTTTTTATTTTTCCTAAGAGGATCACAAATGTATTAAGATGTATTTACTAGGGGCACCTGGGTGGTGCAGTCGTTGGGCGTCTGCCTTCGGCTCAGGGCGTGACCCTGGCATTCTGGGATCGAGCCCCACATCGGGCTCCTCTGCTAGGAGCCTGCTTCTTCCTCTCCCACTCCCCCTGCTTGTGTTCCCTCTCTCTGGCTGTCTCTCTGTGTCAAATAAATAAATAAAATCTTTTAAAAAAAAAGATGTATTTACTAATTATTTTTAGTATTACCGGTAACATGATGGCCCCATCTGATGGTCCCAGGCTCTTCCAAGGCCCCCATTCTGTCACAGATTCTCACCTTTCTTTCTTATCAAAAGTTGCCTTTTTATGACTCAGAAATATATTTCAGATAAATATATGCTTGCATCACGGGGATGTGGGGAGCTATTGAGAGGTACTCCTTGCCCCCACCCCCAAGCTCAGTACTACTGCTGAGTGAATGGGTTTGGACACTTTTTTTTTTTTTTAAGATTTATGTATTTATTTTAGAGAGGGAGAGAGAGAGTGCAAGCAGGAGGAGGGGCAGAGGGAGACAGAATCCTCTAGCAGACTCCTGGCTCAGTAGGGAGCTTGTCGCGGGGCTCCATCCCAGGACCCTGAGATCATGACCTGAGCCAAAATCAAGAGTCAGCTGCTTAACAGGCTGAGCCGTCCAGGTGCCCTGGACACCTTTTCAGTGACACCGACAGTGACTCAGCTCAACCATCTTTGCAAAACTTGATACTTAAAATACACATTAATGCACGTGATATCTCACTGGTCTTTTTCCCTCCAAAATTTTAATATGAGAGTTTTCTAACATGTAGGGAAGTTGGAAAAATAGTGCAATGGATTTAAAAGCTTACAACCATTCCCTTTCCTGTGGCTTCTTCCTTCTCAAATTTTAAAATTTCATTCACCTGTTAATTGGCCAGCTATGACTGTCGTTTAGAAGAATTTCATGGATTATTTTATTTCCGCATTTCTTTTATGTTCAAGAATGCCTGTCCGATGCTTTTAAATGTGCACAATCTCTTAGCTGGAGATAATACTCTTGGGAAAACATTTTCTTTCCCTTAGAACATAATAGGCATTATTCCATCATCTTCCGGCATTCATTGGTATGGTAGATAAATCTAAGGCCAGCATGATTTTTAATTCTTGTGGGTGATTTTTGTGATTTGCCTGGATGCTTGTGTAATTCTTTCTTCTTGATGTCTGATAGTCTGTCAGTGTCGAGAGACCTCTATCACATTTGGTACGTTCGATCATAATATACTCTTCCACCCTAACACATCAGCTTTTTCTTGGAACTCCAGGGTTTATTTTTTCTTGTGCTATAACTTCCAACATATTTTTCAGGTCAATTTGCTGAATTTCCTACCTCAGGGACAGTAATTCTTCTTGGAATGGATCATCTTTGTCCTCCATAAAATTTCATTCCTCTCTAATTGTCTGAATGTCTTTGTCTTTTTCATCTGTATTCATTGCCTTTACTTTCAACTTTCCACATGGCAGTAAATTGCTCTTTAGAAATGTCTATTCAGTTCCTTGCTAGTTCTACTCCATTTCTTAGCTCAGAAATGATGTTGATTTGAGCAGCAATTTCTTGCCCTGGCTATGCAAAACCCCTTTCATCTCATTCTATCCTTTTATCATCTTACTGTGTCCATTAAATAATTAAGTTGTTTTACAACGTAACACAATTTGTAGAGGAATTTCCCTCTGCTCATTGAGTAATTTTCCCTTCTAGGCTTGGTTCTTTGTCTTTTTGAGATTTTACTCCTTTCACGACTCCCACCCTACCAGCTGTCACGTGTTTGCAGAGCTGCCCTGCTGCTGCTTTTCATCTTGCTTATGCTTCGGCAGTTTTGTGCCTGCATTCTGTTTGATCTGATATAGAGCTGGTGACTTCCTAACCCTCTTTCTGTCAGATATGAGAAGAAGTTGTTTTCTTCTCCAAGCTACATTTTGAAAGCCAACTTTCTTTTTGTCTTCTACCCATCTTTGAGTAGCCTAGGGAGAGAAGAGAGGAAGAGAGGAGAGATGAGCTGAGGAGTTCTCTTTTAGGATACTTAAGATCTGCTCCTTTCCAAGACTTTATTAAATATAATGTCCAGTACAACTAGCTAAGAGGAATATCACATTTCCATGGAGGGGGTATTCTTGACCTTCAACTTGTTCTTCAATTCAAGGTGTAACTCTGGAACCCTGATTTTCATCAGAGAGAGTTACACATATTGACTGCTTTCTCCATTTCAGCTGTTTTACCCAAGAACCATTCCACTCCTCTGTTAAAAGAGGAGAAGATACGGGTATGCATGCAGTCTGTTTCTGCTTAGGTTTGGGGTTATTAATGAAAAATTTCAGGACTTTGTACACTCACTGACACTCCTTCTGGAATAGCGTTGAGTCTGGTTGGAGGGATGTAGTTAGACATGAAGCTGTACTATTGCCCCTCCGTCCACTCCAGAGTCCCCTGTAACTTTCCTTCCATTACTTTAAAAAACGCATATCCCCATTTTCTTTATTTTTCTCTGTTGGTTGCTGTAGCTCTTTTCTCCTCATATGCTTAGATACCAGTGGACAGAAGTTCTGTGTTGCAACTTAAATTTGTTGTGCTGACCCAGAAATCCTGCTACACACAGTAATAATGATGCTGTGGACAGGGTATCGATATATCCAGCCTGCAGAGACCAACAAGGTCCAGTTAAGTAATAGGCTTATGGATGTCCACATTAGTAAAGTCCAAGGCCCATAAATTAAAATCATCATCTTTCCATCCCAGACCATTGCTTTTTACATTAGAGCTCCCTAAACACTAGGCTAATTAATTGATTAATTATATATTTAATATATAAATATAGAATCAATTAAATTTATATACATATATAAATATATATTTACACATTGTTTTACTGTGCTTGCCATGTTTTGAAGATTACAAGATGAAGGATCCTTTAGAAAAGAGCTACAAACTTATTTCTATTTGTTCAATCAACACATTCCCAAATAGCTGTATGTAAAATTAACTGTTCTAGATTATATATTTAAAATACACATTTATGTTCACTATTGATTTACTTATTTTCTCCCAGACTTATTGAGATATAATTGACACAGAACATTGTGTAAACTTAAGGTATATAATTTGTTGATTTGATACCTTTATTCATTGCAAAATGATAACCTCCATAACGTTAGCTAACACCCCCATTGTGTCACAGAGGTATTGCTTCTTTTTGGTGATGAGTACATTTAGAATCTATTTTCTTCATGACACTCAAGTATATGATACAGTACTATTAGCTGTAATCACCATTCAGTACCTTAGGTTCCCAGACATTGCTGATCTTGTAACTGAAGTTTGTACCCTTTGACCCATAGCTCCCCATTTCTCCCACCCCCTCCACCCCTGGTAGCTGCCACTTTACTCTGTTTCTCCTAGTTTGACTTTTTTAGATTCCACATGTAATTAATAATAGATAGTATTTGTCTTTGTCTGCCTAATTTCACTTAGCATAATACCCTTGAGAGTCATAAAAGGTTTTGCAAATGGCAGGATATCCTTCTTTCTTGTGGCTGATTAATATTCCATTGTATATATACACCATATCTTCTTTATCCATTCATCTGTTTACAGCCATTTTGATTGTTCCCATATCTTGGTTATTGGGAGTAATGCTGCCCTGGACATGGGAATGCAGATATCACTATGAAATCTGGTCTCAATTCCTTTGAATATATGCCCAGAAGTAGGATTGCTGGATCATAAGGTAGTCCTATGTTTAATTTCTTGAAGGTACCGTATTGAGGCTGCACTGATTTACATTCCCACCAATGGTGCAGATGGGTCCCCTCGTCTCCACATCCTTGCCTTGTGTTCATTATTTGAAATAATGCTGTGTGGGGCATCTGGGTAGCTTAGTCAGTTAAGTGTCTGACTCTTTTTTTTTTTTAATTTTTATTTATTTATTTTACAGAGAGAGAGAGAAAGAACACAAGCAGGAGGAGCAGAGGCAGAGGGAGAGGGAGAGCAACTCCCTGCCAAGCAGAGAGCCCAATGCCGGACTGGATCCCAGGACCCTGGGGTCATGACCTGAGCTGAAGGCAGACCCTTCACTGACTGAGCCACCCAGGTGCCCCACACGTCTGATTCTTGATTTCAGCTCAGGTCATGATCTCAGGGTCTTGACATTGAGCCCTGCATTGGGCTTCATGCTAGTCATGGAGCCTGCTTGGGATTCTCTATCCCTCTGCCCCTCCCTCCCCCACAGCTACACTTCATGCATGCTTTCTTTCTATAAAAACAAACAAGCAAACAAACAAACAACAATACTGTAAAATATCTGATAAACTAAAGAAAGTTTTAGGAATTTGATATTTAAAATATGCATTTCGTTTTGTTTTTGAATGATGTACAGTCATATCAGAAGTTACCAAGATGCTGGGGCACCTGGGTGGCTCAGCTGGTTAAGTGATGGACTTCTTGATTTCCGTTCAGGTCATGATCTCAGGGTCGTGAGATTGAGCCCCAAAGGGGCTCCACACTCAGCACAGAGTCTGCTTTCTCTCTCCCTCTGCTCCCCTTGCCCCACACTCTCGCTCTCTCATTCAAATAAATAACTAAATACATAAATAAATAAAATCTTAAAAAAAATAAGTTACCAAGATGCTTTGCAAGCCTCTCTTGGGAGGATTTAACCCAGGATGAAATTTCTTCTTGCTGTAATGGTTTATGGGAAGCAGAAGACCAGGGAAATGGACTTGGTTATACTGTTGTGTTCTAGGTCTCCAATTCCTTTAGAAAGCAGATTTCTTCAGGTTTTAGATTTTTACTTCTCAGGGTGGCACTGCTTTTTTCTTTCTTTTTTTTTTTTTCTTTCACATTTACTCACTTATCTCATATGGATTCTAGTTTAAAAACTCCTCAAGGAAAAATGGTCTGGTGAGTATGGGGCACTTGACCAGCCGAATGCGGGTCTTGTGTTGATGAAGTACCTTCTGCCTCACACAGTGGATTACTACACGTGGTACCATTCTCTTTCACTGTCGACAGCCCATGGCTATCGTTCTGTGTTCAGGATCCATCCCTGCTTTCCTAAAGTCATTCTCTACAAGCAGTTATGTGTTTGTTTCCCATTTTACTGGGTGCTGGGGCATTTGTTTGTGAGAATATGACAAGAACCAATGTCTTTATTTTTGCCAAAGCTAGAAAATATTGTTTTTGTTTCTTCTCTTGGTGTTACTTGGCTGTTCTTGGGTGTAATGTGTAGAGAGGGTTCTGTGTTAGTGTCTGAGTCTTATTTCTATACTCACTGCTTTCATCTTCCGGTTCAGTGATTCTCACACTATAACACATGTAAATCTTGCCTAGGATGCTTGTTAAAATGTAGCATGGACCCGCCCTTAGAAATCCTGGTTCAAAAGCACTGGTGTAGGACTTAGGAAACTGTCTTTTAACAGGGTCCCCTGATGTTTCAAAGGAAGGTAACCCATCACCCACATGTTTATAAACACCATGTTAGGTCACTTAATAGTTGGAATTTGGCCAATCAAGGAGCACTTCCGCAGTATGATTATCAGAATAGTAACCGTTCTTCGAGTTTCCCAATGCGTTACTGGGTAGAACACCTCATATAAAATGGTGCTGTAAGTGACCTAAAAGGGGAATGTGGAATGTAAGATAGTAGTGCTTAGATATTTGAATGGGTAGTTTCACTTAATTAGCTTTTAATTTCACTAGCTTATTCTAGAAAATGTGCAAAGGCAAATACTAAAATCTTATTGAAAATGACGGTTGTTAGTTTTTCTCCCTAGAAATGGTGGTATGATGAATACCTTTATGTGTCACACTCGGCTAGACTATGGTGTCTAGTCGTTTGGTCAAACACTAGTTGTGATGTTGCCATGAAGCTGTTTTTTTGGATGTGATTAACATTTACAATCCATTGACTTTAAGTAAAGAGATTACCCTCCATAGTGTGGGTGGGCCTCACCAATCAGTTAAAGACCTTAAGAGTAAAGATTGAGGTTCACAGAAGAAATTCTGCCTTAATTGTTGCAACCCAGAAGTTCTGCCTGAGTTAGCGGCCTGCCAAACTGCCCTGAAGATTTTAAATTTGTCGGCCCCACAACGGTGTGAACGAATTTCTTTGAATCCTTTTCTTCTCCCTCCCTCCGTCCCTCCTTCCCTCTCTCTCTCTCTCTCTCTCATTTCTCTAGAGAACCTTGACTAAAGTAAATGGTAATAATTTTTGTTGTTGTTTTATAAAAGATTCTTCTTGACATCCAAAAAAAAGTGCTTTGGGTTTGGAATTAGAGGGCAAGGATTCAAATTCAGCTCTGTCCCTTAATAATTGTGTGATTTGGAACTAGTAACATGTTCTAGTTGTAGGTTGCCTTGTTTGTTAAGAGGGCATAATAACATCTTCTTAGGCTATTTAAAAATATTTTTGTGAAGGACGCCTGGGTGGCGCAGTCGTTAAGCGTCTGCCTTCGGCTCAGGGCGTGATCCTGGCGTTCTGGGATTGAGCCCCACATCAGGCTCCTCTGCTAGGAGCCTGCTTCTTCCTCTCTCACGCCCCCTGCTTGTGTTTCCTCTCTCGCTGGCTGTCTCTTTCTGTCAAATAAATAAAATCTTTAAAAAAAGATGTTTTTGTGAGGTTCCATTATGATAATTCATGATAATTCATGGGCAAGTTCTCTGAAAAACATACACTGTGGTACATTTGAAGAGTTTAGCCATCACTGATGTTTCGTACCATGAATGCAGGAGATATGTGACCATCTTGCCCTTAAACCCATTTCAATGGTTGGTAAATTGGGGTTTACTTGTGGTGATCTTACTTGCAATCTTTAATCTTGTACCTGCACCTGTTTCCGCCACCCCTACCTTTTTCTCACATGCTCTGCCTTATCTATTGGTAATTCTGCAAGAACAACTCATGTCTGTGTTCTCTCTAGGAGAATATTACCAGCCATTGTTTTCTGGAGCCCGTACTTGGGTATTATCTCCCTGTGTGGACCTTACAAAGTGGGTGTCAGATATCTTTTCTGTGATTTCAGCTAAAGATAGTTTGGCAATTTTCTAGAGAAATTCATCATTAGAAATTCATCATTTATTCTGGAAGGAGCCCATTTTTTGCTTACCTTTCTGGTTGCTTTGACTTCCATTTTTATTTCCAGAGCTCAACTTACTAATACCATCTGGAAACACTGGGAAGCATCATCCTTCTTATTTATCAGACAATTTCATATCACGCATTCCCACAGTTCCATGTATAAAGCTTCTCTGTTTTGGAATTAACCTTAATGATTCTAATGACTGGCCATTTGGCCTAATTTCTGATTGTAGATGAATCATTATTATCTGTACTGCAGAGGATTGGCCATCTTTTTATTTCTGCCTTCCTGAAGTGGAAACAAATACTAAGGTGATCCTGAGGAAGGATAGAAAATGTGCCAACACTTTCTTTCTCTAAGTCTGTCAGTAATGGTGAGGTTGTGGAATAGAGGTTCAGTGGGGTGCAGTCCGGAGCCGACCATCAACTAAGAATTCTTGAGATGTCTTTGGTGCAAAATGGTGGTTTATTAAAGCACCGGGACAGGACCTGTGGGCAGAAAGAGCTGCTACTGATTATATACTATGGGGTTGGGGGAGGTAAGGAAGAAGGGAGGTTGAGAAAATACTTTCATATGTTAAAGAAGACTCACAGGACACCTGAGGCCTTGCCATTGTCAAGTTAAGATTGTTTACCCCTCTAGTAAGGCATTAACATGAAGATAGTTGGGAAATTCCTGGAGGAACAGCACCTATCCCACCCGGGAGTGGGGGTGGGGAGAGGCTGCAGGGTTTCGGCTTATGCTTTGTCTTCAGCCAGCTTTCTGTTCCCTCATCTGTAAGGTCCCTTTGTTTTTGTTTTGTTTTATTTTAAGCAAAAGAGAGATTTAATACAGGAAATCAGGAGCCCAGCAAATCATTGTGGGGGCAGGGAGGGGGGTTCGGTCCCTTAGGGGGTCTCCAGGAATGATTCCTAGGACAAGACCGCTCTTCTTGCCTGCCGGGGGAGTTGCCACCAGTGCAATAACCGGAAAGGTGGCAATCAGTGGACTGCACTGGTACTGTCGAGTTCGAAGGCATGCCACTGTAGCTGTGATCCGAGGATCTAGAAGCACTGTTTCCTCCGTGACTACCTTTCAACACCCGTGGAGTTAGTACCTAGACCCTGAAATAATGAATAATGCTACGGGCCCACAGGTGAGTTTGCAGCAGAAACAAAGTGCAGGACTCCAGCCTCGGATCCACCCTTCAAGTGCTTCTGATTGGCAAGAGCAGAACCCTAGCTGCAAGGAGATGAGAGATGTGGCTTTTCCTTCTTTAGCCCCTGCAGGATCAGAAAACACACTAGAGTTTGGAGTGGATGCTGAGAGCCAGTTCAGAGCACCCACCACAGCTGGTTTGTGGCTTAAGCTCTTTCCAACTCTTCTCATCTTTGGCCAACTCCTTTTATTTGAGAAACCTTCTCTGACTCTCCCCTATCTCCACTATTACTAGTTAGGATGCCTTTTTGTGAGCTTCCATAGCTCTAAGCTCTAGCTCTGCACGTGTATGCCGCTCTATATGGTAATAGCCCGCTTTCTTCCTCCACTAGATTGCAAGCTCCTAGAAAGCACAAACTCAGTCTTATTCGTTATTGTGTAAGTAACTGGTGTATATTCATTGAGAATAACAGGTACTATAACATCTTAAACAGCAGCTCTTCTCCTGTTTCTCGTTGTTCCATATTCTTTTTTAAATTTAAATCCAATTAATTAACATATAACGTAGTATTGGTTTCAGAGGTGGAGTTCAGCGACTCATCAGTCTTATATAACACCCAGTGCTCATTACATCACATGCCCTCCTTAATGTCCATTGCCCAGCTACCCCATCCCCCAGCCCCTCCCCTCCAGCGACCCTCAGTTTGTTTCCTATGATAAGAATCTCTTATGGTTTGCCTCCCTCATTTCGTCTTGTTTTGTTTTTTCCTCTTTGGATTGGAGTTTAGCCTGTCAAGGCATTTGCATTACCGGCAATTATTAATCCCTGGAGACACGTGAGAAGCCAGGAGAAGATGAGTGTGCAGTAGACATGAGGCAAGTTTGGGACCTCACAAAGTGAATGGAACTGTATTTATCAGGAGGGGGCTGCTATTTAATTCACAGGCACAGATGCCCACATTCATCTGTGACACTGAAACAGTTTTGTAATGAGTGATGTCCTCCCTGAGGTTCCTTTGTGTTACTCTTTCCTTCTGCTCAAATTTCTGCGTTGTCATTGGCAACCGTGGGGAAGGGGATGTTTCACTTGCCTCCATTCAATAAAGGAGGGGGCATAAGTTTGGTTCCAAATGTCTGACTCTGGTATTATATCCTTTATTAAGCATTTTCTGGAAGAAAGTGTAATGGTTTTACTTTGCTTCACAACCATCAGATACATTAAGTCCTGTGAGTCTTGGTAAATTATTAAGTGGTTATTGATTTAGTTGTGGTGAACATCAAGATGTATTGACTTTCGCCCCAGTCAATAGTTTCCAAAGCATACTAAATCTTGATGTTTACTGAAACATGTATGTTAATCTCTGTGTGTCTGTGTATCTCAACATTCAGATATTTGTATTGTACTTTTTCTGAAGACCTTTGTAAGAAACCATTTTCCCCAAAAGATCCTAGTATTTTTTTGCCTTGTTTTTTCATTAGTTCTTCATTTATTCTTTAAAATTTTGACCTCATTTATCCTTCCCTTGGTTGATAATAGTAAGGAAAAGCAAGAAATCTATTTGCCGTTCACAAACTAGTTGGGGTTAGTCCTCCTGATGAACTTGCGATTAATTGCAAAGCAGGTATTGCTTTCTGTCTGCACCCATGTCAAGGTTGAATAGAACAATGAGTAAGTTATAGATTTTCACTCTCCAATCTATAACTTTTTCATTGTTCTCATTTGTGAATAAAGAGTACTTTATCCCAGCATCTATCAGAACAATACTAAATCAGGGACCACATCTAGGAATACACGTCACTGAATCCCAGTATTTCTTTGTCCAGTTGTATGATACATATGACACAATAAGGTCAAACTCACATTTAGAAAAAGTGAAGTGGTCAACTACATGATGCAGTTTAATGGGTACGAAACAACAACAGAAACAAAACACCTCTTACTGTCTCCCAGAACACCTTAAATTCTGCCAGTAGGAATTTATTATAAGTGTCCTTTTAGAACGTGAAAACTGTTCCTGGGTGGACAACAATATCAATTAGCTGACCATTAACCATTTACTGAATATTTTCTATATGTCTCATTCTATGTTGTCTTCTCAAGTTCATACTTTACTTGGTTTACTCTGTTGTATCTATGTTCCATGTTTCTTTTTTTTAAAAAAAGATTTTTAAAATTTATTTTAGAGAGAGAGAGAGTGAGAAAGTGGGAGAGGCAGAGGGAGAGGGAGAATCTCAAGCAGACACCCCATGGAACATGGAGTCCAACACAGGTATCGATCTCACGTCCCTGAGATCATGACCTGAACAGAAACCAAGAGCTGGATGCCTGACCAACTGAGCCACCCAGATAACCCTATGTTTCTTTAGCCTCGTTGCTGTTTCTCATGTATTAATTGGCTGCTCTTTGACCAGTGGGGTAAATAAGATTGTGTTTATTTAAGCAGTGAAGTTTTCCCTTCCAGCTAGAAAAGTGCATGTCATCAAGGAATGGGTATTTTCAAGACATGTGAGAAAGGCAAGAAGGAAAGGAGAGATTTAGAGTAGAGCAAATTGCCATCCCGTATATGTATGTATGCATGCCCCCTGCCATGCTCCGAATGTCTAGGTACCCCCCTTCCAAATTCATGTGTTGAAATCCTAACCCCCACAGGTGATGGATTAGTGGGGTGGGGCCTTCTGGAGGTGCTTAGGCTATGAGGGTGGAGCCCCCATCAATAGGATTGGTGCCTTGTGAAAGAGGATGCAGAGAGATCCCTTTCCCCTTCTGACATGGAAGGCTACCACAGAAAGTCCGCTGTCCAGAAAAGGGCCCTCATCCAACCATGCTGGCATCCTGATCTCAGACTTCTAGTCTCCAGAACTGTAAGAAATAAATGTCCATTGTTTATAGGCTACCTAGTCTGTGGTCTTCTTTATAGCAGCCCAAATGGACTAAGACACCCTCTCCTATGTATATATATCTGAGGCAAAATAGAAAGTAGTCATTTCCCATGAGGCCATTTGGTAGGGTGACACTCCTAGGGGATTTAAGCCAGCTATTGAGACTTTGAATGACAATTTGACATTCTGACTTCCAGGGAAAAATGAGGTCAAGAAAAGAGAAAGATAATACAAACCTCACAAAAATCAACCCTTCTGATGAAAACAATTGCCCTAATTGATTAGTGCCTCCGAGTGTTTTAGGTACTAGCAGGAGGAAAGAGCATCAGGCTGATAAAATTGGCTCTTGCAGAACAGAGAAGGCCTTGGCTTGATGTGACAGAGACAGCATGACCATGGCCAACTCCACTTTTAAGGAACGTGATCTTCAAGTGCTTTGCACAGGTCTTAAGGCTGATAGAAAATAACAGCTCCCTGATGCAAATTCCAAGCTAAGAACTTAAAAAATGCGATTTTTAGTTCAAATTGTTTTTAACGCTCTACTTCAAGCGTGTGACTCCTGATAAAATGGTTTGCAAACATTACATGAGAATGAAAGAAAAGCCATTCTGAACTTAAATATATAGATTTTCATGAAGCTTTCATAGTCCAGGTAGGCATTATGCTTTAGACTCCTAATGTAAAGAGGAATTATGTTTAAGACACATCAGGTAGAAGCAAAGTATTTTTCCTGTAGAAAAGGGGAATAGGTGGTAAAATTGTAGAGGGCTCCTTTTTTTTTTCTTTTTTTCATGCTATATAAAAATTTGGATTATAAAACATATCTGTACAAAAACTATTTTTTCCCTGAACACCCGCGGGTATTCGGAAATGTTTTGCTGGCTCTCCCGCTGGGTCTCCGTGACAATCATTTCCTCCATAGCCGTAGATTGCGTCTGATTTGGACCTGGAGTGGCCCTGGTGTTTTATGGGAGGTGCAAACTACAGTCTTGTCTTGTTCGTGAAAGGTTCATGGTGGGGCTCTACTCCTTTCCTAGCTGTGTCAGCCCAGGAAGTGTTCCTGCTGGCTCTCGGCAAATTGTGAGGAAAGTGGTTTGAGTTCGATACTCGAAGCATCCAATATGTCCATTTCACTCCATATCTCAGCAACCTCTGCTCCATGGTTAATGCTCTTCTGTTCTTATTAATTATGCTAATTATATTATTGTGTATCAGTATATTTATGTTCTCACTTATTAAAGTAATATTTTGATATGAGTAATACCAATATAAGCCAGTGTGTGATTTTTAGAATTAAAACAACATTACTTATATATTTTATTATGCAATGAATAGTTGTTCCCCGTGAAAGGGAACTTGAAGGATAGCTGCTGATGGGGAAATGTACTGAGAGTAGGGACCCTTTAAACCTATAGTGGTTTCAGCAGCCACTGTAATGCTTTGCCTGGCAACCTCTAGAAATGGCTTCTGTAGGTGTTCTCTTCTCTGGATTCTTTCCTTCTTAAGTTACGTGACTGAGAAGGACCTTCCGTGGGAGAAACTGCAGTATGGAACAATACAGACAGTGTGGTACGATGGAGAGGACACAGGTCTAACTCCCAAGAGATGCAGGTTCTTCTGTGTGTTGAATGTCTGATTTAGACAAGTCACCTAACCTACCTGGGTGTTGTATCTTCACCTGTGAAGTGATGATAATGATGACGATGAATGCTAATACTTACCAAGCATTTGCTGTACACCAGGGAGCGTTCTAAGTGCTCAGGGAGAATGAACTCATGTGACTTTCACAATATCCTCATGAAGCAGGTGCTATTTTTCCTCATTTTACAGATGAGGAAACTGAGACATAAAAAGGTTAAATATATTTCTTTTTTTATTTTTATTTATTTTATTTTTTAAAATTTTAAAATTTTTATTTTTTTTATAATTTTTATTTTGTTATATTAGTCACCATACAGTACATCCCCAGTTTTTGATGCAATGTTCCATGATTCATTATTTGCATATAACACCCAGTGCACCATGCAATATGTGCCCTCCTTAATACCCATCACCGGCCTATCCCAATCCCCCACACCCCTCCCCTCTGAAGCCCTCAGTTTGTTTGCCAGAGTCCATAGTCTCTCATGGTTCATTCCCCCTTCTGTTTACCCCCCTTCATTCTTCCCTTCCTTCTCCTACCGATCTTCCTATTTCTTATGTTCCATAAATGAGTGAAACTGTATGATAATTGTCTTTCTCTGCTTGACTTATTTCACTTAACATAATCTCCTCCAGTCCCGTCCATGTTGCTGCAAATGTTGGGTAATCGTTCTTTCTGATGGCTGAGTAATATTCCATCGCATATATGGACTACATCTTCTCAATCCAGTCATCCGTTGAAGGGCATCTTGGCTCCTTCCACAATTTAGCTATTGTGGACAATGCTTCTATGAACATTGGGGTGCATATGGCCCTTCTCTTCACTACGTCTGTATCTTTGGGGTAAATACCCAGTAGTGCAATGGCTGGATCATAGGGTAGTTCAATTTTTAACTTTTTAAGGGACCTCCACACTGTTTTCCAAAGTGGCTGTACCAACTTGCATTCCCACCAACAGTGTAAGAGGGATCCCCTTTCTCCACATCCTCTCCAACATTTGTTGTTTCCTGCCTTGTCAATTTTTGCCATTCTAACTGGCGTAAGGTGGTATCTCAAGGTGGTTTTGATTTGCATTTCCCTGGTGCCGAGTGATGTTGAACATTTTTTCATGTGTCTGTTGGCCATTTCTATGTCTTCTTTGGAGAAATGTCAGTTCACATCTTCTGCCCATTTCTTGACTGGATTATTTGTTCTTTGGGTTTTGAGTTTGATAAGTCCTTTATAAATTTTGGATACTAACACTTTATCTGATAAAAGATTTGCAAAAATTTTCTCCCATTCTGTCGGTTGTCTTTTGGTTTTGTTGACTGTTTCCTTTTCTGTGTAAAAGCTTTTTATCTTGGTGAAGTCCCAATAGCTCATTTTTTTTTTTTTTTTTTTTTTTTGCCTTTGTTGTCCTTGCCTTTGGGGCCATGTCTAGTCAGAAGTTGCTGTGGCCGAGGTTGAAGAGGTTGCTGCCTGTGTTCTCCTCTAGAATTTTGATGGATTCCTATCTCACATTTAGGTCTTTCATCCATTTTGAGTTTATTTTTGTGTATGGCATAAGAAAGTGGTCCAGTGTCATTCTTCTGCATGTGACTGTCCAATTTTCTCAACACCATTTGTTGAAAATATTGTCTTTTTTACATTGGATATTCTTTCCTGCTTTGTTGAAGATTAGTTGACCACAGAATTGAGGGTCCATTTCTGAGTTCTCTATTCTGTTCCATTGATCTATATGTCTGTTTATGTGCCAATACCATACTGTTTTGATGTTGCACACCCTTTTAGTGAATTGCCAGTTTCGTTCCATCCAGAAGTTGGTAGTTAGGAACATGGAAACAATGTAAGAAACTTTCGCAACATCATACTTACAATGACGGTGTACATAAATATGCATGTTGCAATCCCCTAGTAGGAATTAAATCCAGGATCTAAATTCTTTGTGAATCTGTCTAGAAAAAGAGGTTGGGGAGAAAAGGCAAGTTTATCCAAGAAAAAAATTGCACCACGAGGCTGTGGTTATTAGGTAGTCCCAGAGTTAAGATAACTTTTTAATTAATTAATATTATTATGTTCAGTTAGCCAACATATAGTACATCATTAGTTTTTGATGTAGTGTTCAACGATTCATTAGTTGCATTTAACACGTCTAGTTTGTATGTCTAGGTCCTTTCTTAAAACACCTTGAACTAATAAAATAGAGAGAAAAACTTTCTAACTTATGCCATTAAAATATAATCAATGGCCATGAGTCCTACTATGCCTGCTCAATGCTTTCCTGATAGCAGGGAGTAAGTATAACAACAGGCCAAGACTCAGGTTGATATCAAGATAAAATATGACTGTGCCTGAACAGGAAGATGGGCCAGGTCCTGTGTCCAACACTGTTTAAAGTTGTACTGTCCAATATGGTAGCCACTAGCTACATTTGGTTATTACAATTTAAGTTAATTAAAATTAAATTAGTTCTTCTCTTACACCAGCACAGTTCGAGTGGTCATTAGCCACATGTGGCTAGTGGACACCATATTGAATAGTGCAGACATGGAACATCCTATCATTGCAGGAAGTTCTTGTGGACAGGAATGATTTAGAGTCAGAGCTTTAACTGTTAGAAAGAGAGAAGTCTCTAACTCAGTAGAAAGTAAGGGATCATTTGGGGCATTGGTTAATTAGACTAAGGGTCAATAAGTAAAATTTGGCTAGCAGCACAAGAAGGGAAACCAGAAAATGTTCTGGAGGATTGCTCTTTCCTGCTTAATTGTTGCCCCAAACCTGGCAGAAAGTGACCTTTTGTAGCAGAAGCTGACGGGAGCTTTGATTTGTCTTTCATCTTCATTTGGAGAACTCCCTCCTGATTCAGATGTAAAGTTTAAAGATTTGCTCCCTCCTTTGGTCTTCTGCATTCTATTTTAATATGCTACCACTGATTCTAGAAATTCTCATACCTAGGTTTTCTGAAGATTGGTGTGCCGCCACACAGATATCACCAGAAACTTTAATGCTACATGCCTCAGGCTTTCTTGCCTGACATATCCTTTGTAGCACCCCCTGTCTGTCTCCAGTTAACTATCTTTTTCAGAGAAGGAGTCCCCCTGAAGCCTTATACTACTCCAGATTAGGAGACCAAGAATTATCCCTATGGTATAAAAAACCACACAATGGTTATAACGTCTATATAAGAAAAGACTTGGAAGAAATGGCTGCAAATATACATTCAGTTGCTCTAATAAAAATCAAGGCAATGGGGTGGATTTAAATTATAAAAAGGAAGACGTTGAGTAGGATTCTGAAAAACTTAACATGGCTCATGGGATTTCTGCCCTGGAAAATTTTTAATCAGAAAAGTGGAATACTTGTTGAACATCTCTTCCCTCATTAATTGCAATCACATTCTCGATAGTTTCCTGACTTTAGCATTGATCATAGTGGCCCCCCAAAAGATATACTCACATCTTACTCCCTAGAACCTGTGAATGTGACCTTCTTTGGAAAATGGGTTTTTGCAAATGTAATTAAGTTAAGAGTCTTGAGATGAGATCATCCTGGATTATCCAGGTGGGGCCTAAATCCAGTGAAAACTGTCCTTACGAAAAACAGAAGAGGAGAAGACATAGACACACAGTGTCATGTACGGAGGAAGGTAGAAATTGGAGTGGCCATAGCCAAGGAAGCTGGCAACCACCAGTAGCTGGAAGAGGCAAAGAATGGAATCGCCTCTAGAGCTTCCAGAGGGAATGTGGCCTGCTGACACCTTGGTTTTGGACTTCTGGCTCAGATTTCTGGCTTCCACAACTGTGAGGGAATACATGTCTGTTTTAAGCCACCAAGTTTGTGACAATATGTTACAACAGCCACAGGAAATAAGAATATAGATCTTTTCTGATAGGTCCTCAAAATCACTTTTAAGAATGATAAATTTGAGACATAAGCTTCATGCAAAATATAAAGTACAAGTTCTTTAGAAGAGCTTCCAAGAACCCCTTGATCTGGTCACTGCCTGCCTTTCTCACTAGGTTGCTCTCTGTACCCCTGTTACGTTTAATAAGACCAGACTCCTTTGTTCCCTGGATGTACTGCCAGTTTCATCCCACTGTGCTCTTTGAACACAGTCCTACTATCAGCAATGTCCTTCTGAGGCTTGTCCGTTTGTTTTAACTCTTGATCTTTCTATCAAAACCCTGCTCGGTGTCTGTCCCCAGGAAGACATGTAAGCTGACATTACTCTGTATTTCCCTCCTTCTCCATTGTCACCTCTGCGTCATGAATAGATACCCATTATGACACAGCGCTTTTCTACATCCACCCATTCGAAAATCAAAAATTAAATTTTAATAGGTAATAAATCTATAGGTTTCAAAAATAAAAATGATTAAAGAAAATAATCCTGGAGAAGACTTGCTCCCATGCTTATCCCCACTGGTTTCTCTCCATTCCCTCGAGGTAACCGTTTTAAAATACTTTGTTTCTTTACGCAAATACATAAATTTTCCTTACACAATGGTAGCACACTATAAATGTTGTTCTGAACATTGTTTTTTTTCCCACTTAGTATTATATCCTGGAGGGTTTTTTTGCATATCACTTTATAGAGTTCTTCCTCATTCCCTCACTTTTTTTGGATACACAATATTCCACTGAGTAGGTGACCCTCGATAATTTAACTAGTTCCCAAATATTAGACCCTTAATTTGACTCCATTATTTTTTATAATAAATATTGCTTTAATAAAAACTTTTATACATGTGTCATTTTATATGATGCAGGTGTAGGATAGATTTCCAGAAGTGAGATTGCTGGGCCAAAGGTCAAGTATAAATGTAATTGTGGTAGACATCACCAGATACTCCTCCATAGGTACAGAACTATCTTGAATCCCACTGACAAGGTGTAAATGGGCTGTGGACATGGCTTAGCAACACAGTGTTGCACACTTTTGCATTTTTGCCACATACTGGGTGAATGTAATACTTTCCTATTGTTGTATAATAAATTACACAGACTTAGCGTCTTAACACAACACATATTTATTACTTTACAGTTTCTGTAATCAGCAGCCCAAGCGTGGTTTAGCTTGGTCCTCTGATCAAGGTCTCACAGGCTGAGTGTCAGCAGGAACTGCAGTCCTATCTGAGGCTCAAGGTCTTCTTCCAAGGTCGTGTGGTTGTTGGAAGAAGTCAGTTTCTTTTCGTTGCAGAACTGAAGCTCTAGGCATCTGAACGCTGTCTATGGTTCCCAGCCCTGTGACCCTGCCCACAGACTGTTGACATACATCAGCTTGCTTCTTCAAGACCAGCAGAAGAGTCTCTTGCTAGAGCCTGATCAGATGGAGTCTTCTTTTAGGTAACATAATCACAGAGTGTCATCCATCCCATCTGCCATATAATATAACCTAACTAAAGGAGTAACATCCTAAGACTGCTGCCGTGTTCTATGGGTTAGAAGTAAGTCATAGGTCCTAGCCACACTCAAGGGAAAGGGAAAATGTAAGGCTTCACACTTGGGGTTGAAGATCCTGGGGACTCCAAAGAATTCCGCCCACTGCAGTGAGAAATGTAGTTTTAATATGAATTCCTTTTAGTATGAGTATTTTTGTATGTTTAATGGCAACTTGTATTTATTTTCTTTGTGAACTATCCATGTTCCTAGTCCATATTTCTCCTAGGCTTTGGTTATTTCTTTTTTTTTCTAGATTTCCAGGAGCTCTTTATGTATTAGTAAGTGTAATTCTTGGACACTGATATAAACTGCAAATATTTCCGTCCAGTTTGTTTTTATGCTGTTTTGAATGCAAAGTTTATGAATTTTATGTGGTTGAACGTATTAAGGTTTTCTTTTTACTTCTTTTTTCTGAGTCATAGCTATAAAAGCTGCTTTCATTTTGTGGCTTTAAAGGAATTCAGCCTTTCAACCTTGTTATGACTTTATTTTTTACACCTGAATTCTAAATTCATTCAAAATTGTCTTTGAATACGGTGTGATTGATGAGTACAATAACATTTTCCGGGTGGCTAGTTAGTGTTTCCTAGCATTATATATTTAAGTTCATGTTCCCCACCACAGAGTTGAGCACCACCTTTGTCATATACTAAATTCCCATGGAAGTTAAAATCTATTTCTGGAATTTATCTTCTCTTTTTTGGTCTATTATATACGTCCCAATACCACACTGTTTTAATTATTGAAGTTTTTTAATGTATTTATGGTTTTATAAGGATTTTCTATTTGGTAGATTACCTGGTTATTATTATTAGCTTATTTTTCCATAAGAACTTTAGACTTATCTAGTTTCAGAACAAAATTTCTTTCTTTTTTCTTTTTTTTTTTTTTTTTAGTATTCTTGTTGGGATTGTTAAATTTATAAATTAACTTAGGGAAAATTGAATTTTTTTCTGATATGTATATTTTAATTTACAAACTTGATATGTCTTTCCATTTATTCAATTTTTTTTTTTAAGATTTTATTTATTTATTTGACAGAGATAGAGACAGCCAGCGAGAGAGGGAACACAAGCAGGGGGAGTGGGAGAGGAAGAAGCAGGCTCATAGCAGAGGAGCCTGATGTGGGACTCGATCCCATAACGCTGGGATCACGCCCTGAGCCGAAGGCAGGCGCTTAACCGCTGTGCCACCCAGGCGCCCCTCCATTTATTCAATTTTTTTCTGTCAGGAATGTATCCAATTTTTTCACACACCTTGTTAGATTTATTCCTAGGTATTTTATCCTTTTCAGAATTATTATTGGTCCATTTGAAATGGAACTTTTCCATTATATCTTCTAAGTGTTGCTTGTGTACATGAAAACTATTGATTTCTATTAATTTTACATATGACTACATTACTATTTAGAAAACATGTGAGGTGCTTCTGTACAAAAACTGAACTCACGATACACAGAATAGTCATGGCCCTTGCCCCCAGTGAGGGAGCAGAAAGTAAACAGGTAAGCAAATAAATAAATGTATAAATGACTACTTGTGTTCAAAGCAATAACGAGTTGTTTAGTAATATAGAGTAATTATTTAAGTGGTTCTTCCCCAGTTATAGAAACTTTAAGGATTTGATCCACACTTTATTTAACTCTGGGTCTCCAGAGACTAGCACAATGATCAAGAGACAAAAGACAGAAAATATTTATTGAACTGAAAAGAATTAATTTGCTTTGAGTTTAGGGGAAATGATGTTTTAAGTCTGTTAGCATGACGACCACACAGCCCAGATTTTTCAAACAATTTCATGTTTTATTTTATTTTTTAAAAGATTTTATTTGTTTGAGAGTGAGTAAGAGAGAGAGAGCACAAGCTGGGGAAGAGGCAAAGGGAGAGAGAGAAGCTGGCTGCCCACTGAGAAGGGAGCCTGATGCAAGGGCTGGAGCCCAGGACCCTGGGATCAAGACCTGAGCCGAAGGCAGACGCTTAACTGACTGAGCCACCCAAGTGCCCCAGACAATTTCATATTTTAAGTTCACTGTTTCTATAAATATATTATCTCAAGATGGTTCTTAAGGATTTGTTCAGAAATTGTCAACCATATCTAAAGCTTTTATCCAAAGAGTCTTTACATGTCTCAGGCCTATGAACAGAGTGGGCTTTCAGTCATTGGCATGAATATTTTGAAGATTTGAAGATAGGGATATCCCCTTTTTAAAATTTTAATTGTGGGGCACCTGGGTGGCTCAGTAGATTAAGTGTCTGCCTTAGGCTCAGGTCATTATCTCAAGGTCTTGGGATCCAGCCCCGCACTGGGTTTCCTGCTCAGCAGGGAGTCCGCTTCTCCCTCTTGCTCTCCCAATCTCCCCGCTCTGTGTGCTCTCTCTCACAAATAAATAAATAAAATCTTAAAAAAAAAATAAAGTTGTAATTGAGATGTCAAAGTTAAACAAGTTTACTAAACCTCGTTGGAGCTTCTGTGGTCTTTCAAGCCTAGGAGTTAAGATTTACATCTTTTATACTATTTGGAAATAAAGAAAATGCTATAATGGAGAAAATTCTACTTATATGTATAGGCTTTTCATTATTGTTTTATTTTTCCTTCCAAAATGTTAATAAATGGCAAGTAAAGGGTCTAGGGTTTAGTCTGTTGATTTTTGTTTATTTATAGTTTTCACAGCTTAAAGGAAAAGAATTCAATCCAGCTTAAAGGAATATATGAAATGCATCAAATTTACATACATTGAAAAAGTGTGAGAGAGAAACTGGGTACAAAATCAGCTTGGAGACATATGATAGACTTGCTGTCAGAAGGCTCCAGTTTGGGCTCTTATCTGTCAGAAAACATATTGAGGATTAACACAATTTACAGTCCAATTAAAATTTTAAAAAATTCTTAATAGTAGCAAAAATATATTTCATGCTTACTCTCTTCCAGGCATCATTTTAAGCTTTTTAAAATGCACTACATAACTTAATCCTTGCAACAAGAACCTGATGGAATATGTACTTCTATTGTTCTATTTTACAGGAGAGGAACAACTATTACTAATATTAAGACAAGAAAGGAAATTATTGAGAGGATTCTTATACAGAGGATGCTGTGAACTATAATGAGCGATACTCCCTACAATATCTGTACAGTGCGTACTGTAGTGAATTTCCTGTGTGTCTTTTGTAGCCTCCCTTGATCTAGTGGCCTTGGGATAAGCACAGAATTATTCTACAAGGTGGCCCATAAAGTAAGCATAAGCTCTTCTGGTATAGTTTCATTCAGGGGTGAATTTAGGAATATCTAGAAGAATATATTGTTTGAATATCACGTAAGCAATTCTTCAAAAATGTTACATCTTCTAATTAAGTGACAGGTGGAAATAGGAAGTGTTGACTTTGAGATGGTTTTAAAGTTGAATTAGAAACTGTGGATGAGATATGAATGTCTAAGTCTGATGGCCTTTGACCTATAAGCATGGCTAGCAAACTTCCTTTTTTGATTAATGCTGTCCCAGACAGGTGAAATAAGGTGTATCAGGTAGGTTATGCTACGCTATGCTGTGGTAACAAATAAGTCCCTGACCTGCAGTGGCTTTGTATACAAAATTCTTATTTATCCCCCTATAAGGTCCAGTTTGTGTCTGACAGCTCTTCCATCTTGTAGGAATGCTTCCTAGAGAAAATAACCTCTAAGGTAGGTGTCATGGGAGAAAAGAGCAATCTCTGAAAAGGAACACTCACTCTTCCTTTCTCACACAGGAACTACCATATTGTTTCTTTTCATGTTCCACTGATGAGAATTAGTCACATGACACCACTCAGATGTATGGGGTTGGGAAGCGTGGATATTTACTGAGCACTGACCATTTATGTCACAAAACAAATAAGTATTTTCTTTTGTTTCTTCCAGGAACTTCTCTCCTGCTATCTTTCGTAACCCTTCAGACCTGTTGTCTCATGAAATCATATCCTTATGACTCCAGATTCCTTCTCTTCAAGCACTTTGTCCTGGTTGGAGGAGGTACCTAGGAGGGTTGGCAAAGAGGCGGAATAGTAGGAAGGAGAGAGAAAAGGGAGGAGAACACTTCTTCAACTGTCACCTCTCATTTTTTCTACTGCTTGCTCCCATTTCCTTCCCTTACCTCCTAGCTCTGGCTAATGGTTGCAAGGTTAAAGTGAGGAGAGAGAATCCCGTTCTGCTGCCACTAAGACCTCTGTTATTTCTCCTCTTTTTAATCTCTTTCTTTTCACTAATTTAATAAGCACTTACCATTTTAGCCCAATCTGTGAGCCAGTGACCAATGGGCATTGGGTATCCAGAAACACACAATAGGTGGCATTTGCGCTCCAGGGGCATTTGGCTCACTGGTGAACGCCAAGAGCTGTAGAGTGGTAGAGATAGAGTGCAAAATAGAAATAAAATTTAAAAAAACAAGTGAACAAATAAAGGAATGAACTCAACTGAATGAATACTCAGGATTTTCACCTTGTGTAGAGGAGACTTGCTTCTCAGGGCAGTACTAGGTAGAAGGCAGGCAAGGCCAAGGGAGACGCAGAAGTTACAACTCTCACCAGTGCATTGTCTCCAGTCTCTTCCTCACCCCTCCCCTAACCGTTAGCCCATTCTTCTCTCCCCTACAATGTAAATCCTGACCTGCTCCTCACAGCCTGCTCCAGCCTCTTGTTCTCAACCCTTGGGTACCTGCGCATGGGATGGAGACAGAGAATGTCACTGAGTCCCGGGGATGTAGGAGATGTGTCTGTGTAGGTGGCTCTCCAAATTGGAAGTACGATCCGATCCCATTTTCTCCCACAGGAACATTATGGTACGGTTTGGGAAGATGCAGCACCACTATGTGTTTATTGCACACGTCAGGGTGATTTATGATATAAACACAATTGTGTAATGTAATCTGGAGACTTAATTGCCATTTACTGCATTATTTGCTTGGCAGGGGTGATGTAAGAGGTGATTAAATCCCCAAGCAGTGCTTGACCTAAATGATCTTTGAGGCTCTTTCTAACCTATAGACTCTCTGATTGTTGGGAATGTGTGCCCTAAATTCTAAACAAGTGATTTCAAAATGAGCCTTTGGAATATGAATCAATGATTAAGAGAGAGATTGCCTGCAATGTAGCAAGTTCTCATTCCTCCAATTTCTCTTCATTCTGAAGTTTTTACCTATAAATTGTTCTCTGATTTTTTCCTACTCTTTCTGCATATTAACACAGAATTCTTCCTTAATCCCAAATTGCTGCTCTTTGATATAAGCATCTCTGAATCTTCATTGGTTGTTTCATTAAGTGAAAAAAATAGATCTCCAACAAAAGAATATACTTCCAAATGGACGACAAGGGACTATTTCATTAATTTGTTTCTCAGTCTTTGCAATCATGTACGTTAAAATGTTTAACTGATTCTTTTCCTCTAATGAAATGAGAAGTGGTTGTTAATTTTTTATCATTGCCCTAAATAAACGGTACCATTCCTAATGGATGTATAACCAGAATTAATCTCAAACAGAAATCACCAGTGACATGCAAAGAGGATTATGTGAGTTTCTTACAGCATTTTACCAAGAGATATATTTTCCTGAAGTCGTTTACATTTGCATTCAATTTTTGTGCTTTCTGCCCCATGTTTCAAATTTTCAAAAGAAAGAAAACTTGTACACAACTTGGGCACAATAATATTGGATAAATTAGACTTACAGAGGTCATTAACAACTTCCCCTGCTTCCTTCCAGACAAATGAGAATTCATTTTGAAATTTCATCCACTCAAGACTAGGAACTTGGGCCATCTCGTTCGGTCACTAATTTTAATATCTAACGATGCTTTTGGTCAGGAGTTTTTTTCCTACAAACTATGGAACTGATACGCCTCTTGTCCTTTTCCACTTTTCCAAACCTGAAGGAAAAAGGTAAAAAATTGTTTACAGTTTTCACAAAGTCATGAGTTTATGGTAAAATCATGAGTCTTTTATTAAAATCGTCAAACTAATGTTGCCTTTTATCATTATTTTGTCAGTTTCTTTAAAATAATCTCTTAAAGTCACTTCAAGTTTTATCATCAAGGCCATATGTATTAATATTTATATAAATAAATATTTATAAAAAATTTAGGACTGATGCTGTCTAAAGGGTTGAATGTAGAATTTGGATGGAAGGCGCTTTTGAAACAGTCTTGCTGAAGAGAATTTTATCCAGAGCTGCTGTTGAAAGAGGGAGAAGGGTGTCATGGGCCCCGGAAGAGACCAGTAAGGAGGCCACTGGTCTGAAGGGATTAAAGTTAAGCAAAACACGTATTCTGAGATCATTGTCATTCAGAAGGGGATGTATATGGGAAGCAGACTCTAAAATCCAAAGGGTGTTTTGACCCTTGCAAGTGAAGAGAAGTGTGTGGAGGCAGAGAGCAAAACTGCAAACAGCCTGTGGATGGATGGCCCATCTCTTGGGTGAGGGACGGGAAAGACCAGCTCAGGTTGGTGCTCTCAAGAATTTCTCTAATAAGCTGAATTTATGGCCATGTGCAAGGCCGAGGGCGGTTATTAGTAAATAACAGGGAAAGAGTGGTAGTGTCCCAATCACTGGTCTATAATCAATCAGAGCTTGGTCTCTGCGTGTAATTCTCCTAGGGGATTGTTAGGAGGGAAACACTGCTAAGGCGAGACCCTGACTCATGGGGGCCCCATTAGTTGCTTACTGGGGACAGATATCCTATTTTTGTACGCATAGAAGCTCTGTTTATTAGGGAAGCAAGAGAAATGACTGATAGCCCGTGTGTCTTTCTTTAGTGGTCTGTTTTCTAAAAGTAAATATCTCAGTGCAACTTAGTTTAATTGCAAATATTTGGAAGAGGCTAATGAGATGATATATTCTTGTATGAAAGGTTTTGATGAGCACAGTGCAAAATAGAAGCAGGTTCCATCTTAAGACGTGATGTATTTACAAAAATGTGCATGAGGTTCTTTGTACATAGACAGAACAATAGATTTATTAATTATGAGTGGGTGGGTGGCAGGGTTTATTCGCCAGGGTGTTAAAAAAAACATAAAATCATGATTTATTCTAACCTTGTAGCCTCAATATTTGACAATCTACTTCTGGTATCTGGTATGTATTATTTAATTGTTTTCTTTTCATACAAAATTAAAGATGCTGGTAACTGGTTTGCATCCAATACAGGGCAGATTGGGGCTAAGTATATGCTACTTTCTCTACCTTAGGTGAATATCATCTGGTTCATTGTACTTTGCATTGAGGAGACCTGTGCTTTTTGTCTTTGGTGTTGGAAATCTTATTTTTTATGTTTCCTCTTTAATTCATAGTATGACAAATGCAATAAAATAGAATTCAAGATAATTTGACAAACTCAGTAGGTTTTTTGTCGTTGTTGCTTTTTTCTTCTTCTAGCCTTAGTATTTTTTTTTTTTTAAGATTATTTGTTTTAGAGAAAGAACACGAGCAGGAGGGGCAGAGGGAGAGGGAGAGAGAAACTCAAGCAGACGCTGCTGAGCACAGAGCCTGAAGCAGGACTGTCTCACGAGCCCAAGACCACGACCTGGGCTGAAACCAAGAGTCGGATGCTCAACTGACTCTGGCACCCAGGGGTCCCTTTTTAAAAAGAGTTTTAATTTAAATTCTAGTTAGTTAACATACAGTGTCATATTAGTTTTAGGTGTCCTAGCAAAACCAGATTCCCCGTGATCCGTGGTGATGATAAACTCTTAAGCACCTTCTGTACATCAGGAATCTTTGCAACTTAGGAGCTGGTAATACTGTCCTCCTCATAATTATTCATGTGATTATTTGGTATTTTGCTATACCTTCCCTTTCTTTCCAATGTTTAAATCCCAGCAGGGATGTCAGGAGGTACAAATGATAATGTAGCACTTCTTTTCTGCCAGGTAGAAGTGTCTGCGTTAAAGAGTATTTGAAACTGAAGTATCTACTAAGTTGTCTACTGTGTCTTTCCATCGGGAGTCAAGAGGGGATGGGGGACACCAAGAAGAGTGGCCAGATTTACCAGCAAACAACAGAGCCTGCAGGTAGCTCTCTTTCTTTAGCTTCAAGCAAGATGGAACTTGGAGGTACTTGGTGGTATATTTTCATTGCACGCATATCATTGCTTTCTTTTCAATAGATGAGAATGCACTCCCCTGTAAGCAACTGAAAGTCTGATTGGTTGGATATGTATTATCTCCTATAACAATTAATCCAGATATAGGTTCTTCAAGGTGTGGGGTCACAGCTCAAAAATGTCAGGAAGCTCAGAGATCGTGTTGATCCTTCTCATTCTCCATCTCCAGTCTACAGGCTTTTAGAACCAGTGTTTATTTGTTGCAAGATGCGTGCCATCCTGCTACAGTATTCTAGGCATCAAGATGGTACTTGAAGAGAAAAGGGGAAAGGGTGAAATCCTCCTGTGGCTCTCTCTTGTTTCATCAGGGAAGAGACATCTCAATGGCTACAACAGTGTGACATGGCCACCTCTTCCTCCAACCGCAAGATAGGCTGGAAAAGGGAGACAGAGAGAAAGAGACAGAGAGACAGAGAGAGACTGACTTTAAGTAAATGGCTTATTCTGTTATGGAGGCTGGAAAGGCCAAAGTCTATAGGGCATACTGGCAGCCTGGAGACCCAAGGAAGACTTGATGCTCTACTCACTCTTAGGGCAGAAGTAAGAAGAAATCACAGTTACCTTAGGGTTGGCCTCTATCCCTTTTTCTGAGGACGGTGAATGCAGGAGTACTTTTCAGGGAGCAGCAGTGGTCATGTCAGTGAAGACTGGCATGCCATTCTTTTAGGTCTTGTCTAAGAGGGTGACATGGAGAGACAAAGAGATCTCTGCAGGTAGGAGTTGTAGGAATTACAGCATTCCTGGTGCTGGAGAAGGAGTATGAAACCAACCTGAGTAAATACACATTCACCCAATGACAGTCTGCTCAGGTCCCCATAACAAAGTTATATAGGCTTGATGGTTTAAACAACAGAAATTTATTTTCCTTCCAGTTTCGGAGCCTGGAAGTCTGAGATCAGGGTGCCAGTGTGGGTTCTGACAAGGACCCTCTTCCTGGTTTGTAGATGGTGCCTTCCTGCTATGAGCTCATGTGGCCTGTCCTCAGCTCCTGCTCATGGGAAGTGAGAGTGAACAAGCTCTCAGGTGTCTCTTCTGACAAGGGCTCTAATCCCAGCACAAGGGCTCCCCGTCATGATCTCATCTAACCCTAACTGCCTCCCAAAGTCCCCATCACCAAATATCATGATATGACAGGTTACGATTTCAACATACGAATTTTGAGGGGACACAATTCAGTACGAAGCACTCAGGTTGAACAAATACAGGTGAGAGATCCCTGGAGTTGGTCTCTAAAGAATCCACAAAAACACCCAGGAGAGGGGCTACCAGCCGAGTTAGAACTTTTTTGCTTTCTCTTCCCTTTTGGAACCTCAGCCTTGGAAGGGTTGGAAACTAAAGTGAGAAGAATGGGGAAAAAAATGAGAGAACACATCCCCTCTCCTCCCCCGACAGCCTGCTAGCCAGCCCAACCTGGCCCAAGCTGAGGTTGGCTGAACTTTAATGATGCATAGAAATTCTGGGAGCCAACTGTTCTAATTATTAAATTGCAACAATGTTTCATGTAACCAGAAGATTTTTGGGCAGCCTGAATTTTCACCCTGGAGCAGGGAAAGAACTGGTCTCATTCAGTAAGTTTCAAGGGACAGTGGAGGAACAAAGGTTACATTTGCTGAGGCATAATTGTTCAATTTAACTATTAGCTTTATTTTGCCTCCCGATCCATTTTAAGGAGAAAAAAAACGTATAATTTGTTAGAAGGATGGTTTGATAGAGTGATTAAAAAATCCTGGGGCATGATCTCTGGATCTGAGGATATTTACATTTGGTTTTCCTGGCGGAATCTTGGCCTGTAAAACATTTCAAGTAGCTGTAGTATCTGTAGTGGCCACTTGGTGGCAGCAGTCTATGAAACTGTGTCCTGCCCGGAGACCCTGGAAATCCTGGCTTTCTGTGTGAATAGCATTTTTTGGCTTAGTGCCCCCAGAGCAATGCCTGTTCCTACTTTTGGGGGAAGCACCGTTTTCCGTGACGGTGTTTGTTTTGTGGTTGAGCCCTCGCTGGCCAACTTCTGTGATGCTTTCGGAATGTAATATATTCTGGTTCTGTTTATACACGTTAAAGCAGTTTGGTGGAAATTAAGCAGTTTGAAATCTCTGTTGGTTTGGAGGTTTTTCTTTTGTCCTCTCATTTAATCCAAACACGGATTGCCACACTGAGAATGA
Source organism: Ursus arctos (assembly GCF_023065955.2). Taxonomy (NCBI): domain Eukaryota; kingdom Metazoa; phylum Chordata; class Mammalia; order Carnivora; family Ursidae; genus Ursus; species Ursus arctos. The sequence continues at coordinate 80,032,163 of NW_026623056.1, forward strand.
AAAGCTGCTCTTACTTTTCCCTACCCAGCTTTTCTCAAATAATACATACTTCCTAAAAATTCTTACACACATCAAAAGAGAAGACTGTTTTCATGCTACCTTTTGTCTTCATTTTTCATGTTTGCACATGTCATTAGCAGGGTGAGTTTCCTCTAGATTTGTACCAGATGGTGTGATATATATATATATATATATAAATGGGCATGGAAAGTTCCTTCATTAAGATTACCCAACATTAATCTTATCTAATTGGTTCATTTCTTTAATAACAAAATCTCATTTACAAGGATCCAGTAACCAGCTGAGTTTTCAGCAGCCAGGGGGACAAATGTGATTTTTGCAAATCAGTTACTTTTCTATGGTTCTTTAGAAATGAAGGTCAACTATTGTCTGGAGGGAGGTGGTGATGTGGGGAGTTAGAAAAAACCATGACAGTCGGGGTTTGAGCCACATGTTGTCTAAGGCTGGCCCCAATGTTTGTGGATACATTTGCTGTGTGTCCTCAGGCACGACAATGAGGTTTTCTATGAATTTTAGATGAAATCATTCGTTCAGGCAATGAATGCTTCCTGTATGGCAGGTCCTGCGCTGTGGGGACTCAGAGACATGGTGAGCATGAGACGCGGTCCCGGAGCTCACGGTGCATGCAGTGAACAAGCATGACTTCCAACCAAACACACCAAGAAGGGTATGTGTAATCACAGACCCAGGTTAGTGCTCAGGAGGACAAGAACACTTTATAGAAATACAACAAACAATTAACAGCATGGCCTGATCCAGGTGGAAGGTCAGGCACGACCTCCCTAAGAAGTCAGACTTAAGGTAAATGCCGAAATGTACTTCCACTGACTGGGAGAAAGGCAGGGGGTTGGAAAGGGAGAAAGTGTGGGTGCAAAAGAATGCACATGTGCAGAAGCCAGAGGTGGGAATCAGCATGGTGTGTCTGAGGAATGGAAGGAAGGTTCTGGAAGTTGGAGCACAGAGTTGTGGATGAGGAACGGGAGGGAAACACAGGCTGACCCCAAGGGCTGGGGCTGGGGTGTGGAGCTGTTGGCAATGGTGGTGGCCATGATGCATGTGGACATGAAATTGGCCTCTGGTTCAGCAGTAAAGAAGGGAAGTGACGTGTGTCCCAGAGCCTGCAGGAGCAAAAGGGTCGCTGTGCTGATCCTGGCACAGGAAGGGGCATGCAGACCAGAGGAGAGAGGGCCAGGAGGCAAGGGACAGGACTCAGGAGACAGGGAGGACCTGAAAGGGGCTGAACATTGAGATGAATTGAATGGGGAGGGGATGGTAAGGAACAGGAAAGCCCCAGGTGTTTCTGACTTGCATACCTGCAAATTTGGTGTGTTTTTTTCACTGAGTGAGGGAGCACACACAGGCTGGAGTTAGATTTGAGATAAAGCAGAAGCCAGATGCCTAAGTGTAGGGATCTAGAAAGGCTGAGATCTCGCCAGACAGGTACAAGGGAGAAAGAGAGAAGAGAGAGAGAGAGCGAGAATGGAGTTTAGCGTTGTAGTGAATCATGCAAGTCCAGTGTTCCCGAGAGGATGCTTGGCACCCCACAAGGACTGTAATCATGATCACTCCTTAGCCTGCCCAGTGATCTCTCCTCTCACTCTCTCACTCCGTCCTTCTTCTCCTTTTTCTTTGCTTCTTTTCTCCCTTTGCAGAATTGTGTGTAAATTTGCTCATGTTGAATTGTAGAAAGTCTCAGATTTTTCCATTTTATGGATCTGGATGATCTTTCCAGAAGTTCTGGGAAGGGTCGGTACATATTCTAGTGTAACTGAGTAATTTTTTTGACCAGTTGGTGATTGGCCAGTTTAAAAATATTTTTATTTTCATGCATCTTTTGCTCTGTTTTTGTATTTTACCACCTTTTAACTCAAGATCATGTATAGTGTGATTTTCGACAAGTTACCAAACCTCCCTTCGTTTTAGTTTCTTATTTTGAAAAACAGAGGAATAATCTGATGATATCATAATTGTGCTTCTCTAATGGGTGGTTTGGAGGTTTAAGTAAGTGGAAAACTAGTGAATTGCATTCTGAGCACGTAATAAATGTTAGCTGTTATTATATGCTGTCATTGTGAGACGGGGAAGAGGAATAGTTTGGGAGACCCAGAGATAAAGCTAAAACTTGAGCAGGGGAGGTTATAACTATGTTTAATGTACCCATGAGGTGATAGCCAGTGTTTCCTGGACTTTACGATACAAGTTGTATCATACAAAGGAAGCTTGGAAGGTTTTCCTTAGCCAGTGAAGGGTAGGGAATTGGTGGGAAATGGGTGTTCCTCATTCCTTTATGGTGCAGTGGAATGATACACTCTCGTTTATACCCCTTTGTGTCTCTGTGGGTGGGCCTTCTCTTATCAATGTGAACAATATTGATACAGCTCACTAATAACAGTAATAATATAGTGACATTGGTGCCACCATAGTGTTTATCATAACAGCCCTATCAGGTCAAACATATTCTCATCTCCATCTTGGCAATGAGAAATCTGAGGTTATACAATTTAACCCAAGGTCACACTGATGATTAAGTGGCAAATCTGAATCCTAGCTTCAGAGCAGACCTGTGTGAACAGCCTGTATTTCTCTAGTTTCACTTCCATTCTTAAAATGTTTCCAAAGGTCCAAAGTTTTACACTTTCTTTACGAAGAAAGCAATCATGCACACTCTTTTCTTTGAAAGAAGAGAGTTTAACCAGGGAAGGTACATGTTGGTTGAAACAGTCTTAAAGGACACACTCAATCCTGACTTTCCGTAGTTTTATGAGTGAAGAAATGGATGCATTCAAAGAAGTTGATGTTGATGGAGGGGTAAGCACAGTTGTGCATCGGATCACTGCCTGACGGCGGTCACTAGATAGGAAAGGCATCTAAATGAAGGAGACAGAACAATCAGATCCCCACCTTCCACATTTGGAAATGTATTTATTCCTTGTATATAAACATATTAAGTCCTCCTCCAGTCCAGGGACTTTATCATGTCAGAATCCCATCTTTACGATGCTTACAGAAGAAAGAAAGACTTATAAAGTACATTGACAATAGGTCTTTTTGATAGAGGTAATGTGTTATGGGATCAGAGAGAATCCATGTTTAGTGAAGTCTGGTTACAAAAAGGTGGGTTGACCGTGGTAGGGAGTGTGAGACAGCAGAGGTAGATTGCAGAGCAAAGAAATTATAAATGGTGAAAGTAGAGGGAACAATCTCTGGCTGAGAGGCATGAAGAGAAGGCCAATTCTTTGGGGAAAAGAAGAGTGGAACTGAATGAGTCTTGACTGCGTTGGATTGGAGATGGATGCACGAATTTCCTTTGCTGGGTCTCTTACGACACAACAGATGTGAAGTCATGGCAAAAACCCCGTTGTCAAGCCTAACATGGAAGATCAGGGCAGAATTACAGACAAGAGTCATCAGGGGATAGACACAAGAGGACGAAAGGTGATGTATTTCTCACTACTGGCATGGGCAGCATTCTACTGGCGTTCTCCAACTCCATTTTCATTATGCAGTGACAAGACCCGCTTCCCCTTTTATTTGTCCCTGTTATAACTGCAGTGCTTGATGCAGAAGTGTGGGCAGGAGGTGTCCATAAATGGGCAATTGCAGGGGAGGTGGTGGGGAATATAGTGGCCTTGGATTGGTCAACAAGAAAGACTTTATATATATCTCATGCTCGAATAGGAAAACGAAATGTTGCTGGAGGCTAGCAATTCTTGTCCCATTGAGTTTTGTTTGTTCATTTAATTTACTGCGTTCCTTTGGCTGTATGAGTTTATGCGGTGTCTATGGTAAAACTTAGGACTTTGACTTTCATCAACATTTCTAAACACGGGCATGTTGATGAGCAACAGTTGGGTTGTCCTGCCCTGGTCTGGTGTCTGAGATGAGTCTTTGGAGTCTGTTCATTTGGGCTATATGAAGGACACGTGCTCGTTCATGAGACAACTGTCCTAATTAACTAAGCTTGAAGAAGTAATTATCTCAGCCCACAGAGTGAGCTATCTTTGCCCTCATTCCAAGGACTGGTCAGATGATGGGTTCTGGGAGATTTGAGGCTGATATTCTTTGGCGTTTCAAACAGAATGTTCCTTGAAAGTAAAGGGTTGGCTTTAGTAGGTTTGTCCCTGCACTTACCAAGCAGTGGGCTGCCTGGGTCATTCAGAGTAGTGGCTCCCCAAGACAGGAGAAGGTGCTGTGTTTGAGGGGGTAAGTGTGGAAGACCATGGAAGACCATGACCTGGTTTATACTCACTTGACCATCTGATGCTGCTGATATTCACAGTTCTACCCCTTTGCCCTCAGAGGAAATGAATATTTACCTCAAGGGGATTGCTGCTTACTGGCCTCCTCTGTGCTCCTGTGACCCCTCAGGGATGCTTCACCATTTCCTCCTCTCTTGGCCAACCCCCGGGCTATTCCTTGTTGACCGCCATTGCTTTGTTGAGATTCACCGGAAGATCCTGTGCAGAGTGAGCTCTGGTAGGCTGGGTATAATGGTATTTCTCCAACCTCATTACCAGCAAAAGTTTAAAGATAGAAGAAGCAAACACAACTAGTGACAATCTATCTAATGTGTCTGATGTCACTTTAATACACCTGTGTACGTAAGATATATCTGTAAGTGTGTTCACAGACAGAATAAGCCAGCCTGCTTTTCAGGCAGGGCTTTGGTAGATGTAAAATAAATAAAATCAAATGGCTCTAATAATCTTCTGGAATAAATTGATTTTCTCTCCCTTCAGCTAGTGGCTCTGTGTACAGCAGCCTTCCTTTGCAATAGCCCCTTGGTAGGTCGTGGCCGCTGGGCCAGCATCATTGTCTCTGGAGACCCCTTGCGCCCACTGACATAGAAGAAGGGGAATGTAATAGACACGTCAAAGCTCATGTAATGACCTAGTTGGGAGAAGTGCTGAAGTATCTCCAGTGTAAAACCTTTTTAATTCTCACCAATGATAAGACAAATCATACGGAGTCCTGAGTACTTCCAATTAGCAAGCGAGAGACTCTGATTAAAAAATCAGGCCCACTGCATGGCAGAGCGTGTTTTGGCTCTTTATTTTGATAAGTGGTTTTAAGTATTTATTATAATAATCCACAGTCTATGGACTAATGGGCTGCAGGATGTCTTTTAACTGCGATGGAGTCTCGAGAAAATGGGGCCTCATTGTAAGCTCTTGCAGTTCAATCTTGCTTGGGATGTAAAATGAGGCTACTTTTTGATCACAATGATCACGTTTTCTGATTAATGGAGTGAAAAATAGATCATTTGACTATATAGAAATTACAATACCCTGTATATAACAGTACGAACACAAGGCATTAATTGCTATTAATGGCCTTGATGTCTATCCCGCAGCATCACATTTAATTGCTTTCTTCAGTTGCCTTATTCAATTATTTGGATTTCTCTTTCATTATGGAAGAACAAATCTCCCAATTTTATGGCTAGGTTTTCTCCCGTCGGAACTGGGGCTGGATTCTCAGTGCCGTGTCTTCCTCTTTCACGTTCTGTACTGTCAGAATCTTACCCGACACTCACTCCTCTGGTCTTCCTTTATCCGCCCCACATGACTGGCTGACCCGTGAGGTGGGCCGGACAACGTGCTGGTGTGTTCATGGGTTTGTACCCATCGGCGTGGCCTCAGCCTGTTTTATTTAAACTGTTGCCCTGCCACAGACTCAGTATGGCTTGTGGAGGAAAGTACTCGTGTGACAGGTGGTGAGAACTCCTCGGGGGTGTTAACAATCTGCTAATGACCTTCTTAATTGGTAGATGTCAGCAGAACAGACATGAAGGCAAATCTCTTGGCCTTGAGTTCCCTCAGACAGTACGAGGGCCTTTGTATGATGTGGTTCGCTCCTCATTCAGGACAACAGGGAAGTTCTCTCCGAAGTTTGCCCATTCCCTGAGGCCGTTCTGGATGCAGCACGTTCCTAAGTGACACTCGGCTATTATCCTGAGCTACTTAGATCCTTTCCAGAATTTCTTGAGTTCCCATAAATTACCACCGGCTCTGCAAGCACTAGAGGGCCAGTTTTATTAATAGACTTTTGTGTAGAGTGTTGCTGGGAATAGTGATGCCCTCTTTAGCCACAATGGGGTCTTCGAGTACAGACTGCCTCCTCGGCTTCCCGTCCCCACTAGCCTGCAAGCAGTCCTCAGTCTGGTGGGTCTTTTGGAACAACTTTTCTTAGTTACCTGCTTTGGCTGTCCATGCTTAATTCCCACCTCACCTTTGAAGACGTCACTGAAGGTAATGCAGTCTCCTGTGATCTCCAGAGATGGTGAGGCTCTTATCTACCCACAAGATCACTACAGTATTGTTAGGGGTGCCCTCCCAGACATAGCCAGCTTTCCCTTGCCCCCTGTGCTGGACTCTCACCCTGCCTTCTAGCTATTTCTAGAGATATTTACTCTAAGGGACATATTCCTCTCAGGAAATGCAACCGTACCACACACAGGCACAAACCATCTCTCTCTGATCCCATTGCTTAAAGCCCAGAGAGAGTCCAGCCAGAGCCTTTCCCCTTTTCCATCTGGGCTTCTTTGACCCTCCTGAGCTGAGAACTTTCTAATCTGAAAATCGAACCAACCTGCATTCTAAACCCAGAGGGGAAGAACACAAGGAAGTTTCAAGAACAACTTTATCCTGCTTTTAGACCCACACTCACAACATTTCCTTCTGGTTGATTTTTAATGATCAAAGCCACAGTTTATTTATTTAAGTCACACTTTATGTCTTGGATAGACACGCTTGCAATTAAAGATGCTACCTTCCCAAATAGGCCTTTTAACTGACCTTCAGTGTGTCTCATGACACCATCTTTTCCTCTCAGTCATGTGGATGGTTTGTACTGTCTTACTGGTAGGTTCCTGTCTGCTTCATCTTAGAACTCATTCTCTGCCATTGGAACTTGGAGAACTAGAGAGGAGGGTGTAAAAAAAGTGGTTCTGGGACAAATGCCAGCATGTGTGGAGGTGGGGGTGGAGGTGGTTCCCCACACCAACAAGAAACAATTCTCAGGCACAAGTTGGGGGCCTTATAATTCAACTCAGCTCTGAAACTATCTAGTCAGAGATAATTCGGATTCTTCGGGATAAGGGCTCTGTCCTACAAGACTGTCCTCCACTTCAGATACCAATCACAAGTCCAGGTTGTCACCTGTGCCTCTGACCAACTGGTTACAGACTGGATGTCCTCCCACCCCTTGGAGTTTAATTTTCTAGTGGGGCTCATAGAGCTCAGAGAAATATTTTCCTTACTAGATCACCAGCTTATTATAAAAGGATATAGCTCAGGAACAGCCAGATGGAAGAAATGCATGGGGCAAAGAATGAGAAAGCTCAGAGCTTCCGCGCCCTCTCTCCATACCTCCATGTGTTCAGAACCTGGAAGTCCACTCACCCCCATTCTTTTTGAGGTTTTTATGGGGGCTTCATTAATAGACATGATTGATTAAATCATTGGCCATTGAACTCAACCTCTGGAGCTTCTTGCCTCCCCAGAGATGGTGATAGAGGGGGAAGGAAAGTTCCAACTCTCTAATCACATGGTCAATTTTCCTGGCAATAAGCTTCACCCTTAGGTCGCCTAGGAGCTTTCCAAATGTCACCTCATTAACAAAACACATGACACCTTTATTGCTCTCATCACTTCGGAAATTCCAAGGGTTTTAGGAGCTCCATGCCAAATGAACAAAGACCCAAAATATATTTTTTATAATAAGTCACAATATCACAGGGTGCCATTCCAGGCCAGGGAGCAGAGCCAAAGCTCTAATCTGTTGAGCCCACTGGCCATGATAAATATATATATATCCTATATAAATATCTACTATGTACATATACATATGCACACACTTGATGTGTGTGCATACACTGGAGTTCGCAAAGAACAGGAATAGAACACCAAATGCATTCGATGATTAATGAAACCAGAATTTTAAGTGGCTTCTCATTATATATTTGCTGATGACATAAAATTTTCCTTTCTGGAATAGAAAGTGTAAACCTCTGGACAGGGAACACCATGAATTATTTTCCTTCTAACAAAAGATTCTAAAACTGTGCTTTCATAAGTTTACCATGCAAATGGTCACCAGAGACAGAATTGTTATAGATCCAGAATATTTATTTAATAACAGCTGCCGCAGGACACCTGCTTTCTGAATTCGGTGGACCAGGATCTTCTCACCCTGACCACCCCCTCTCCCTCAAGGTTCATTTCTTGAGAGTAGCCTACCATCTGCCTTGGAAGCATATAAAAGGATTTATTTCAATTATAAGACACTTCACATCTCTTTCCTGCTTCTTTTAGGGGCTCCTTAGAAAATTAAAAATACTCCATCTGGACTAGAGATAATAGGTATAAGTTTATGCATTATTATCTAGATGACTTTTAATTTTTTCCTGATGGTAATATTAGCAGTGTAGATTCACTTTTTTTTTTTTTTTTAAAGATAAAAATGTATCCAACAGCTTCACTTTCCTTTTGGTAGAGAGTTTTAATTGTGTCATTATAGGACCTTATTTCCAGAATAAAGTACACAGAAAAGAGAGAAAACTTGAGTCAGTTTCCTTATCTACTAGAATCTGTCTCCCCTTCCACCCCTAACATTTGGCTGGAACCGGGTGTGTGTCATTCAGTGATCTTTCCTTCTGTTGGGCCTCTGTTACTAGAAAATGTGTGGACAAGTTAATAGACAATTTACTTTTTGTTTACAAAAACAATTCAGTTGCCCAACACAGGACCGTGTTATAGCTGTGGTGATTAGCAGGCAGGATGGATAAAGCTTAGAACATTTTTCAACGCCTAAATGAAGGTCACATTCCCTGTGTTAGTTTAAGTGTGCATGCAAATGATGGCAATTGCCTTGCTCTTTTACTCTCACAGAAAAAGGCTTTGTTAAATATGATAATTAGTCAGTTGGGAAGGTAAAAGTTTCCTACAAATAATATTGAAATGTTTAAAATAAGTATTGTTATGGAGAAAGGGCCCACTGTCATTTAGTCAAGTAGTATTTAACTAGAGACAAAATAAAACTGATTGTAAAAGCTGGTGCGAATGGAAATCAGGATGAAATTCTTGATATTAATAATACTAATGAAGGACCCACTTAGTGAGCTCCCTGATTTACCAAAGAAGGGCTTCCAGGTTTCCACCGCAAACTAAAGAGTTTAAAAAAGAAAATACATTTATGGTGATGTGTTCATTTCCATGAAAGAATATTTTAATAGCAGTGAACTCTGAGATGGGGGGGAGTGGTCGGAGTTTTAACAATCAGTATGGCTGCTTTTTTAAGTCATAATGATGAATCTCTCCCTTTGTCAACATACGGCTAGTCATCTTCAGTTATCTTAATGGTATCAGGCAGAGTGTGCAGTTGGTTTGTGCTTGAAAAAGAAAAAACAGTTAAACAATCAAGCTGATTTAATCCTGAATTCCAGCAGTGATGGAGGGACTGCTTTCCTGATAGAAAACTAGTTGATTTTCACATCTTGCAAAAGACTGAAATAGTGCTTTATATTTGCATTATTGCATCTGTTAGTTACAACTAGAAAGTTGAACAAATAATTGCAGTGTGAAAACACAAAGATTTAGCTGAGTAAATGTAGAGATCTAACTGGTTTTATTCAATGATTCATGAATTGGTAGCGTCCCACCTAAGAAGTAGAACGGAGCTCCAAAAGGCTGTACAGAATGAAAGGCTATGGGGAGAAGGAGGCAGAACAAGGAGGTTACTGCAGGAAAGACCTGATTTTTTGGGGAAGGTCACCTTCCACTGGGGGACAGCTGACATCTATCAGACAGGTTACCTCACTAAGTGTTGACTAGGTAAATTCCAGGCTGACTGGTTAAGATTGCATTCCTGGGAGAAGCTGAAATTGCAATTAGGTTAGGTATTAAGTTTGGTGAAGTAGGCTTAGCACAGGTGACTCCATTTTGGGCTTGTCTCTTTTAAAACAGTATTTAAATTAATCCTCTAGGTAGAATTCTTATTAACTCTCTATTAAACAGTGTAGAAACTTCTGGAAGAGAGCTATTTATTCTCTATTTATGCTCTAGCTAACGTGAGGTAAATGCCCACACAATCTCACACACCTTTCCGGGCAGACATATAAACACCTAACGACCACTAACCAAAGACCAGCAAACCAAAATCAAGTCCCAAATATCTCACAGATAACATAGCTTTTTATAGGGATCCAAGTAGCTGAATCAACAGGAGGTATGTTTTAAATACTCATCATGAGATTAGCAGCAGATTGTTACCAACTTGTGGACAGAGATGCTTTTTTCCCCTCCCTCTTCTCCTTATATTTCCAGGGCCTAGTAGAGCAACTTTTTTGAGATAAGCAAGTTAAAGGTACACATGAATGATTGCATGAATGCAGGAGTGAAGCTATTCTGGGAGGATCTGGGGTTGAGGACACATCTCAAAGGGAGCCTTAGTATTTTTATGTGGGTGGGATGTTATTCAAAGGAAACATCAAATGTTCTCTCTAAAATGGGGCTAATAATAGCATCTCCACAGGGTTCTGTGAAGAATGTATATAAAGTTTTGAAAACCATGCCTTTGCAATGGTAGAAATGTAAGTATTGATTAGTATTATTTTATTAAATTGAAGAAGGAAAATTAACCCAAGTGTAATTTGTGGCCTGAAAGGGTTTAGAAAGGCAGACCACGCAGTTCTTACTGTCAAAGAGATGGTGTCCACTGCACTTTGTCTTCCATGTATCTGGGGCATTATTGTCCCTAAAGATCCCTTCTTCCATTGGAGAAATTATATTTTATGATTATGTTGGTATAAAGAGGAACACAATCCAGGCTGGATTCATTATTATACATGTATTATTATTTTATTCATATTTTTCTTCTGATTTAAAAGAGATAAAATTTAAAAAATTTTGTGTGCCCCTAAAATTTCATGGGCCTTAGGCACTGTGTGTACTGTATCTAATGGATTAATGGGCCCTGTGATCAGGGTGTGGCTGAGAGTGAGGTTGCTGGACAGAGAAGGTTAGACTAGGAAGACAGTCCTTCCGTGTAGAGGCTCAGACCCCAGGATCTGGGTTCGTTTTCAGGCTCTGCCACGTACCAACTTAGTGACTTTGCATAATTTATTTAATCTCAATAAACTTGAGTTTTCTCATTTATATAATGGATTAAAAATAATAACATAGGGGTGTCTGGGTGGCTTAGTTGGTTAAGGATCTGCCTTCGGCTCAGGTTGTGATCAGCATATCGTGATTATACTGCAAGATGAGATCCTGTAACCACCACCAATGAGTGGGTATTCTTTCTCCCATTACATATCAGGTTCTATCCTACCAAAAATACAGGAATTTAGATGTTTAAGGATGACTTTAAAAAACTGTCATTATTGTGACCATGTTGTTGTTAGCGTCCATGCCACCATATTGACCTTGATTTTCTCCTCCCTTCTAATGGCTTCTCCTCATTCTCTGCTGTCACTCATCTCTACAAAACACTTAGCTACTGGATTGCCAGGATTCTTGTCTAGGCTCTCTTATCCCCTTACTCCATATACTTTTCTCTGTGGTCTCATTCTCTTTTGTGCTTATGGCTCCTGAAACCTCACCTCTAGTCCAGACCTCTCTCTGGAGTCCCAGTGAGAATATCCAACTGTCTACTTGACATCTCCATTTATTTTATTTATTTTATTTTATTTATTTATTTATTTATTTTATTTTATTATTTTATTTTTTAAAGTAGGCTCAATGTCCAGTGTGAAGCACAGTGTGGGGCTTGAACTCATGACCCTGAGATCAAGACCTGAGCTGAGATCAAGAGTTGGATGCTTACCAACTGAGCCACCTAGGCACCACAACATTTCCATTTAGGTTTCCAGACAATTGAAATTTAACCCAAAGTCCAAAGTCCAAACTTGATTAATTATCTCCCCTCCTCCCCCTTCAAAATCTGCTCACTTTCCTGTTTTTCCTGTCTTAGGGAATGGCAATCAACATCCTTCCTAGTCAGACGGTTGGGTGTCAGCATACTCTGTCATTCATCCCACATCCAAACACCACTGGGTTGTTGCCTCTCCTTCCAGACATCTCTGGCTTTCTGTTCCACACTACCATTGGTTCTGTCCTGGATTACTGCAATGGTCTCCAGGTAACATAATAGACTTCTGGTAGCATTTTTTTCTGCCCTTCTCCTCTGTAAAGGAGACCACGCTGAAGTAGAGTGATCTTTTTTTTCCCTTAAAACTCAGTTCTGATCACATCACTTTCTGACTAAAGAACTCAACAGCTTCTCATTACTCTTGGAAAAGGAGAAAGTTCTTTCTGTAGCTCATGAGAACCCTTTACCTAACTAGACTCCCTTCCTGTGGAGTCTGGAATGAATACCTTCTGTGACACTCAGCAGTGTTGGAAGCTCAGTAGTCCTGCCTCACCACAACATCCACCGTCATCAAATGCTCTTCTGTTTGTCCATTTGCAATAGCCATCAAGACTTTTCTCAGTTTCCTGAACATGCTATGTTGTTTTGCTCAAACATAGATGTTCCCAAATAAACTACTGGTCACCTTTCACATTTTAAGTTCACTTCCTGGTAGAACTTTTCTGAACTCTCTGTTTACTCCCTGTAATACCCTGTATTTCCCCATTTTGTAGAATTGTAATTATTTGTTTAATGTAGTCTCCATGAGAAGAGAGACCATTTCTATACCCAGAACTTAGAATCAGTTGAGGCATGTTGCAGTAGCTCAGTGCCTTTGTGACATGAATGAAGGAATAAATGAATATATAACAGAAAGAAGATCTATGGCATGAGTTTTGGGAAAGGCGGTTGAGCATTCTGCATTAAATATAAGGTCATCTGTCTAGCTACATATTTCTCTAGTTTATGGATGCCAAAATAACAATTTCCAGTTAGGGCAAGGATATTATTGCAGCTGTATCTAGTGGAATGGGTGTTTCTCTAGTTATCAGGAGACCTGGGTTGTGTTTGTCTAGTTATCAGAAGACACTAACTAGTTGTGATCTTAGTTAAGACACAAAGCACTTTTATACTTTAGTATCCTAAATATTGGAAATAGAAATAAATAGTTAACTGCCTTACTATCTGAAATAAATTACAATTAGGACAGCGCTTCAAAAATGTAAAGGCGTATATTAATAAAATTATCCTGGGGCAAACCTATCTCCACTCATAGCATCTCTTTGCATTCCCTGTTGTAAAAGATAGTGGGAACTGTCAGTCTTGCTCTTAGGCCAATATTTTTCAAAGTGTGGCTTGAGGACCGTCTCTTCATTTGAGTGTGTGGTGGATAATTTGTTAGAAATTCAGATTTCTGGAACTCACTTGAAAATTTTCTGAATTAGAATCTCTAGCAATAGGTCTCAGGGCTATCTATCTTTCTATCAATCATCTATCTATCTATCTATCTATCTATCTATCTATCTATCTATCATCTATCCATCTATCTATCATCTACCTACTTTCTACCCTCTGTCTATCTAATTATCTACTATTTCTATAAAAGCTCCCAAAGTAATACTTAGGCATACTAAAATTTGATAATCACTGTTTGTCTTCCTTCATGATTGTCCCCTTAGTTGGGAAATTTTATGTTTGTTTCCTAAGTATCAATAGCTTTTACGCCTTTCAAGACTCATCTTAAGTTACTCACTTCATCTTGAGGTTTTCCAGATTATTCTAGGTGTTCCCATTGAACTTCCTTTTGATGATATTTTAAGGCACTTAAAATTCCCCAACTTTAGCACTTAACTATGCATACTGGTATGTTTTCCAGTATGCAAACTAATCGTTCCTGTGCTAGTCTTACTCCTTCAAATAGATTTCAAGTTTCCTGAAGTGCAGGAATCTGGTTTATTCCATTTCCATATGCCTCTGAGTATCTGACAAATGTTGAGCTCAGAGTAGGTACACCAAAATTTGGAGGGAGATGCTTGGAAGAGACAGACCTTTCATAGATGGAGGATCTAGAAAATCCTTTTTTCCATTCTCCTTTCTGTTGTGGTCCTTGTTTTCACTGGTGTTTCTTTAGACATCCACATCATGTTTAAAACTCCCCGCTTACCTCTTTATAAATCTAAAAAACAGGAAACAGAACACAAAGTTAGCTCCTGGTGGAGGGTCTGCAAATGCAGATTTACAGCATGAAGGAAGATTTCCAGCAGCTTTAGCAAAAGGTGCCACATCTTGGGCATTAGTTTTAGAGACTGATTACAAAAGTCATTTTCCGGTTGTGATTTTGTAATCTTACTTTCAGGAGAAGTGTGGTCATTTCTGATGGGCCAGTGTGCCACAGCCACATCACAGTGTCTTTCTTCATCCATCATGATTTATTTTTCTTTGCTGCGAGTTTTTAAAAACACGTTGAACAAAAAGATAAAATGGGATTTGTGTTGACTTGAGAAACAGATAAAAGAATACTTTCAAAAATCTGTTCAGAAGGGATTACAAGAGGACAAAAAGCCTTCTCTTTTCTTGTTTTAAATATACTAAAATTTATCAAAGTGTTCTGTTTAGGGTTCTGGAGTCTGTAGTTAAAGAAATGAATTTGGAACACTTATAAATTGCATGTGTGTATGTGTGTGTGTTGATAGGATTGAAACACTTATAAATTGCATGTGTGTGTTGTGAATTGGATGTGAATTAGGATGCAGTGAATTGGGCTGCAATTGGTTGACAGTATTTTGAGGGAACGTAAACACTGGAATGGGGAAGTCTGGGAATCAGCAGAATCCAACTGCTTTTGCCATTTGTTGTTTTGCTTTTGCAAAATCTCCTCCAAGTAATAAGCTGGTTATTAAAATTTTAATCAGAACCTTTCTGTGTACCTGAGGGCCAGGTCACAGAATTTGCAGCCCAAGTATGTAGTTCCCACATAAATTACTTTGAATTAAAAATAATAACGACAGTGTTACTTTCAATTTGTGAGCTCTTGATCGTGTTTTCTTTCTTCTGATCTCGTTTTGATTTTAATCCTCATAATGCTCCCGTGAAGCCAGGAAGCAAGGGTTGCTATCCTCAGGTAAAACCACAATCCATGCTATCATTCACCGTTTCTCCCAGGTGAGTTGTTTCCTAACATATTGCCAGCGCCATCTCCCCTTTTTTGTGCTACCTAGAAATATCAACAATATATCTAAAATACACGTCTTTCTAATAATACAGTGTTATATTTATAAGTTTAATTAATATAAAAGAATGTGTATTATATGCATCATGTACAATTAGGGATCTCTCTGGCCAGTCCATGGGGGCAAGTCATATGCTCCAGTATTGCCTGGTATTCATCCATGAAACTCACAGGACCTTCTCAAGATCTGGCCCAGGGTGGCCTTCTGTCCCAGAAGAGTCATCTCATGCAGAGCACACAGTTACACAAATGTGGTATCTATAGACTGTGTATGGCTCTTGAGAAGTGTCAGGAATCCTTGCTTGCAAACCCATTCATTCCCACCCAGGAAGCCTTGGGTGTGTGAACTGTGTTCTGTAGCAGTCTTCCTGTTGTCAAGTACTGTTCATAGACCACCTTGGATTCTCTTCCAAATACACTCTGGACAACCATACATGGATCCATCTCTCTTGCCCTTGAATATTGTGTGCTCTGTTCCCTGGATACAGGAAGAAAACTGTCCCTGAGACCTGCTGGGTCTCTGGTGCTGCCAATGGGATTCCAGGTGTTGGTGCTATGATCCGTGACAAGCATAGAAATTACATGTAGGGATGGTAGCAGTGGCTGCCCCGTCAACCTCTGTTAACTCTTGATGTCCCAGCAACAATACTGGCAGGCCCAGCCAGATGGCTAGGGGTCCTTCAGGTGCTTCCTTGGACTCCAAATCCTTCTCTTTTTTTCCCTTTCCTGGGCTTCACAGAGACCCATTTCTGCATTTATCTATTTTTTAAATTGAGGTATGATTGACATATGACATTATATTAGTTTCAGGTGTACAACATAATGAGTTGATATTTGTATATATTGCAGAATGAACACTACAATACACAGAGACTCATTTCTTGTCCCCGGCTGTCCCCTAAAGGCCTGTCTGTCCACTCAGTGCCCCAGCCTGTCTCATCTCATTGTAGTCTTGTGCTGTAATTCTGTGACTCTCTTAACACTCGAAGAAGCAGCAAGACCTGGAGAGAGCAGCATGTTAAATTATGGAGCTGGAATTCTACTCAGGTCTATCTAAAGCTGACATCTATGCTTGTAACCACAGCCCCAGATTATTTTTCTTTTATAAAGATTATCCCTTCACTCAGGGGGAACATGCTGGAGAGAGAGGCTTTTGTTGTTGCTGTTGGTGTGTTAGGTTGGAAAGAATTTAAATACGCTATTGCTCCAGAGAAGAGCCTGAGAACAGAGGCTTGGTATCAGTTAGAATGCTGAGTGAATTAGGAATTCTAGGACTCTGGAAAGACCCAATGATCCTTGCTTTGGGAATTCAAACATAAACTAGAAGGATGGGCCTTACTCTTATCACCTTACAGATGGTTTGTTTTGTGTGTTGATAGGATGCAGTGAATTGGGTTGCAAAATGGGTGATAAAGTAAAATCTATTACTTTTGAGTAAAATCATAGATTGTCTAACTAGTATCTATAATTTGGCCAGCAGTCTCCTAAAAAGTAGTCTTTAACTTTGAGGAATGTCAACAAAATGGTTGTGCAAAAGCAACCAGCTCAATCCTGGGATTGTGTTCAGATAGCGCTCAAATGTTTGCGACTAGAGCTAACACGTGTCCCCCCACCCCCCCCATTTCTATTTGCCTGAATTCATTCACTAGGCAAAAAGCTCTATTTGCTAAATGAAGCGGAAGAACAGGGGGAGCACTCAGGAGTGGGATGGGGCTGTATTCATTTCCTAGGGTGGCCACAAATCACCCCCAACTTGGTGGCTTAAGACCACAGAAATTTTTCCTCTCACAGTTCTGGAACTCAGAAATCCTAATTCAAGGTGTCGGCAGGGCCATGTTGCCTTCGAGGCTCTGGAGGAGAGCCCTTCTTTGCCTTTTCCAGCTGCTGGTGGAAGCGCCACTCAGATTTCTGCCTGTGTCTTCACATGGTCATCTCTTCTCCTGAATCTGCAAATGCCTGCAGAAGACCCATGTCTAAGTCAGTTCATTTTCATGTGCACTGGAAGTAAAGACCTAGACATATCTTCTGGGGAGGACACCACTCACCCCATTATAGGGTAAAGGCATTTGGAGCGGAGAGAAGGAAAAGAATAGGTGTATGTAAGGGAGTGGTGGCATATGTGTCCCACCCCTTTGCCAGAGTTTGTCAAAGCCAGTTCTTAACACTTCCAAGGGAGCAGTTTAAGCCAGAAGCTTAAGGACTTCCTGTGAATCTGAGCATCAACAGAGCAACTTCATGGCTGCCATAGAAAAGGTGACTGAGACTTCAACCTCGTATCCTAGGCAGACTAGGACCTCAGGGTGGCCACCAGGTGAAGGGTGTGGTACCCAGTGTTGCAGTGGGAATAGCTTCAACCTCTATTCTCTCAGAGAGTCTGTAAGCCATGGAGCGATAACTCTTTAAGACGCTTCCTGTAGTATAGGCCGTGTACGGCAGGTGCGGCTGAAATGGAAACCCATGGCAGATTTGTCCGTTGCAGCATGCGAGGCAATCCTGGCATCCCTGAAAGACTTGAGGAAGTTTTAGGGGTTCTCTTTGGTCCTGCCATTAAGCAGGTGGGACGTAAGAGCTATTGTGTTTTAGATATTATTTTAAGAAAGCTCCATTGTTTCTCCCATGCTGCGACAGCCTGGGAGGGTCAGTTTACAAAGGTATGAGAAGGGTTAAAAGCACATCTGCATAATGCGTCTGGAAGCATGCAGTGGGTTTCCGCTGCTTGTGAACTTGAAGCTTCGTTCGCCTCATTTGAAAGATCAGGAGGAAACAGCCACTGAAGCTGGTACCGAGAGGTGGTCCAGGCAGACCTGTCAGGGGCCCGGGAAGAATGAAATTGGGAGAAGCTGAGGCATTGACTGGGGGAGATGGGGGGGAAAAAGTAGTGGAAAAAAGTAAAACAGAAAATGATTTTAGAAATTGTAATATGTGGTCTAAAAAAGCACATGTTCCTGCAAATGATTATGCTAATGAGCTGACAGGGACCGTGGGGGGCGCAGTTGGGAGGAAACACTGTGGGGTCTGTGTTCCCTGAGCTGGCACTGCCTGGGGAGAGAGAACGAGCGACAGTCTATGGCTGAGCAGCAAGCGTGGCTTTGTGTGCGGCTCTTCTCAAGATCGTGGTGCAGGGGTGATGCCTGAGGGGAAGCCTTCCCAAACTGGGGACTAACACCCCTTGGCAGCGCCTGATCCCCCCGAAGGCTGTGTCCTCCAACATCCCAGCATCTACACTCTGGTTAGATTCTTTATTCTTTCAAGCAGGAAAGAGACAAAGAAGTAATTAGCTTCGTTCAGTAGAGAAAGTAGGAAATACCAGCACAGTGCTCTTTTTTGTTTATTCAAACCACTGCTGTTACTTTTCAGAAGAAAGGAACAAAAGGTCTGTGGGTCCTCGTGGGGTGGGGTTCAGAAAAATGTTTTCCTGTGGGACACATGAAATGGAGGTGGTCACTTGTCAACAACCCCTGCTCAGGCCCAAGGCAAAAAGGTCAATATGTACTCATGGCTGGTTCAGTGACCCACTTAGGTCCCCTGCAGATCCTGACTTGGGGTTACAGTCTCTGCTTCTCTCCTGTGGCAGATGGATGAGTCCAGCAATTGCCTTTTATTTTATTTTATTTTATTTTATTTTATTTTATTTTATTTTTTTAACCATTAAAGAAATGAAATATGTGATTTTGTTTATTTATTTATTTTATTATGTATGTTAGTCACCATACAGTACATCATTAGTCTTTGATGTAGTGTTCCATGATTCATTGTTTGCGTATAACACCCTGTGCTTCAAGCAATTGTGTTTTATTTATTTTTAAAGATTTTATTTATTTATTTGACAGAGATAGAGACAGCCAGCGAGGGAGGGAACACAAGCAGGAGGAATGGGAGAGGAAGAAGCAGGATCTTAGAGGAGGAGCCTGATGTGGGGCTTGATCCCAGAACGCCGGGATTGCGCCCTGAGCTGAAGGCAGACGCTTAACTGCTGTGCCACCCAGGCGCCCCCAAGCAATTGCGTTTTAAATAATGAAGGGTATGGCCCTGTGATTTCCAAGAAAATGGCCCTGGGAATCAATGAGCCCATTCATTGTAGGCCCTGCAGGGGGCAGCAGAAAGCAGGCAGTGGGTAGGGCTGCCTGGGAAGCTCTGGGCCATTGCATTCCCCATCCCTGCTCCCAGTGCACAGAAAGTGGGCGTCCTTCAAAGGGGACAGTGGAAAGCAGAGCAGGGAAGTTTGGATAGACAGCGTTACTGCGGTCACTCTGTCTTTGTAGCTACGTTTGCTGCCTTCTGGAGGCTCTGAGAAGTCCCCATCTACAAAAGCATCTAAAAAGTTATTATCACAATAATAATCACAATAATAGTAATAATAATAATCACGAGATGCCTCTTCCACCTGACTGTGAGCTACCCAAGGGCAAGGCTTTATTCCCCATCTCTTTGTCTCCAGCTCCAAGCACAATTCCGGGCATACAGTAAGCGCTCAATAATAAGTGTTTGTGGAATGAAAACGGGATGGATGAACTGGTATCCTATTTTAGTTTCCACAATACCTCTCCATCATTCATGATCAAAAATGCAAATATCCATGGTATAGTTAAATTGGATAGAAGGAATAGAATTGACCAACTCTAGATATCCTAAGAAAAATGGAGTTAGACCTGAGCCTTCTCACATCTAGGTAACTGAGCAATGGTATCATATTCTGTGATACTATTGAGCAGGGAAGGTCTCAGTGTGGTAAAGGGGGAGTAGTTCTAATAATAATAGCTCATAACTTTGCTAGCCTATGTTCCTGTGGTACTGGCAATAATTGATCACATTTGGCCCATTTAAAATGCACCCAATATCTACATGTTAGAATGGGTTATTTACAAAGCCACCAATCCCATTTTTCCTTATGGAGAGGAGTGGAAGATGCTGTTCCTGTGAATGGAATGATATTGACCCATTATAGATTTTCACATATGAGATATACCCGCAAAGATGCTGAAGTGTTCTACTGCGAACAAGGCTTGAACGTGGGTATGGGGAAGGCTTGGTTGGGGATGAACAATACAAGACTGTTAACTTCATATTCCTCAGGGTAAACTTCATATTCCTTCCAGCAGCCATGGGCCTCTACTGAGTTTTCTCTCTGTGCTGCCCTATGTGGGAGAAACACAGTGAATTGGGGGAGAGAATGGGCATAGTTTATTTGAAATATTCTATGTGTCCAGAAGATACATTAACTTGTATCTTATTTTTTACACACTGTCCTTTTAAAATTTTCATTAAACCATCAATATTTTTCCTATAAAAATAAATTCGATTCTTCATCATTCTTGAAAAGATGTGACTCTTGGTGTTAAACTTTCCTTATTTTCCTATAGTTTTCTTTCCCTGAGAAAATCTGTTGGCACAGAAATATTTTCTGTTACCCTTGTCGTTTGCAATCATCCTCCCGCACATATCTGCCTCATAGCTGCCTCATTAACTCTGCATTTCTTTGGAGAACTCAGCTTGAGATTATCTTTTTCTCTCTTGCCTAATACCAGTTCATTTTTTCCCTGATCACTGTTATTATTTGTTTAACCCAGAGTCATTTTTAGATGCATTTTGTAGGGAGAATGCTGCACTAGATAAAACATATACTATCGTATTCAAAAATCGCAGGAAAGCCACTCTCTGGGTGATGGGTAAAACTGGAGATGCTCTTCACTTAATGTCCTCAAAGTAGAACAATAATGGGTGTGTTATACAATGCAGCCAGTTTGCAAAGAAAATGGTGAAAGCAAAATTAGACATAATGTTCTGAATAGTCTTCCAACAATGCCGAAAGGGAAAGACTATGGCATATCCCAAGCTGTTGACATCTCTTGCCTGTAGGCTTTCTTCATTAGTCATTTATAAGGTCTATTTATCTAGGTCCCTTATTATTTATTTATTTTGGGCTTTGTAATACAGCAACTGGAACCACCAAAGATTTTGTTCTTTAGAACACCAGCTGGGTTGCTTTTCTACTAAATGGGCACAGTGTTCTGGGAGATCAGGCATCTAACATGGAAATGTGCCCTCTTTCTTTGTAGAAACTGTCGAAATCTGAAAACGACTTTTTCAAGTAATAATTTGTTGTAGCAGGAGCAAAAGTTCACCATCACTTGCTGAGGATTGGGAGTAGAGAAAATTGTGGGGTGTTCCTTTCTTAAGAGAACAGAAGACGATAAATCTTCCTGAAGATTTGCTGTGTTCTTTCTCTCTTTCATTTTCAAAGGAAGAAGGCAACTTTGTTTAGTGGGTAAAGGACCACAGTGGTGTCACTCCTGACGCCTGGGGATATCCCACCTGGGCTCTTGTGGACTTCACAGCAATCACTTCTGATTTTCTATTCCTCAGTGAGCTCTGCAACTGGGAAGTGACGAAACTGAGTGCTCCTTTTCTCTTTAATTGGTAAGGTTGTAATACTTGTCTTCTTCAGTGGAAAAATACGTGCTGGCAATATTCTACATGTGGCCAGAATTACGAAACCAGAGAATAATATAACATATAGTTTGAAGGCAGTATAACCTTTCAACCATCAGAAAGAAATAATTGCATCTTCTATTTAAAGATTAAGAAAAAGTAAATGCCATAGTGGGGTGCCCAAGGAGAAAAGAATGTTACTTAAAAATTGTGTGTATACACACACACACACACACACACACACACAAACACACACACAGAGTATTACTCAGCCATCAAAAGGGATGAAATCTTACCATTTACAATGATGTGGATGGAACTGGAGTGTATTATGCTGAACAAAATAAGTCAGTCAGAGAAAGGCAATTATCATATGGTTTCACTCATATGTGGAATTTAAGAAATGAAAGAGATGATCGTAGGGAAAGGGAGGGAAAAATAAAATAAGACAAAATCAGAGAGGGGGAAAAACCATAAGAGACTCTTAAGAATAGGAAACAGGGGCGCCTGGGTAGCGCAGTCGTTAAAGCGTCTGCCTTCGGCTCAGGGCGTGGTCCCGGCATTCCGGGATCGAGTCCCACATCGGGCTCCTCTGCTGTGAGCCTGCTTCTTCCTCTCCCACTCCCCCTGCTGTGTTCCCTCTCTCGCTGGCTGTCTCTCTCTGTCAAATAAATAAATAAAATCTTTAAAAAAAAAAAAAGAATAGGAAACAAACTGAGGGGTGATGGAGGGGAGGTGGGTGGGGGGATAAAGTAACTGTGTGATGGGCATTAAGGAGAGCACGCGATGGACTGGGCACTGGGTATTATATGCAACGGATGAATAACTGATATCTACATGTGAAACTAACGATACAATATATGTTAACTAATTTAAATAAAATAAGTTAATAAAAGATTTAGGCAGAGAATTGCCTTTTAAGGTGGAGGTTTCTAGTGCTTTTAGTTTCTGGAAATAGAAACCTGCAATCCCTCGAAGCAAAAAGCCCTTTTGGGGCACCGTCCTAGGACGGGTTGCCTAATTCTACCAATAAGAGACTAGTGACCATCTAGGATTCTTGGGGAAAACCTTGACATTCCCCCTTGCCTCCATCCCGATTCTGCTGTTTGCTCATGTAAATTATTTTCATTTTGTTTATGTGGTAAAGAAGACTTTCAATAGTTTTCTCCTAAAGAACAATTAACTTAGTTATTACCTCCCACATGGGAGTATAGATGATGGGACAACCCACACACTCTTTGAGGGGCTCCACAAAATTGAATCGTGGTATAGAAAGTGAAGTCTATTTTGTGACTGAACGGAGAGACTGAGTTTGAGCCATTCCCTGTAAGGGAGGGAATGCCCTGGGGATTCTGGCAGCTGCCTCTGAAGTCTTATTCTGTTCTTCTGGAGAATTAGGAGAGAGAACTGGGTCTGAGCTTGGAGAAAATGAACGGGGAAGCTTTAGTTCTGGGCTCAACATGTAGGGATGCTAGAACCTGCCATGACTCAGCACCAGGAACTCTGAAATGCAGAGTCTGGGTGATACTGGGTGTGTGTGTGTATGTGTATGTGTACATGTGTGTATGTGTATATGTGTATGTGTGTGTGTGTATTATGCGTGTGTGTGTGTTTCTGTGTGTACGTGCATGTGTGTGTTTGGAGAGCACGGTTATAGGTTGAAATCAGCGGTACATAATGAGGATTTGGGAAACCCATCACAGCTCCTGGGAATATTAACCAAAATGTACCCACTGGATTAAGTCACCCAGTGTGAGAGCTCCTTGCAGATACCTGGGGAGAAGCAACTTTCCAAAATTCACTATCGGTCACTCAGGATCAAAACTCACTGATGTCTGGGGCCATGGCTGTGGCCAAGATTACACGACTGTGCACACGCAAGAGTAGGAATTTTAAAAATCATATCTGGTTTTGGCTTCAGAATTAAACTGTGATGAGGTGAAGATTGACAGGCTGTCAAACCTTGTGGCCCTAAATCACGGCAGACAACATATATTTAGCAAAATCTTTTGCGTGTGGTAACAACTTTTCTTTGTTTGCTTGTTTCTTTCTCCAGGTAGTTCATCTTCTAGCCGCCACTCCCTATAATCCGATCAGATCGCTTATTGCCTGAGGGGATAGGAGGGGAGTTAAATGTTTCAAAAGTTTAATACCTTAGGGAAATTTGGGGGATTTGAAGCAAAATGTTATGAAAAACACGATCGGTTAGCCTTTGCTGCAGGACAAACAGCTCCAAAGTTTCGTGAGTAACACAAAAAGCATTTGTTGTTGCCCTCGTTCTGCTGATCTGAGCCAGGTTTGGCTGATTGTGGTGGGGCTTGCTTGTGGGTTTGTGGTCAGCCGGCAGCGATGGCTGGGGGGGCTGCAGTTTGGAGAGACTTGGCTCTTCGTCTCCCATCATCTAGAGGTTAGCATGGAGTGGGATACCAACAGGGAGGACAGACGTGCTCCTCCTCTTTAATCATACATCAGAGCTGGCACAACTTCACTTCTGCCACATACTGTTGGCCAAAGCCAGTCACAAGGGTGTCCCAGGTTCAAGGAGAGGAAAAAGAGCCTCCTTTCTGGACGGGAGGAACCATGCAGACACTCCGCAAAGGGGCTTCCTCCAGAGAGAGGAGCAGAATTGAAACTGCTTTTGCAATTTGCCATATTATGATGAAGGACTGTGGAACACTGTGACTAAGAGCAGGGTCTCACCCCTCTCTGCATCTGCTCACACAATACAATATAGGTTTTTCTTCTCCCATTCTGGGAAAGGTAAGAAGCTGGGGGTAAGCAATGATGGTAGTGCTTGGAACAATGCTTTCGGGGAAGAGTCCTAGGAAATCTGCAAAACTTCAGATGGGTTTGTGGGACCTGAGAGAGAAAGGTGCCCTGGGGAAAAAGGTCCTGGAGCGGGGAAGACTGAAATGTGAGGCTAGGCTGAGGGGCCACAGATAGAGATCCCTAGTTCCAGTTAGCCACATAGACTAATGTGGGAGTTGAGCCTGCAGCTGTGGCAGGGAACCAGCACTGAGATAACTGAGCCTGAGTGAGGCCATGTGGATAGGAATGAAGCCATCTTGGAAGCTCCCAAATAGACTTACTACTGAAGACAGAGAGACTTCCTCTCCCCTTTTGTCTATCCCAACACATTGGCGCTAAGTAAGCCCACTCTCTCCATGTGAACATCCACAGGTAGGAGATACCCTGAGATTACTTTTTTGCCATTCCCAACAGAGCAGGAGCTCAAAAAAATTAAGATGAAGTATTTTTAAAGTATGTCTTTTTTTTCAGTATGGAGGCTGAAATTCAGCTCATTTCCTATACAGGAGATGAAAATGTGTATAGAACTTCCCATTAAGACATGAGGAAAAGACAATATATGAAAAGCCCTTATCTGGGGCTCTGGAGCAGTAGGAGTGGACATTCTAATATGACCAGGTTTTTTGGCCATAATAAAAGCTTCAAGGACCCAAGTCTAATCATTCTTCTATAGGTTAATGCACTGTGGCCAGCTTCATAGAAAACTGTTCATCTTGTAGCAGAAAGAATGAGGTATTTGTGATGGTGAGTTTTACATGACTTGACTGGGCTAAGGAATATCCAGATTGCTGGTAAAACACTGCTTCTGGGTGTTTCTGTGAGGGTGTTTTCAAAAGAGATTAGCATTTGAATTGGTAGACTGTGTGAAGAAGATACACCCTCACCACGTGGTGGGGCAATCTCATCCACTGGGGGCCCAAATACAACAAAAAGGTGGAGGAAGGGCAAACTCTGTTTTCTCCTCCGTGCTGGGACATCCATTTCTTCTGCTCTTAGACATCAGAGCTCCTGGTTCTTAGACCTTTGCACAGTGGCACTTATACCAGAAGCCCCCCATTGTTCTCAGGCCTTTGTACTCAGACTGAATTGTAGCACTGGCTTTTCTGGTCCTGCAGCTTGCAGATGGCATATAGTGGCATATTTCAGCCTCCATAAGTGCATGAGCCAATTCCTATAATAAATCTCCTCTTATACATCTCTGTATATCCTATTGGTTCTGTTTCTCTGGAGAACTCCGACTAATAATATATGCAATACTCAATACAGTTGAAGTTCTAGAAAGTGTTATTCCAACTTTGGAAAGAGGTCTTTGAACCATGGCTGAGGCCAACTGTTGCAATGGGGCAGGAATGGCGAGTACCAAATGGAATTAAAGAAGGTCGTGATGAAGAGCCTTGGAGGAGCCATGTTTGAAGTGATTTGTACTCTCAGAATGACAAAGTTTCTGATCCTGTGGCCAAGAATTTACAGAATGTGGAACTACCATTGGAAATGTCGAGAATTTCTTGCTATTTTTTATTGAGTGGGAGCCGAAGTGTCTGTGTTTATGGTAAGGCTTGAGATAGTGCTGCTGAACATGGGAGAAAATGGAGCAGTAGATCAAGGAAACATTGATTAGACCCTGTAGAGCAGGTATAAGATGGGGATGTGCTGAAAGAAATGCTTCTGAAGGACCCCAAGACTTCCTAGAGTCTTTCAGTTATTGAGTGTGGTAAACGGAGGTGGTAGCTTGAATTAATGAGGAGTTACTGAGTTGAACAGAATTCTTTGGCTTAGTATAAATTAAGAGTTGAATGCCTTACGAGGGCCCTGAAGGAGCTGATGAAAGAGGACAAAGGGGACAAGTGGGGGAAAAGAGCAAAATAAACATTCTTCCAGATATGGGGCAAATGGACACATGCGGACAGTGTGTAGACACAGAGAAAAATCAGCTTCAGTGTTTCATTGTCAGGGTGTGAGTTATTTTTATCTCTTTAGGTCTCAGTTTCATTGTGTAATGGTGATAATAATACTAACGACCTCTCAGAGTGATGGAGTCGCATAAAGTATTTCATATTGTACTAAGTATTCCATAAGTGTTCTCTCTCATTGTTATTATTTGCCACACCGAATAATATCAGAAAATAGGGAAGGAGCTGGGGATTCAGTCATCTTCCCTCTCTCCTTATTGCCTCTGTTGAAAAGCTTCTAACTAGTTTAAGGATCTAGGCCCTAGGATTGATGTCACAGTGGAGAGAAATAGAAGAGAAGGGATTTGGTGCTCAGTGGTGCTAGACTGAGAATTAAACTCCACATTGTAAAAATGGGATATGGGGTGCCTGGGTGGCTCAGTTGGTTAAACAACCAACTCTTGATTTCATCTCAGGTCATGATCCCAGGGTCTTGAGATTGAGCCCTGCGCAGGGATCCACGCTGTGGGCATGGAGCCTGCCTGGGATTCTCTTTCTTCTTCTCCATCTGCTCCTCCTCCAACTCGTGCTCTCTCTTTCTCTTTCTAAATAAATAAATAAATAAATAAATAAATAAATAAATAAATATAATAAAAATAAATAAAATTTAAAAAGTAAAAAAATTTGGGACACACTGGGGCACCTCATTTGGTGAGAGAAGCCTGTTCATAAAAATGTTAGGTGATTGTAAGCTAGTTTTCTTGATCAGACTGGTGGAAGTCTTGGGAGAAGTAGGTGGTAATAATAGCTAAAGTTTGCTGAAGTACTTGATAGGTGCTGGGCACTGTTTTAAGTACTTCGTGTGGGCTACGGTGAATTAATACTAAGATTAATACAAAAAGTGCATGATGGACAAAATACCAAAATTTTAAGTGATGATGGGATCACTAAAAGTGCCATGCCGAGCCATACTGGAGCCTGAGGCAAAGAAAAAAAATCGGCAATACTGATCTTGTCAGTATTTACAATATTTACAGTATTTACAATTTAAAATTGTGATATGGGACACCCGGGTGGCTCAGTCGGTTAAGCATCTGACTTCGGTTCCGGTCATGATTTCAGGGTCTTGGGATCAAGCCACACCTCAGGATCCCTGCTCAGCATGGAGTCTGCTTCTCCCTTTCCCTCTGCCCCTCCCCCCAACTCATGCTTTCTCTGTCTCTCTCTCAAATAAATAAATAAGTTCTTAAAAAAAATTGTGGTAGTTCACTAAGGATTTTTTGAGAGAGAGAGAGAGCACGAGCATGAGAGCACATGAGGGGGTGGGGGGGGCGGGGCAGAGGGAGAGGGAGAGACAAAATCCCAAGCAGGCTACATACCCAGTGTGGAGCCCAACTTGGGCCAGATCCCATGACCCTGAGATCATGACCCGAGCTGAAACCAAGAGTTGCATGCTTAACCAACTGAGCCACCCAGGCGTACCCACTAAGAATTTTTTGTACTAATTGTGATTTTTTTAAACAGGTGATGTGCTTGAATATTATTTATCCCAATTAACTAACTCTCTGGCCCCTCTTTAAACTCTGTGCCTCACATTCTTTCCTTCCTCCTGACGCTTCTGTATGTAAGAATTTGTGTAACCACTCTCAAACCCACTATGGCAGATCCTATCATTACAACATTTTTACAAAAAACCCAAAGCATTAGGAAGGTGCATATTGGTTTCCTATGGCTCCTTGAACAAACTACCACAAACTTGGTGGTTTAAAAGAGCATGTTTGTTGTCTTACTGTCCTGGAGATGAGAAGTCCGACATCAGTCTCACTGGGCTGAAGTCGAGGCACTGCTCTGTCTCTGGAGTCTCTAAGGAAGAAGCCCTTCTCTTGTTTTGCCAGATTCTAGAGCTGCATTCCTTGCACTCTGTGGCTCAGTGCTCTCTTCTTTGGGCTTCGGAGCCAATGGCATAGCACTTGCCTCAGCTGACACATGGACTTCCTCCACTGTAGTCAAATCTCCTTCTGCCTCCCTGTTCCAAGAACACTTGTGATTACATTGAGGATCCAGATGATCCAGGATCTCCACCATCTCAAGGTCTGTCGCCTTCATCGCATCTGCAAAGTCCATTTTGCCATATAATGGACATTCAGAGGTTCCGATGATTAGGACCTGGACCTCTTTGAGGGCCATGAATCAGCTTCCCATGGGCTGGATGGTAAGTGGCAATGTCAGATCAGACTGAGGCAGACTGGCTTCTGTGCCCTTTTGCTTTGGCAGCTGATGTGTTCTTAGGCCCAGGAGTAGTTAAGGAAGAGGCTGCATGAATGAGGATCAATTTCAATCTCTTTAAGGGGCTGCCCCTATAGTCAGCACTAGGGGCAAGATAGTGGGAGTCTTCCTCATCCCCATCCTACAATACTACCTGGGAGACAGAGACAGTGTTTGGAGCTATATTGATTTGATTCTTCCAGGTGACAAGACCTTATTTTATGCCCTGAGCTGGAGAGGTAGGAAGTTTTAATAACAAAGAGTAAATGGATGGCCAACCTTATTTCATCCCCTGTTCTTCCTATCTGTCAGGAGAGTCTGCTTTAATGTATCCTAAATACTTGCTGATTAAGTCCCATTTTCTTTGTTCTCTTGGTGGGAAGATGGAGAAGAAGCACCTTTTCCTATCTGAATGATAGCATTTATGATTTTAGTGACTAGTGATAGTTCAGCCTATTTTGTCTTATTGTACACAAAGTAAACAGTTGCAGATCTGTGGGATAAACACTGTGATTTATTTGCTGTCAGATCTCAACATATATAGTGAGGATTATCTTTATTTTTTGCCAGCAACTCTTTGTAAGTTATACACGGACATTCGAGGACTCTACCGTTTAGGGCAGTGTGGGACAAATTTCTGTGAAATGGTAAATATTATTTAGGCTTTGCGGGTTCATACTGTGCATGGTCTGTTACAACTGTTCAGCTCTGCTCTCGTATCATAGAAGCAGCTGTAAACAATATGTAAAGGAATTTGTGTAACTGTTCCAATTCAACTGTTTATGGACACCGAACTTTGAATTTCATATAGTTTGTATGTGTCGTTAAATATTTTTTGGCTATTTCCCACCATTTATAAACCTCTCTCTGTACAAGGGCCGTACAAAAACAGGTGGTGAGCTATAGTTTGTTGATCTGGAAACTGGCAATCCTCAAACTCTGTAGCTTATTTCCAGATGATATCTTGAAGATAAAACAAAGTAGGCTGGCATGACACTATTCTACTTGGAGGGCCAGGTATGTATAGTGTCTCACCCGTGATCTTGTCTAATCTCCTATCCCAAAATCTGCCAATGACTTTATTTTTTAATAGATTTTATCTATTTATATGGCAAAGAGAGAGAGTGAGCGAGCACAAGCAGGGGGAACAGCAGAGGAAGAGGGAGAAGCAGACTCCCTGCTGAGCAGGGAGCCTGACATGGGGCTCGATCCCAGGACTCTGGGATCGTGACCTGAGGCCAAGTCAGACGCTTAACTGACTGAGCCACCCAGGTGTCCCCCAATGTCTTTAAAATAAACTACTGAGATGAGATTTTTTCTTTTAAAAGAAATATTTATTTATTTATTTTAGAGGGAGAGAGAGAGAGAGAGGAAGAGCAGGAGGGAGGGGCAGTGGGAGAGGGGGAGAGAAGCTCAACCAGTCTCTGCTGAGCACGGAGCCCAATGTTGAGGTTTGATCTCATGACCCTGAGATCAGGACCTGAGCTGAAACCAAGAGTTAGACGTTTAACTGACTGTGCTACCCAGGCCCCAAGATGAGATTTTAAAATGCTTTTCTTCCACCTAGTTTATCCTTCTGCCTCCAGACCTTGGTTTAACTGTGACAGCTGCCCTGTTCTCAGGCTCCTCCCCCTTTTCTCCACTTATTTTCGTGAACCTCTATTATTTGGGTACATTTCTGCCTCTTCTGTCTTCTCCACTGGAGTGTAAGCTCCTTGAAACGTGAGAGTGAGGACTTCATTTTTGCCCTTTGAATACACTTATTACAGTGATAGCTGGAGATTCATATTTGTTTCTTAGATATAAACTCTTCTCCAAAATGACATGTTGAAGTGGAGAGCCTTTGGAAAAAAAAATAGAGATAGTATGTTCTTTGTTGTGTTTTCATAGGTCACACACCTTTGACCCAAATTAATGATAAAAGGCAGCGGGGAGAATGCGTGCATTTGCAGATACTCCTTTTGGGAAACAATCTTCCTTCTCTCAGCCCTGAATCATCCATCACGCTGGCTCTATACTCTGCTAATCTGAAAATAAAACAAAACCAAACATTCGGTCTAGAGACAAACCGGAGTCTGAAAGAACACGCAATCAGATGGTAAAAAAAAGGTGAACCACTCTCTGGCTGCTTCATGCACTGGTGAATGAATCGTGCCATTACATTCTAATTACCAAGCTCTTCTTCCAAAGAAACTACTCTTGATAAAGGATCCCCAGTCCACTGGGAAGGAAAAGAAGTCTCTGAATACTTAAAATTACTTCCTTATTATTTGGAAAACATTTTCCCACAATGCCAAGTCCTAGTATCAGCAAAGAATTTTTCATTAGTGTAAAAGGATTTAGAATTTCTTCGTGGCTCCTTTCATTCTCTGCAAGAGGTCTTTGAAGAACTGCTGTCTCTACGTTGTTATGGGATGGTGAACAGGATGTAAGAGCAGTTGCTACACTGTTGATGGACCCGAGTGTCATCAAAATCTGGTTCGGACGGATGTAGCAATAAGACACCGACACAAAATATTGTGTCGATGTTAGGCCAGAGATATCCATGAACAATTTAAAAATCCGGCTGCTGTGCTAAGGGCAGTCACCCTGCCGTGTGGGCAGTAGTGCATGAGGGCCAGGAAATTAAAAGGCTTAACCGCATGCCCCAAACTGTCCAAGCTACTTTATTGTTCAAGTGAAGTGAAAATACAAACACAAATAGCCAGAAGGGTGAAATGTAAATTAAACTTCAAAATCATTTTGTGTTTTAACCATCCACGATGTTCTCAGCACTACTTTCTTTGGAAGCCTAGAAAAATAATTCAATATAAAAAACTCTTTCTGGCTCCACCTTCCTCCTTTACATGCTCAGCACATGTTCACTTTGAAACAAAAGTTCGACCAATATCCAAAAGAACGCGACATAGCTACGCAGGAAGAGTTCCTACGCTGTGATGGCCATTGCTGATGGCTTTCTCCAGAATGAGGTCTGGTGGGCAGCAAGATTTCAGGCCAGGACCGCTGTGCTTTCCCCTGGTAGCTGGCTGCATTGAGAATTGCTTGCAAAATAGACATCTGCAAGGGAATCATTAGGAATCCTCTTCACTGTTTTCTGGCTTTGCGTGTTGGATAAACGTTTCTGGAGACTGTTTATTCTTGGCACGCTGTGCTACTAATCTCCAGTCAGGAGATGGGGTAAATAGGCAGGATAGTTCTCTGAACAGTTCAGCTTTTATCCTTTGAGGCAGAGACCACCTGCAGAAATTCCCCTCTGTGGAGGGAGATGGGCCTATGTTGGAGCCGGGCGAGAGGCTGACTGGATTTAATTCCATGCTTTCTCTATGAGGCCAAGAATCCTTCCGAAAGGTTTGGGGTCATTCCCAAAAAAGAAAATTCAATTTCTAAGAGTCTGAAATTAAGGTAGTGAGCTAAATGTAAAATGTGACATGGAATAAGTTAAAACTCAGTTTTTCATGGGGGGAAATAGCCAGGTCATAAATGTCATGGGCCGTGAAGTAAAGGTCTCATGTCTCTCTTCCCCTACAATCCATGTAAAAGCAAGTATTTTCTTGCAAAGACATTTATCATGTTTGTTATATAGATATTGTTTTTGTTTTTTTTTTAAGGACTGATGGCATTTAAGGAGGATATTTTACAAAATTCTAGACATAGGGTTTGAAGTAGGGAGAAAAAAAAACATGAGAAAGGAAAGAAGGGAGTCCAGTCTGCAGGTTTTATGAACAGATGAAATTCCTTCAGGTGAATCTGGTGAAAGCGACCAAGGTGGCTTCATGCCCTCCTGGGGAGCACCTGGGTTCTCTGGGCTGCCTTGCCCACACCCGGCAGCAGTGCCTACATCATTCGAATAAAGCTTCTCTTCAGGCCAAGAGAAGTTTCTGTGTTTGAGCATAGACTGCATTTTTGCCTTGAAAGAATTCTCTGTGTTTATTTCTTTTGACTTGGAAGTGCTTTTTCCTTAGGCGGAGGCAAAAAAGAAAAAAAAATCTTATTAGTAGTCAGGAGAGACAGGAGGAACTTTCCCTGTGACTTTGTGGCTGAGTGGTTTTAAAATCCAGCTGTAAGAAAAGCTTTGATGCTCCTTCCATCATGAGGTGGAGTCTATGTCCCAACCCCTTGAACATGGGCGGGTCTTCATGATTGACTTAGTGAAGAGGACGAAGCAACAGGGTTATGCTGCATGGCTTCCAAGCCTCAGTTTGACAACGCCATGTGGCTTCTGTGGTTTCTCTTTGGGATAGTTGCTCTGGGAGCTTCAGCCGCCATGTTTAAAGTCTGGCTATTCAGAGACAATGTGGAGAGACACTATGTAGTAAAGGATTAACTCAGCAAGTGTAGTTTGTCCAAACACCTCACGTTTCAAAGGGTTTGACTTTTGCTTAGCTCTTGAGAGAGAAATTCTAAGCCCTTGGAATATCTCACCTGTTCAGAGTGTCTTTGCTTATCTCAGCCTTGGGCTATGCTGGATAGTTAATGCTAGAAGTGTGATTTATGGTGGGGGCCTTGGGCTGTAGTATCACCTTGAACTCTGCAGAGCTAACTAAAAAATAAAAAAACCCAAAACCCAAAACCCAAAAAATAACCTGCACACCAAGAGTTAGGTGACTTCCCTGGTTGGCAATGCTTTGTGTGTATTGCCAAATGTTACTGCTAGAATTAAGTGCTGTCCACGTGACTCCACTGGGAAATGAAACCTAGGAGCTTGTGCCTACTGCCTTCTGGATCCTTTTCTACACACCGTCTTCCATTGTTGTTTTTAACCTGCATCGTTTTGCTATAATGTACCATAATTATGGGTATAGCAGCTTTACTAAGTTCTATGAGTCCTTCTAGTGGATTCTTGAACCCTACTGCATGTGAAGGTTGTCACAACTGCTGAAATTATTTGGTTCAAACTTCTCCCAGAGAACCAATTTAAGCCCAGTAATACATTTTATAGATAAGGATACTGAGGCTTGAAGAGATTGGGTGACACTTTCAAACTCATAGTAGTTATTGTCTCCTCATAGGACTATATTTGAACCTCTGCAGAAAGTCTTATACGATGCTATTCCAACGGAGAATTTATGGATTCATCATTTTGTTTGACACCGCATTCACGTGATCATCTAATAATGAAACCAAATATGCTTTCCGATTTTCAGTGTAGCATTGAGATCAACGTTTGCCCTCATTTTGTGGCTTTGCGATGTTGGCAAGTGCAACTGTGATATGTTGTAACTTTTCATCCTGCCCTAATGATCAAGCATGCCATTCACTCATTCATTCATTCATTCACTCACGTTTATGACAAAGTACACTGCAGAAGATTTTTTTTTCAAAATACAAAAGACTATGTGTGGCCCATTCTGGACACTGTGGCTGTTCTTTTCCTCTATATTCCTCAATCTGCTGCTGCCCCACCGAGGGTCTGCCCCACAAGGGGATAACGGTGATGTTTCTCAGAGTTTTTGAAGGGCAGTGTGGCTTCAAAGGAACAATTCATATTTTATTTAAGAGATTTAGAACTACTTTGGTTAGTAAGTGACTCCATTCATCAGAGAAAGGGGAGGGCTTGCTGTCGAATGGATAAATGCACAGGGAGAAATTTCAGAGGCTGACAATTTTCCTCAACTCCCCTTTTCCCTTTATATAAAGTATAAAGCCTCCCATATAAATTAGGAATCTAATCAGAATGGTATGCTCCACTCAACTGGGACAAGCTTAATTGGGAAATCCGCTTAATCAGGACATCTCCCAGGGAACTGATTTAAGCCCGATGATACATAATGGCTATGATTGCGGCTTAAAGGGGGTGGTAATTCTCTTTAATTGAGACACTTTCAGGTAATTTAGTGCTGCTTGAAACTAGGTGTGTGAGACAACAGCACGCATCAGCTCAGCACTGCCCTACGTTCTCATCCCCATCCACAAGGCGAAGGAAGGAGACTCCTTGGGAAAGAACTGCCATGCTCCTTCTCAGCAACTTGGAACGAAGACTTCAGCCCATTTTGGGCTGCAATTACAGGCTAACTAGCATTTTCCTTTGTGCTTAGTTTCAAAGGCATTTGTTCAGGCAACAGAAGACACTTCCTTTCCACTGTTCGATTCTCATTTCTTCTTTTCTCCTGAGTGGCCTTCCTCCTGGGACCTTATACAGAATCCTGAAAGTTGACCTAACTTCTGTGGGGTTGAGCAGCACTGGAGAATAATCTACTGCAAGAAGCTATGGCCTGAATTGTGTCCCTCCAAATTCATATGTTGACTCCCTGACCCTCGATGTGATAGAGTTTGGAGATGAAGACTTTACGAAGCTTTTACATTTCAATAAGGTCATGAGGGTGGAGCACCCATGATGGAAGTGGTGCCCTTTATAAGAAGAGATACCACCAGTGACGTCAGCATCATCACTCACTTTTAACGTTGAGAAAACATTGCTCATTTTCGTTTCTCCTGCAACAACAGTAATTCAGCATCCATGCTTAAAGCTGAAGTGTCTCTTATAGGTAGCACATATTAGGTCTTGACTTCCAACCCCCAGAACTGTGAGAGATAAGTATCTGTTGTTTCAGACACTCAGCCTATGGTAATTTGTTGTGGCAGCCCACTAAACATGGGCCAATGGCACATGCAGTGAATTCCTTCTTTAAAGATGCATCTGCATAAGTGATGGAAAATTGGACTGAGGAAATAGGATGGTCGATATCAACATCGGTTAGATTTTTCTTCAGTTCTTTTTGTTCTTATAGGAACTGAGTACTGATCACAGTCCTTACTTCATGTCACCCTGTACTATTGGCCTATGCATAAACTCTATATTTAGGCATTTACCTATTCAGTCACATATTTACTTATTCCCTTTTATTTCATACACTCTCTCATTTTTTTGCTCTTTTCCCCCTCTATAGCCAACATTACATCATGCTTAATGTGTAAGGTTCCTGGTTCAGAGGCAGTCATCTTGCTGTGTTCTTAATGGTGGAAGGGTCAAGAAAGCTCTCCGGAATATCTTTTATAAGGTAGTTAATCCCATTAAGACCAGTCTGCTCTCATGACCTCATCACCTCCCCAAAGCCCCACTTCCACATATCATCACATTGGGGATTAGGTTTCAACCCTTGAACTCTGGGGGAGACACACACCTCTGGTCTATTGCATACTCAATAGTGTGTATCTACCACATTTTCTCTATTATATTAGTTAAGGTAACACTACACGTGTAACTGGTAAGTCCTTCAAATTTCAGAGGCTTAACAGAATATCAGGTTAGTTAATGAAGTTGAAACTAAATTAACAGTCTGAAGTGGGTGCTCCAGGTTAGGTGGTTTTCCACCAAGAGATGATTCAGGGACCCACGCACCATCCATCTTGTGATTCCACAACCTTGAATGCTTGGATCCCATTCTGCTCCAGGGTTTACCTCCACTCAAGCCTGGTGGAAGGAGGAAAGAGCAAGGAGGTTTGCACTAGGGAAGTTCTTATAGCCAGGTCTGTAAGTCGTCTACTAAACTCCAGCCAAATATTCCTTTTTCTGGAATTCAGCCATGGGTTTACACTTAATCTTAAGAGGATGCTAAGAAATGTGTTTCTTTCCTCCTGGAAGAGGAGGGAAAAGGCTTGGTGATAAGACAGTAGTTTCCTGTACATGTATATCCTTTCTTGGATTGACAGCTGGATTGCCTCTGGTTTCCTACCACCGAAACTATTGTTGCAGTTAACACCCCCTTTCCGATACTCTGCAGATCTGTGTGAATATGTCTTTATTTCATAAACCCAGGGATGGAATTGCATGGTCTTAGGGTATGCACGTGCTCATTGTGACTCTTGATTGACAACACCCTTCTGCCCTCACCAACAGTGTGTAAGGATACCTCTATTCCCGCATCTCCGTGTATACTTCTTGGTTCAGGTTTCTTTTTTGGTAGACTACTGTGTATACAAAAATACATCATTGTAGTTTTAATTTTCATGTTTCCAATGGCTAATGATTTTGGACATCTCACCATGTTCTTGTTAATCCTTGGGTTTCCACCTCTGTAAATTGCCTACCTGTATTCTTTGCTCATTTTCCCATTGTGGTTCCTCTCCTTTTCTTGACTTATTATTTTTGAAATTGAATTTATCTGTTTATTCTTTTAAAAAAATGCTTATTAAGAAGTCTTTCCTGCTCCCAAGGTCATATTTGTCACATTTAAAGTTCACTCTTGCAGCATTGTTGGGCAGGGATTCACTTTTATTTTCTCCATGTGATGAATTAATTTTGGCTATTTATTGAACAATCTTTACCCATGAATTTATGATTTCAGCCTTATCATATACTAACTTCCCACATATATATGTGCATTTGTCTATGAACTCTATTCTGCTCTATTGTTGTTGTTGTTGTTGTAAGTAGGCTCCACACCCAGCATGGAGCCCAATGTGGGGCTTGAACTCACAACCTTGAGATCAAGACCTGAGCTGAGATTAAGAGTTGGACACTTAACTGACTGAGCCACCGAAGTGCCCCTCATCCCTCATTTGTTTGTTTTTGTGCCAGTATTATTTGCTTTTTCTTACTGTGACTGAATATGTCAATATCATTACATTAGGTTTCTTCTTTTTAATAAGTTTATTTTGCTACATGTTGGTTTTTATTCTTCTATGTAAATATTTATATATGTTTATTCAGTTCATCAAAGAAATTTAATTTTGATTGGGATGCTCTATGCAGATTAAATTGAGGACCATTAACATCATTATGATACTAAGTCTTCCCACTCAGGAGCCTGGACTGTCTCTCCATCTATTCGACCCACCTTCTATGTCCTTTATTAACATTTTGAAATTTTAGCTGTTGTGTTTTTATGAATTTTTGGTTAACTTAGTTTCAAGATACTTTATGGTTTTTAGTGTTATTATGAATAAGATCCCACTTGATTACGTGTTCTAAGTAATTATTGCTGGTACAGGACAATGAGTTGATTTGTAGTTTGGAAATGTATTTGGTAGCCATGATGAACTCACTCTAATTACTTTTACTTTTAATAGTTTGTCTGTTGAGAATGCTGATTTTTCTATTTACATTACAAATAACATTTTATCTCTCTTCATAATACTCTATATAATTTTTGCTCTAGTACTAAATTAAATAATAATTGTATTACTAAATATCCTTGTTTTGTTCTTATTCTTAAAAGAAATAGACCTAAAGATTCTTATTAAGCATAATGATTGATGCCTTTAGTTTGGTATTAATCTTTATTAAACATACAGTTTCCTTCTATTTATCTCATATAAAAGACTCCTAAAAATATCATAATAGAAATAGAATCTTACTCAATGCTTTTATCTTGCATTACTTGGGATTATAATATATCTTTTTTTCACTAGTCTACTAATGTGGTAAGTTGTATTGATTTATTTTATATTTGAAAACTCCTTGCATTTCTGAGATAAACCCAGCTTGTTCATGATATATTATCAACTTCAAAGATAAAGCAAGTATTATTGCTGCCAGATGCAGGGCTAGTATTGAAGATCAGGCCTTACAAAAAGAAGCTTTAGTTCATCACAATCTTTCATTTTATCCTCCATCTCCCTTTCCACACAAACAGGTTTTTCTTTTTAGGCACTTACATAAACGGTTTTTGACATTTAGAAACTTTTAAAAACACTAAGGCTCAGTTAAAAAAATTATTTTTTTCATTGTGGAAAATCAGAAATTTTGGAAAATATAGTGAAGCAGGAAGAGAAACAATCACTTCAACCACTGCATCCAGAGAGAACCTCTCCTAACATGTAAACTCAAGTAGGTATAGCCTGAGACGCTTTTCCAGAACTGCATTCAGACAGCAGGGCTACTAAATAGGGAAAAATAGCCAGACCCCAATACTCACTACATTGATGAACACTGCAGGGAAGAGGCTATTCACTGAAATCCTGCACAATCTGTGGATATTATTTCTTTAAAGATTATTTTTATTGTACTTTATGAGTGTTGCCTGTACAATCCTGTATTTACAAAACTCAGTCAAGAATTATAAATGACCAAGAAAGGCGCAGACTAATAATCGCATTTTATACCTTTGTCCTACTTTATAATTCCACATATAATCTCTTATTTGATCTTAAATTTCCTGGAGATAAGACAGAAATAATTTTCTCCATTTTACTGAAGAATAATCTAAAGGTCAGTTTAATACATGGTATATCCAAGATATTAGAAATGTTGGAGTAGGTTTTGAAGCTGGGAACAGAATTCAGATATACTGTCTCTACATATTTTTTTAATTGAGATATAATTGACATTATATTAGTTTCAGGTGTACACATCATGATATGATATTTATATACAGTGTGAAATGATCACCACAGTAAGTTTAGTGTTCATCTGTTACCATATGAAGTTATCCCTTTTTTCCCTCGTGCTGAGAACTTTTTTTAAAAGACATTTTATTTTATTTTATTTTATTTTATTTTATTTTAAAGATTTTATTTATTTATGTGACAGAGAGACAGCCAGCGAGAGAGGGAACACAGCAGGGGGAGTGGGAGAGGAAGAAGCAGGCTCCCAGCGGAGGAGCCCGATGTGGGACTTGATCCCGGAATGCCGAGATCACGCCCTGAGCCAAAGGCAGACACTTAACGACTGCGCTACCCAGGCGCCCAAAAACATTTTATTTTTTTTATTTGAGAGAGACAGAGATAATGAGAGAGAACACAAGTGGGAAGGAGGGGGGAAGCAGACTCCTCGCTGAGCAGGGAGCCCGATGCAGGGCTTGATCCCAGGACCTTGGGATCATGACTTGAGCTGAAGGCAGACACTTAACCGACTGAGCCACCCAGGTGCCCCTGTGCTGAGAACCTTTAAGATTTACTCCCTTGGCAACTTTCAAGTATACCCTACAATACTATTGGCTGTGATCACCATGCTGTCCATTACATCCTGTGGGTATCACTTTTGTGTCTACCGCATAATGTAAGCAGCGAGCAGTCCTAGTGATTGAGTCAAGTGGCTAGAGATGTTTGGGCTGAACTTCAAGTCATGTATCTCTTGAGTACTTTAGTAGGGAATAAAAGAGACTTGGACCAGCTGGTGAGGCCTAGAGTTAGCTGGGGCTCTGTAATGGCCATTGAAGCCAAGTGCAGAATGTTCTGAAATATCTGCTAACAAAGCAGAAGGTTATGAAGTCCTTTCTGTTGTTTGGCCATGGTCTTCAACTACCTGTATTAACACATGATGGTATCTTTTGTTTCTTCGTATTCTGTCAAGAATGGCAAATAATTTTCTGGGTCTAAATGTGGCCTTCATCTTTTCTTATGGACAATTTTGCATCTGGTCTTAGTTTTAATGGATTTCACAGAGTTTGTGCTGTGATGGTTATTCTCCATCATCCCTGTAAAACTGTTCTGTACACTTCTGTGCGCTGCTCTGTGTGCTGGAAGGAGACTGTACCACTCACTCTGGCTCCCTAGCCATGTGGCTTCTAGTTGGGTCTATCCAATGGGAGATTCCATTGCATAATATTCCATAGTAATATTCCCCCACTCCTCTACTCACAGTGGCCTCTGATTGTCGGAGGCTGTGTTACCTATAGCCACAGATCCTATCAGGTGGTTTTTCTCCTGTGGTCAACGCCCTGGTTGTGTTCTGGTAACATAACTCATTCTTACTGACCCTTCTGGCCTAAGGATGATAATGCCGATCCTTAACAGTTTTCCTCATTCTTGCCTTCACCTCTATAAACAATCCCTTTAATAGAAGCTCTTTTATTAATTCCTTGAGTGTACCATCTGTTTCCTGCTGGGACCTTGACTAAGACTCTTGTTGAAAGGCCTGTCATGTTCCACAGACTGGTATGTTTTGGAGTTTGGAGGATACTACAGGCTTACGATAAAACCTTCCTGTTCTATGTAAGCTCTATGTCCAATGTGGGGTTCGAACTCATGACCCCAAGATCAAAAGTCACACGCTCTACCGACTGACTAAGCCAGGTGCCCCACAAAGCCTTCCTGTTCTTTGGAGCTGGGTTACAGCCTATTTGGCTTTGATGTGCCCCAGCAACGAATGTTGCAATGTATTAATGACAATGAGCATGAGGAGTCCCTACATGAGCTTGCAAAAGCACCACTTTATGATTCTGAAGTGCGGGTCCTTTGGCCACTGAATATTGCAGTTTAACTGTGAGCTGCACATGGAAAGTCATGGTTGCCTATTGAATTTCTCTATGATTTTGTTTTGAGACCAGATAGAGATTCTCTAGTAGAGTTTCATTTTCTTCATCTTAACTTCAGACTTTAATAATAATAGTTAATAATAATATAATGCTTTGTGTCAGGCATGATGTATGCACTGTTAATGGGCTCACTGCTGATGTGAGGAAACCTGAGTCCAGGGAGATGTGAAGCAACTTACTCAAGTTCACACACACAGTAAGCAGCCGAGCAGAGACTCACCCCAGGTCTACCTAACTCCAAATCCTGAGCCTTGAAAATAGTTGTTTCCTTCTACTTCTAAAATTCCTTATATCCACTCTTTTTTTTCTCCTCTCCCAGAAGCAACTTGTAACATCAGATTTCCACATGAGTTAACGTAGATTTCAGGAGATGTACTGGATTGCACTTTGAAATGTCTAATGATAGTACTTTAGTTTTCAGTGATACTTATTACTTACTGATCTACATAAATCCTAATATAGAAGAAAAATAGTGTGCTGAGTAGTCTCTGAACCTCCACGTCCAATTATCACTTTGTTCTCTAGTCCAGGAGACTAGAGAATAAGAATCAGTTTTGAGTGATTTTTGAGTCAGAATCACTAGACTCTCTTGACCAGTAGGTCAGACGTGGGTTCTGTCTGACTTGAGCCAATATGAGGCATGACCAGAAGATCAGTCTTGAAAAAGAGTGAAATGCACGGTTCCATTGTCTTTAGCCCATCTGGACCTCAGGTTTGCAGCAAATGCGTTTCTCCCCTCGAAGCCACAGCCCTTATTGGATGACCTTCTTTAAAGGGAGTCTGCAGGTTCTGGTAACTGTTCCTTTCTCTTACTTGTTCATACTTGGTCATAACAGCTCCCCATCATCGTTATCCTTATCTCTGCTCACTACTCAGGAAATAGGCCCTCATGAACTGCCCTCTTTGCCCCAGAGGGCTGTGGCAAGAGGTTCTTGCCATGATCCCCAGGTAAGAAAATTTTATGATTTATCCAAAGATTTACCCTAACCCAGGAGTATGTCAAAGAATAAAATTTATTTTCAGTATTCATCTTGGGTCCTTGAAAGAAAATTGGAGGCATCTGGTTAACCATAAAGAAAGAATCCTGTTGGGAGAAATAAAGACAAAAATTCCGCCTGAGGACCTACAGCCCTTCTCATCAACTTCTGAAGCATCTCCCATCCCATTCCTCTGCAAGTGCTCAGAGAAGCACCAATGTAAGCTGAGATGAGGATCTTGGAGCTCTTTTAGATAGTTGTCTGCGAGGTTAACACCAAATCTTAACTATAGGAAAAGAGAGTTTTAATAATATTTTGAAAAAAAATTAATTCCTTCTTTCCTCTTGTTCTCACCAAAACTCTCCAATGCCCTAACTATACTGTAGGTGAGAAAAAACAAAACAAAACAGAAAACAGAAAAAACAGAAAAAACAAAAACAAAATAAAACAAAAAACAAAACCCAAAAACAAAAACAAAAACTATCTATCTTTGACTTAACAAAATTACAGGCTTTCGTAATTCATAGCTACATAAATAATTTTTAACTACAAAAGCAATGGGACTTGGAATGAAAATTTTAGAGCACGGTTCAACAATGGCAAACCCCATTGTCTTAGGGCCACGCTCTAGGCCCCGGAACAAAGGTGAAAAATGAGGTAGAAAATGCCACTGTGGGTTCTATTGATGCTGTAGTTAAAGCTAATAAAGTGTCTTTTGAAAGATGTGAAGTAGAGAATAATGTTATAAAAATGATAGTTTGAGACAAGATACTCATGATGAGCTCTAGTTCTTCATCTTGTACATATTACAGAACTGACCTGGTGTATCTCCATGCTAAAGAGTAGCAAGTTCCAAGACGGGTCCCTCTGTAATCTTACTTCATCTGCTCAGATGAGCATGGATCATCTCAGCTAGTCACTTGCAGAAGTTTCTGGCAGGGGAGGGAGATACCTGTCTTTCTCACTTGAAAGTTTCCCATCCTCTCAGATGGGTTTGCTTGGAGCACCTTTCATGTGATTGGTGATGGCAGTGGGGACCACTACTCTCCCGCATAGGAAAAATGTACCACTTTCCAAGATGGATAACCTGAAATATCTCTCATACTTTGTCCACTTTGTCCTTTGTGGACCCCTGCTTTCTTTCTTCTTCTTCTCCTTCTTCTCCTTCTCCCCCCCCCCTCCTCCTCCTTCTTCTTCTTCTTCCCTTCCTTCCTCCCTTCCTTCCTTCCTTCCTTCCTTCCTTCCTTTCTTTCTTTCTTTCTTTCTTTCTTTCTTTCTTTCTTTCTTTCTTTCTTTCTTCCTCCTCCTTCTTCTTCTTCTTCCTTCCTTCCTTCCTTCCTTCCTTCCTTCCTTCCTTCCTTCCTTCCTTCCTTCAAGGATTTTATTTATTTATTTGTGAGAGAGAGGAAGAGCAAAAGCAGGGGGAGTGGCAGGCAGAGGGAGAAGCAGACTCCCCACTGAGCAGGGAGCTGGACATGGAACTCGGATCATAACCTGAGCCAAAGGCAGACGCTTAACAGACTGAGCCATCCAGGCATCCCTAGACCTCTGCTTTCATAGGTTGGGGAGTAGGAAGGGGCAGCAAGAGCACGATTAGAGTGATAACTAATAGGACCTGAAAAGGATGGCTGCCTGCAGGTTTTGCGGCATTGGTTATAAGGTGGACTACTTGATGCTTCTTTGTTCTCAGCTTTCAGCCCTAGGTGCTAACTCTGGTGTAAAAGGAGCAATCACATTTGATACATTTTATTTTATTTTATTTTATTTATTTTTTTTTTAAAGATTTTTTTTTTTTTTTTTTTTTTTTTTTTTTTTTTTTATGTGACAGAGAGACAGCCAGCGAGAGAGGGAACACAGCAGGGGAGTGGGAGAGGAAGAAGCAGGCTCCCAGCAGAGGAGCCCGATGTGGGACTCGATCCCGGAACGCCGGGATCACGCCCTGAGCCGAAGGCAGACGCTTAACGACTGCGCTACCCAGGCGCCCCACATTTGATACATTTTAAATAGCTTTTAATGTCATATAAAGCAATAAAACTAGCTTGGTGTCTGGTAGATCTCGTAGCCCATCTTTCTGCTTTAAAGAAGTACAATCTCTGAAACATCTCAAACAAATTAGAACCCCTGTAATCCTTTCAGAGAGCCAGAATTTGTGTCCTTTGGTAATTGAGGCTAGCATTTTATCACTGCTATCAGGAGTGTCTAACTCACTTATGACGTATCTCCTTTAGATTACAGCATAAGCCTCTCTCTCTGCCTTCCTCAGTGGAGGAGTAAAACCACCCATCTTCATATCCCAGTCCAACACTTCATAAATGTGTAGGTAGTTGCTCTTTAACTGAACCCAGGGACCCACCCTTCCCTCCTTCCTTCTTTCCTTCCTTTCTTCCCTTTCATCTGTTATTAGTCTTGAATTTTTGAGTAAATGCATTTTGTGGATGTATAGTCACCTCTGCTAACATGCTACATACTTTTAGGGTCTGGGTTATACTTGAGTCTTTTATTTTCACAAATGACTTCTGAGGATTGCCAAGGCAAATG
Organism: Ursus arctos; assembly: GCF_023065955.2. Classification (NCBI taxonomy): domain Eukaryota; kingdom Metazoa; phylum Chordata; class Mammalia; order Carnivora; family Ursidae; genus Ursus; species Ursus arctos. The sequence goes on from NW_026623056.1 coordinate 80,076,426, forward strand.
CAAACATTTCCACCTTGCGGAAGAATCTCCTCAACACAGATACTTGCTTGAAAGATCTGATGTATTTTGTGAGTTTCTGGGAACTTGCAATATTTTGTTATATATTTGGGGACAAAATAAGATCTGGAAAGCATAAAGAGGGAGGTAGGGAGGGAAAATATGAATCCAAGTTCTTTCCAGGAAAGCTTAAGAATGGAAGAGAGGAGTAAAGTTTTATATTTCAGTGGGAAATTTAATGGCCGTGGTTGGATTCACTTGCACATTTAATATGTATAATATCCTGTATTGTGTGAGCCAGTTCCTGGGAGTAGTGGTGAAGAGGCTGATTTGGCATGAAATAAAGTGCTACGCAAGTTACCAGCATGGACCAAATAATGTTAAGGTCAAATTGCTCAAGTGAAGGTAAGTCACAGGAGAGAGAGGGGATGAAATCAGGGAAAGTTTCATGCATCTGTGGCATTTGACCTGAGTCTTTAAGTCAAGTTTGGTCAGGGAGAGATGGAAGTGGAGAGAGAGGAGGAAAGAAAAAGCTTCCATATAAATGGGAAAACATAAGCCAGGCACAAGTTGTAGATACTGGTTGTTTCCGGTTCGATGAAATTAACCTGGTGTGTGGCTTCTCTAACAGCATCATTTTCTGGAGGAAGTCAGAAGGAAATCATCCAGGAAATCTATGATGAGATCATTAAACATTTCACTGAAAGATACCCTTGCAATTAATTTCATTTGCAATATGCATGCTTATGAATCATTATATTTGTTGGGATGTTGTGAAAAGGTCAAAACTAATTATGTATTTGTTATGATGAGCTTAAAATTCTAGCTGTCATTTGTTATCTTGGGTCCCTTGAGACAATGCAGACTCAATTCCATCCCTATATTGGAGTTTTGAGTGTCATTTTTTAAGCTTTAATGAAAATGTTTCTTTCATCACTATAATTTGGTTTATTATGCTTAATGCCACCAAATTACTTCTAAATCTTGGCATGGCTTTATTAAAAATGGTCTCATTTTAATTTGCTGCTCTAGGTACAGAATTCATCATGAAGACAAGGAAAAGCAGCTTGCCTCTTCAGAGATATCCTGGAAGTAGCTTAATGACAAATCTACAAATACTGAAGACATTATCAACGCATTTAAAATTCTCTGTGATGTTGCTTACTTGAAAATCTTTATCTTGTGTGTGTGGGTGTTTCCTGAAATTGTTATATTTCTTGGTCTCTTACTGAAGAATTTGCTAGCATATGTTCCTTGTGGGTAGATGGGAATGTGAATCCTAGAAAACTCAATGGCATTCATAGTTGCAGTCCCTAAAAATCAAGTGAGCCGACAAAATTTCACCTTTGAAATCTGACCTATTCAATTCTAATATTCTCAAAGGCAAGGACTACATATTTGAAATCTGACCTATTCATTTCTAATATCCTCAAAGGCAAGGACTATATCTTCTTTAAAATTTGTGGCAGGTGTCTATATGGCATATCCTCAAAAGGTTGTCATTTATTATTCAGCAAGTCTTTGTTTATTACCCACTATATATAAGAGGGTAAACAACTTCTATAGAGTGATTGATATTTAAAAGACATAGTTTGTTTCACCTTCTAGAAGTTTATAATCAACTGGGAGTTTATGATCTAATGATCTCCTATGAGCTTGCTGGAACATGAGGAGGCTTTAGATGTTTACAGAAACTAACATTATGCCATTCATACGTTTTAATTATGATTTGAATGACTTGCCTTAGGAACAAGAAACATTCAAAGAGTTATTTCAAATCAGTAATACAACTAGTCTGTACATTTGATGGAGAGTTAATTTTATTAACTATTAAGGGTTAGAAATGGCATTTTACTATTTAAGTACCTTTGTAAGGCATTGGTATCCTTAGAAATTGCTTCTTGGAAACATTAATAGCTATCTCTCTATTTATTCTATTAAATGATAATGGGAGATGACTAATTGCCCTATGATACTCCTTTAAAAGTTGAGTCAAGAATTTGTTTTAATGCAAAACAAATATTTGCTTTAATATAAATAAAATAAAAATATTGAATACATATGTAAGTCCATGTAGTGCTGTGATTAAGAGACTCTGGACTCAGATTGAAATTAGAATCTTGGTTCTTCAACCAACAGGCAGTCTGATTTGGGGAGCTACTTACTCTTTTTTCTTGCAATTTCCTTTTCTGAAATAGAATAACTAATACAGAGTGCCAACTTCGTAACGCTGCTGAGGGGACACTGTAAGATCAGGTAGGTTTTGAGGGAAGCCTGAGTTTGGCCAATAGTACTCAGCGTTAGGAAGGAATGGAGTGTGGTTGTGATGATGTGGGGGGGGGGGTTATGTTGCATTTGTTTGCCACTTTATAGTTAAGTGACCTTGGGCAAGCTGTTTAAGCCCTCTGAACCTCGGTTTTTAACTGTAAAAAACACTGTTTACTTTAGGGTTGCTATCACTATTACATGAGCAAATGTTGTGAAGTACATATAATGCGACTAGATTCAGCACATCCTCATTAAATGATAGCTGCTATTACAATTGTTAGCATCTGGTAGCATGACCTTGATATATACCAGAAGCAGAGTCCAGATCAGACTAAGACAATGGGATCGATCTATCTATTTATCTCTCTTTTATCTATATATACATCTATCTAAACCTATATATGTATAATCTTTCTCATAATGTCCAAATGAAATATCAAAGTCAATTGGACTCCTTCCAGATTATCCTGGATTACTTTGTTGGTGGGTAGGGGTCCCTTGCCTTCCATTTAGATGAGACTTCTCTTTTGCCATCAGTAGAAATTTCAACTTTGTTAGTAGAACTCTGTGGCTGCCAGGAAGATGAAGTCTGAGGACCAACGAGCAAAATAATCCTATGACTTACTGTCCACATTGGGGTGCTTTTGTGAGGTCAGGGGGGCATTTTAATCTATAAGACTTCACGATTTCAAGCTTCATGCAGAATTGTTCAGGGCAAACTAGGACATCTGGACATTCTATGAATGAAGAAAAGGGGATGGGAAATGATGGGGAAAAGGAAGGAAAAAGCGTACGAATTAAATAAGCAAAGCAGACAACACACGCCCACAAATCCTTTTTGGCGTCTCCTCTAGCCGACTAGGCTGTGTGAAAATGAAGTAACTGCTCTAATTAGTTATCTCGTGGGCAAAGCTTAAAGGCAACCTCTCTGGGGCACTTGGGACACACTATGAGGACGCTCACCCGCCAAGCCAGCGCACGTGTTTCTGGATTTCTAAGTGTCAGCTTGTCAGTATGGTTTAACGTTGGTCATTTCTTTCCCGAGGCTTATGGGACTTTGAGTTACTACTTGTAAATATAGCATGTGTGTCTCTACTCTGGTGGATTTACTGTTCCTATTTTGTCCTGCTTTTTTCCTCCCCACACAGCCATTTTTTAAGAAATGTAATTGGAAAAAATTTCCCTTCACATACAGGACTAGACATGAACAAAACTGAGAGCTGATTGTGCCTTTTAAGTCCCAGCCCCACTTTTTATGACCTCCTCCCCACCCCTACAGGCTTCTTCTCCAAGCACTCCTTTACTTCAGGTGGAATGGCTTGTTTGTCCTAGCCCTGTACACTCGTGTCACTCCTCTGGTCATCCTTGATCAGTGAATACCTGTTCCCTTCCCCTTGCTCCCAGCTGAAGGAGTCAACTAACAAATACCTTGAGCAAGTAGATTGTAACTTGAGTCTCTTTCAGACAATGCTTCACTTTGTTACCAAACCATCAGCCCCTCTGACGTTGGAGAGAATCTGGTGCACCATATCTTTTGGGACTGGTAGACCTTATGTTTCTTTAAAAAAAAAAATCACACTGCATGGATAGCTCCTAGAAATACCTTTCCTAGAACAGTCACTCTTACATTATTCCTCCTTTGAAACGACAATCCCAGGAGCTTCTTGATTGAGAGAGGGAAGCAAACTCTAAGAGACCCTTAACAATAAGGAACAAACAGCGGGTTCATGGAGAAGAGGAGGGTGGGGGCCCGGCTAAATGGGGGATGGGTATTAAGGAAGGCACTTGTTGTGGTGAGCACTGGGTGTTATATGTAAGTGATGAATCACTAAATTCTTTTTTTTATTAAAAAAATTGTTTTAATAATAACATTTTTTATTATATTATGTTAGCCACCATACAGTACATCCCTAGTTTTTGATGTAAAGTTCCATGATGAATCACTAAGTTCTATACCTGAAACCAATTTCACTATATATGTCAACTAATTAGAATTAAAATAAAAACTTGACCAAAAAAAAAAAAAAGAACATGTTTAGTCTTTTGGGTCAGGCAAAGGGTTAAATTAAAGCAGGAACTGCTGAGACAGAGAACGAAAAATTTGATCTATTTGATCTTTGTCTAGTTTCTTTGACCCACTTCCTCCTCATTTCTCTCTCTGGCTTCTTCTAGGCTAAGAGTTGAAAACTCTGAGCTCCTAGGTGAGACAACAACCCCACGAGGTCAATGCAAGCAAGGAATCTTCTCTTCCCTTTTCTCTGTACTAAAGGCAAGAAGGGCCCAGATTGGAAACTTGAAAAGGAAAATAAATCTTAGCCATGAACATTGTCTTTCAGTCAACACTGACCTCCCTCTCTCTGGCTGAATATTTCACCTGCACAATCTTTTTCTATGAGCATCAAGAAATTGCTGAAGGAGGAAATAGAAGATCCAGTTCTTAATTAACTTTGGCATTGATTTCCATATAACTGTGTATGAATCACTGTTCTTTGGTGAAAGAAATGAAAATCTCCAAGATTAATGGTTGTTCGCAGGGATTTTTCTGGACCAAGTTCCAAATACTCCACAATTTCTTCTTTTTCTCTCCTCTGAACTGTCTTACTCTGTTCTTTGCCCTAACAGATACAGACACACAGAAACACATGTACACGTTCATACCCAAAGTGCTTCCAGAATGAAATACTGGGGTGGGGACAGGAGGATAATCATGCACATTAAGTAGTTGCCATAAAAGTCCTATCCTGCAATTTTGCCTAGTTCAATATATTTTTAACCAATTTACTCATAACAAGTATTATATGCCTTGAAGGAAAATGCAGTTATGGCTAAGCAAAGAAGAAAGTGGTTAGTGGACCTTGAAACACCTATAAACCAGACTGACACACAATATATTTTAGATATTAGAAGTTGAAATACTTCTTTTCCTACAAATTGCTGTAACAAACTGTGAAAGGATATAGTAATATTTTCTGAAATGAGAGGAAAGTATCATTGTCACATTAGAAAATGGAGAACGGTATAATTTTTAGTGAACTGAATAAATGACACGTTTCCCTCTAATATATTACCCTCCTAGTCCACCCTCAGCTGTTGAATTCACTGTATTTCTGTTTGTTTTTCTATCTGTTTCTAGCTGTAAGCATATTGTTCTCAATGTAAGCATCTTCATGGTTTTTATGTAAGCATCTTAATGCATTTTTAATGAAATACATCATCTTCTAATTCAGATTGATCCCAAATCTCAGCATTGCTCCTAATCACAGAAAAATATCTGTCCAATATCTGCTATTGCTATTTTAAAGGTGGCTTTTTCCTTTTTATGTCTGGAAACGTTTTGGTACTTAAACTCTACGGGGACTAGATTAAAAGATTCTTTTAGTTATAGAATCATCCTACAGAAACGAATGGGACTTAATCAGATGAAATACCGTCCCAGTGCCTGCTCCTTTCCCATTGGTTCCCAATATAATGAATGATATCTTGACTCTCCAGTGAAGCCTCCCTCTTCCCCTACCCTAATCCTGGACTTTTTCTCAATCCCGTTCTTCCCTCCCTCATGACCACCACCTGAATCTCTGGCCACATGAGTTGTGCCTCTAAGTTACCTCCATCATTCAGTGGTCTGTCTGCCGCCGCGCTGGCCTGGCTGCAACGTCCTTTCCTTGAGTTTCTGAAAGAGGCTTCAGGTGACCCTGTCTCTTCCTCCTCAGTCTCCTTGCCTTCAATCCTTTCTTCACTTTCAGCCAGAGTGATCGTCACCTGTCAGGCCCATTGCATCCCCTTTGCAGCTCTTTTCCCTCACCATTCTGGCCTTATTGGCTCTTCTCTCAGGGCCTTCAGATATGCTGCCTCCTCAGCCTGGAATGCTTGCTTCTCCATCTTCTGTCCCTCCCTTCACCTGATTAATTTGCCATCCTAGTAGAGCTATACCTTCCTTCAGGAAGACTTCCTTGGTTGAATCCTTCTCCTGCATGTTCCTTTAGCTTCTGGCTTCCACAGAGGAAGTGCTAATCCCACTTTTAGTAATAGAATGTTTTTCTTTTTTGTTTAACTGTAAACTGTGTGAGGGCAGGCACCATATCTGCCTTCCTCACCACAGTATCCCCAGAACCTAGAATGGTGTCCAGAATGTGGTAGACACTTATATTTTTTGAATGAATGTCCCCCTTTTTTTAAGAATCCTTTTATCTTATACTTACCAATGTTCCAAATGCCATTTTAAAGTATTTATGAAGTTAGATTTTAAAGCACAAAGATGAGTAGTTTAACTTTACTATAGTGGCTAGGTATTTGGTATGAACTAAAAGTATTTTTTTTAAAACTTAGCCAGAAATGATTCTGTCTGTCTGAACAGGTACGAAGAGTCATCAAAATAACAACCTGACAACAGATGACACTTGGCAACCAAACATTGTGAATGGGAGCAGAGTAAAGGGGAACAAACCAACACCAGAACTTGTTCTGGAAAAAAAAAAAAAACCCTGTTGTTTTATTATTATTTAGAAAGCACACACATCAATTTATTGTGAAGAGAGAAAAGGCAAAATAAGTGAGCATACAAATTCATTTCCAAAGAACCAGTGCCACTTTCCAAGTACGATCTGTCTATGTGAGCTTCTTAAAAGTTTGTATTTCTTATATCTACATACATAACTCTGGTTATGTATATAGGTACATGGAAACACGTCACACGCTTGTCAGGAATCCTTTCTCCCAACACCTGTAGTGAGCATCTTGTTTTCCTTTCTGAAAGCTGCCTGCAGACATTTTCTTGGATTATGCCACAGTTTCTTTCCTCTGAGTTCGTCTCTGATGACAAGTAAGGATACTTGTGAAGGGAGATTTACCCTTAGTTCTTGACTTTTTCTTTAGCTTTTTCTGATTTTTGAGTGAGATTCCCAGTTCTTCCATGATGGCATTGAAAGAGAGACACTAGAGAACATGAAATAATGGAACGTCAGTGTAACCAAACTGGCTCCCTCCTCCACCGGTCTGTTTCTCACCTCAGTTTTTATGAATACGAGAGAGTGGTCTAAGGCAACTCTGACACAGAGTGAAGTTCCCGGCCAGTTCCCACACCTCCTCCTCCACCCACTGGCCATCCGCTTTTTCTATTTGGGGAAACTGAGGCAGCAAGCTAGCTGGGCAAACTTCGGGGTTTCATTCACAGATGCAGTAGTATAAAACTACCCAGTTAGGCTCTCAAAATAGACAACTTACCTTTGCTGAGACACCAAAATAGAGTTAAGTTAAGTCATTTCCCCCATTGAGATGATCCAAACATTGATAGGTTTATCAAGGCATACGGACACTTCAGTAATGCTATAGAAAATGAACAAACCTTCTCTACACCAAGGCTTTGTTTTTTTCTCCCATGAAACCTTACTTTGTTCCTAAAATAAAATCTAATTCTTGATGACTTTCCTTTCTGATAAAAAAAAAGAAAAAAAAACAATTTTAAATTGTATATTTTCTCCAAAAAACAGAGATCTGGCAGCAGCAATGATGCAGCTGTGGTTGAAATGAAAATAATATGGTACCGAACCGCACAGCAAAGATGATGGCATAATACAAGGAGAAAATGGAGCAACAATTATGAAATATCACACATATGCAGATGGCATATATATGTACAGATCTATTACAATTACACTGTATGGATTCACAGGCACAGTATACAAATGCTATAGTAAAACATAATTTGCTGTCATTTCTTCCAGCCAAGATAAGATCCTTGAGTGACAAATTCCTGCTTATAGAGATTTCTGGAAAGTAGTATTGTTTTTGATGAGATCACCCTTAAAACATCCTTCAAATCCCAAAGCCTTTGGTCAAGCGTGTGGGAGGGCAAGTGTGTGACTCCTTTGTGATTAACTCACAAAATGGATATGTTAAAGCTCAAATGACAACATACCACCAGATGATTTCTCCAGGTTGTGAGGGCCTGATAGGAAGAAATTGGTGTTTCATGTGTGCAAAGTACGAAATGTCTCCTGCGGTCCTTGTATTTAATGGGCAACATGTATTTTTGAAAATTTACACTCCATTTTTGTTCCATAGAGGAGTTGATGTAGTTTAAATAAAGTATTTTTTAAAATATTTATTTATTTATTAGAGAAAGAGAGAGCACAGGAGGAAGAGCAGAGGGAGAAAGAGAGGGAGATAGTCTCCAGCAGACTCCAAGCTGAGGTCGGAGCGGGAGGCGGGGCTCCATCTCATGACCCGGGGATCATGACCTGAGCCGAAACCAAGAGTAGGATGCTTAACTGACTGAGCCACCCAGGGGCCCCTAAATAAGCAGCATTTAAAATTTTTCTACTCGATTTGAAAACTAGACAGATAAATTTAGATCCTAGATGTAAATTACTGGTCTATCAGACACACACCTCTAAAAAAAGTAGTAGTTTTCATTTGACTTTTTGTCTCTTTTACACATAAGCATTTATAGAATTTGAATTTCATTTCCATTTTCTTATAGTACTGAAAATTCATGTCGTGCATGTTAATTTTCTTTCAAATGTTATGTTGTGACTTCGGTGAATTGAGAGGGGGATCATGCCACTAAAAGAAAAACTTTAGGAATGTTTTCTATGAATTATACTTCCAAAAAATGTTACAGTAAGTATGTTACAAATGAAATTTAATGTTTTTTTTTGTAGCATTATGTGATGTGAAATTTATGTGTTGTTACTAAGATGAACTGAATATTTTACAGTGCCTTTGTGGTATATGGTGTTGCATTCGGGTTTTTGCAACTTCTGCTCAGATATTTATTTCAGTGGAAGGTAGGTTTTTTTTTTGTTTTTTTGCGCGGGACATTTCTAATTTCAGGAAGATCATTAAAATGGAAGAAGAGAGGGAGAGAAGGAAGAAGTGCCAAGGATTTTATAGCCCACACTATTACACACAAATCTCACAGCAATCCTATAAGGTAGGAATTACTATGCCCATTGTGTAGATGGGGAGATTTACTATTGGAGATATTAAGTAATTTGCCCAGGAAATGTGATTCGTAAGAGGAAAAGCTTGCATTTGAACTCAGTCCATCTGACTTCCCAGACTCAACTGCTTTCACTTAAAAATCTCCAACACCTTGATTAATTCTTTTTTCTTAAACTACTATAAAGAGCTTTTTGTAGATTCTTTTCCTATAAATATGTTAAGAAATTGCAATCTTTGTGTTTTATTTCAACTCTCAAACTTTTGATTTTAGACTTTTCTCTTTATTTTGCACTAAAACTACAAGGCAAGTCTCCAAGTGTGGCTCACATAGGAGACACAACCAGGAGGGGATTTGAAACCCTGTCCTCTCTTATTTTGGGTGGAGGGGCAGTCACAGATCTTATCTTGACAATATGTTTCAATTATGCTTCTCTTTAAAAAACACAATCTTCCTTCAAATTTTGTATTGCCTTAAAATACAACAAATGTCTATTCTTTTGATGAACCCCAAGTATTTATTTCTTGCAGCCAGCATGAAAGTGAATATAAATATAGTTTTATGAGCGGTCTGGCTACTCTGTCTTTGGTCACAATGATTTCTTTTTGATTCTCACTTTGTCTCCAACTGTCAAAAAGAAAATGGCAAGATATTGGGGCTGACCTTTCTGCTTCCACGTTTTTGCTGTAGTCATGAGGCAAGACGACCTTTAAGGTCCTTACCAGCCATGAGCTCAAGAAAACCACACACTCTTGTATCCACAGGAAATGAAACTGTGAAGGTCAGCTCAGAATGGCATGGGAGGGTCTCCTATTCATTCATCGATTTGCCTTTTATGATCTCAGAATTAAAGATATTGTGCGCGTGTGTGTGTATATATATATAAAATAAATTTTGAGCTTCTGAATTAGGATAAAAATTTAAGTAGCTTTTCCAAAGCTTCTATTTCTGGACATGCTTTTCATGAACTCCCTTGTGTTCACAGGGCCATAGAAAAATTAGGTTTAGTATGGAAATTTAAATTTCTAAACTAATTTCATTAGAAAGTAACAGACATGTGGATGACCACCTAGCTGATGTGTTCAGGAGGCAGGGAAATGAGGGGTAGGGTGGACACCCCAGCATTATCCTCTAGTGCTTTGCAGACTAGAAATTCCCCTGTAGCATGCATCCTAGGTTGTCCGATTTTTCTCTGGTGGTTGGAGTTCACATTTTCAACGGATCTACATATATGACCATGAATTTTAGTTGTGAGTTGGCCCAGTATCAGAATGTTGGAGTTTAAATTTTAGTTACAGTGCCCAGTAGCTGGGTTACACTGGGCAAGATGTTTAGTTTCTCTTTGACTGAGTTTCCTTATCTATAAAATGCAAACAGTAGCAGAAGGAGAAGGCTTTTCATAGAGTTGTTTTGTGAATGGTTGAGCAGGTACCTGTAAAACACTTAGCACAATGCCTGGCACATGGGGAGTACTCCCTTTCTTTAAAATAACATTGTGTATATCACTGAAAATATTTTAAGTCTATGGAACTTGCTGATATGTATTTTGGGTTCTGTTTTGTTTTGTTTTTTTGGATGAAAGGGAGGAACAGTGAAAGGTTGATGCTTCTTTAATTTCAGCCATCGCATGCCTTTCTATGCACGAATTCTTTGTTTATACCAGTGTTTTAAGGCAGGTCCTATACATGTTTAACACATCAAATTTTCAATGCTTATTTTACTTGTTTTACCCAGCTCATAACATGTTTTAGTGTTATGTGGTAATAGGCTTTATGACAGCTTGTGTCTTGCCTGTGAAGGATAGGTGCTCAAGCATAAAGAGGAAATGAAAATTAACTGCAGTCCCTTGCCATTTAAAAAAAATTCTCTCTGCTTCTGAACCCATTGACAATGAATCCCTATGATGACAAGTCTGATAGGAAAATTCACTTATAAATAAATGGGTTTATAGTAATAAACTATGTTAGTGCCATTTATGCTGTTCTGGACATTGTTCAAAAAGTGACGTGTGTACGTGTGTGTGCAAGAGTGAGTGTGTGCACATGCGTACATGTGTGTGTGCGCCTATGTGTGCCTGTACTTCTCTTGTAGAGGGAAGGAAACTGAGATACAAGTGGTCTACCAGAAACCACAAGTGAAGCTTCAGCCAGCCCTGTAACTCTTCTGGTTTTGCAAGGGAAAGGATTTGCTTGTTTATTTTGCAGAAAGCCATTCCTCTTCTTCACTTCTTTTGTGCCTGTGCTGTGTTCCGAGTGACCTCCCCAGCCCCCCATCCTTCTCTTCTCCTGCCTTCTTTTCCCTTCCTCTTTGGCTTGAGTTTTAAAAATAATTGCTGACAGCATGGCACTCCTTTGGATTAATCCCCAATATTTGATATCTTGGTATTGGTGTGAACCCCAGTATACATTCTTCTTCTTTCCTGACACCTTTATCCTTATATTACAAATATTCCCCTGGAAGGGGTGAGAGGAGCTAATCGAGGTCTTGTTTTGTACTTAAAATAAACTGCCTCAAAAAAAAAGTAGTCTGGGGTGGAGAGTGATTTCTTTTAAGTTATAGAAAAAGCTGTGTGCTAAAATTTGAGTAGTTTACGATATTGAAATGACCAAGGCTAGGCTGATTGAGAATGGTTTTCTGACTAGGTGCAAACTTGGCATCAGATTACGAATAAAATATCAGATTGATCTGTCATTGTATATTTAACATTTATGCACTTGGTGTTTTTATTCATTGGTACATCTAGAAGAACTGCTTGGAATGCATACCTTCACACCTTACATTTTGCATAGGTTTCTCTTGTTACTTTATTAGGCTTCTTATTTAAAGACGCTTGAAATGGTCTGTGACATTGTCTAATAAATTTTCACATTACGCGTTGAACAAAGATATAGATAATATTTGTGTCATCTTACTAAAAATCTTTCATTTTATATAGATCTGCTTGAAAGCAAGCTCTAATCTGGAGCCTTTTTGTAAAGACCATTTTAGTAAAATAGACCAAATTTTAGTGAAATATAGATATCAAGGAACAGTTTACTGAGAAATAATGAGATTATTATTGCTGTTATTTTCTTGGTTTGGTCAAATTACTATCATTCTGTGGAAGCAGTGTCTCAATGATTTTTTTTTCTTTTTAACAAGAAGGTCTAAGCATTCACATCCTTAGCATTTTTAAACTCTGAGATTCAATGTGGGAACAGACCTAGAACGTTCAAAATGTCAGGAAACTTTTAAAGGAATAAGGATGGAAGAATTCTATTCATACATTTGCTACCTTAAGACTCTGGAAAGTCTGGTCACCTGTCTGCGTATATGTTTTATGTCTTCACAGGATAATTGATGATCTCAGAGCAGACATCAGACTCCAGTGATCCCCCACTAATTGTGTTAAGGAAGGGGAAGGGGAATTGTTGGAGTAGCACACGTATGCAACCTTTGTGTGAAGTTCTTGTGTCCCAGAACTCAGGATTTGGCTACCATTTGCTCTTGTTTTATCAGTTTTCTGTGTTCGTTCAGAATCCCTGGGCCATTTCTTATGCAACCATTCTTGGACTTAAAAACAATGATTTTGAGAGGTTGGGAGCTGGCCATCATATCAGTTTCCAGAATAGTGGTTATGATTAATTATGCCTGCAAGCTAATGAGGGAGCTGAGTCTCATTACCTAAGTCTGTGCTCAAAATTTGGGGGTAGAGGAAATCTAGACACTGAACTAGAACTCCAGAGTGTGGTCCCCTCAACCCCACCTGTGACCCAGAAGCCACTCCTCACCCAGCCTCTCACTGCACCTTCAGTGTTTAAACTGGCTCTCCACTCCCCTCAGCCCTGTCTTCCCTTAGGCTACAGTTCGTCAATCCCACTAACTCATTTCCTAGCTCCTTTTAATTTTATGTTTTCACCATCTCTATGTCCTTTCCCTCTCAACTCCTCTACCTTATCCTTTTTTGCCCCCACACTTGAGGCTGGATGCCAACATCTTTGCTCTCTCAGATCCTAGGTATAAGCTAATTCTTTGCATAAATGCATACCCCAGAATTCCCTGTTTTCCAATCTGAGCTCCTTTGAACCATGAACATACACACCTGTGGGGGACACCACAGGCCAGTGACACCAGATACGTGAAGATCATCTTTCTTGGGTTCATCTTTATTAAATATTGTATTTATAAAACTTTTCTTTCATTAAAATAAATGTAAGTATGTAGTGGAATGGATATATATATGTGTGTGTGTATATATATATATATATACACATATATACATTTATATATATATAAATATATATATTTATTTTTTAGAATTCTTTTTTTTTATTTTAATGTTTTTTTATTATATTATGTTAGTCACCATACAGTACATCCCTGCTTTCTGATGTAAAGTTCGATGATTCATTAGTTGCGTATAACACCCAGTGCACCATAGAGAAATTTCTCACTTAGGGTGGCTGCTCAGAGCTCTACATCCAAACTCTTATGGTATCAGTTCATTCTCCTCTAACATTAGGTATAATTTCATGGAAAACTTTGAAAAGTGAGGTTAACACTGGAGCAGTGTTCCATTTTGATATTAATCCATGTGCTTTTTCCAAATCTTCTGAATCTGAACCCTTTTTCCACTTTTAAAGTTATAGCAAGAGCTTTTATATGCATTGCCCTCAGGGTAGGGATGACATAGAAAGAAAAAAAAAGTAAAATTTGCAGCTTTTAGTTCTTAAATAGATTTTTGTGGATCTATAGAAGCCACTGCAGTCTTTGAAGCTATTAATTACAACAGCCAGGTGTTTGAAAGAAGGAAAAAGAAGGCACTTTGGATTGTAAAAGTTTGCCTTAGAGCCTTCGGGGCCCAGCCGGTGGGACTGGGGATGGGGTATGAAGCTAGGACCGTTCTGTGTCTGTTTTCAAGGAGAATTGTCCAGCTAGGGGCTGGGAGAGCCTAGATGCTGAGGAATACCAGAGAAGGGGCCCCTCACTTCTCACTTTTGGGGTTAAACTCCCATGGGGTGAGATAAGGCAAATAGATGTGAGACTGCTTAATAGATGGGGGAGTCTGAAAACACAGGGAAATCATGCCCAATCTCTGTCTCAAACTCAGAGAAAGCAGTCACTAGAAAGCAGAAATGGCATCAAAGCTGATCATCAGGCCCGTTGGAGGCTCTCCTCTGTCTCCTATGGCCTCTGAAGGGTGCTCAGGAGCAGCTGAAACTTTCCACTGCCCTAGAGTGGGCAAGAAAGTGGCTGAGAGGTATGGAGAGGTGGTTGCAAAGTGGCCCACTCAAGTGTTATGACTGGAGAGCAGAAAGTGTTTCTGCTATGAGGATAAGCCTCAGGTGGACTGGACATACACAGAGGCAAGCAGCTCTCTTTGCTTAAAAATGGCAGAAATGTGGGTTTGCATGCCAATCCAAGGTACTCACAGTGCCTTTCTCCTGTCCGGAGTCACCATCAGAGGCCAATGTGACTGTCTTCTTTGGCCTTCTGGCTTCCTTCCGGCTTCCCTATATCTCCTGAGCCCGCCTCAGCCCCTCTTGCAAGCTCGGAGACTACACATTTCCTCTGAATATAGGTCTCCTATGTACCCGACGAGGCCTCCATGTTGAAGGTCTGAGATGATCCTATGAGGACTGACTTTCCATTACCATGTGGACAAGAGGGCCTGGTCCTTTCAGCAACTCAGAGGCTGAGTAAGGGGCACAAAAATCAGCTTCTAAGAAATTTTTTGCATGCCCTTCTCATACAGAGCATGGCCTTGGCCTTGAGGTAAATCGAGCCTGTTGGAGGGTTTTAGTTGTCCATAGTGCATGTGTGAGCTACAACGGAGTCCTTGCAGTACCAGCTTATGCCCACATGTAGTGGACATACATTTTTCTCAAGCTATAAATTTAGGTGTGCAAGAAAACTATGTGATGTCATAAAAAAATAGTAGCAGATCCCACCTTAGCTTAGAGGTCCCGATCTGCTAGTGGGTATTGTCAACTCAAGGTAACTCACTTTTGGCTTAAAACTAAGTTTCTTTTGGTCAGTGTCTCAGTTAAAATGAGCCTCTCCCCACCTCCCTTCTTGTCTTCTTTCCAAGGTGCATCTGGGTGTAGTAGAGTTGAATAGAAGGCCTGGGCATTGGTGATGGTGGGAGCAGCTACTCTGTGGACACCTTCTGTCCTTTGGCTTCCACTGGGGTGTGGCATCCTAGGAGGTCACAGACGCTGCACTCTCTCTCTCTGCTGTGTTCTCTGAGATGCCTGCGGCCCCACTATGGTCTCCATGTCAGGTCCACACATTGAGTCTTTTCTACTCCCACCTCAACTCTCAGTCCACTGGTTCTCTCAGCTCTTCCACAAGGCTCTTCATTGGGAAGCAGCATGGAGTTTTGGCTGCTTTCCCTGAGATGCTATGGGACTGAGCAGGACTATGAGGCTCTTCAAGGTTCATGGCCCAGATGCTGTTATTCCACCATTCTGGAGACAGTTGAATGTAGAATTTCTCTCAAGTTTTGTCACCTCCTGGGCTATACCCTCTGAACCCCAAAATAGCATTTTCTGTTTAGGATCCCCCTTGAACTTTTCTGAGGTTTCTATTTTCCCGTCCTCAAGTTGGGACTAGGCTCAGGGGTGATCATGGGGCCTTCTCTCAGGGCTTCTAGTACCATGAAGCTTTAATGACTTCCCTCCCATTCTTCCCTCCTTTCCTAGGGGTCAAAAGCTGGTCAAGGACTGGAACATGAGGGAGGAAAACATCATTTTGTGCATTTCCCCAACCTTGGGTCTCTGGGTTTTGGCTCCTGCTAATTAGAGATAAACTATTTGAATTATAACAACTAACTTACTCAGTGAAACACCTGGTTCTTGAGCCTGAAAGCCACGGTTTTCCAGATTTTTGTCTATGCTACAAATCTGTAAAGTCTACTTAAAACTCAAAAGCTAAGAATTTGATTCGTGTCTTGCTTGGAAGCAATACATATAAAAACCTTGGTGCTTAGGGGTGGAGGAGGGTAGGGGTAAAGGCAATAGACAATATGAGCACATCAACCTTTTTCTTTGTTTTCCTTTGTCTTTAGCAGAATTTAAGTTCCACTTACAGAATAGTTTTCCCCAGGCACTCCAGTCCCATTGATACCCTCTTTCTTGAATGTGATTGAGAATGTAATCAGTTCCATAGCTTCAGATAACTTCTAGCTACATGTCTTCGTTTGGCTTGTTTGTTTTATTTTGTTTTTGTTTTTGCCTACTCTGTAGGCTCATCAAAATCAAGAATGATTCTACCTTTGTAGCCTTCCCTGTGTTTGTAATGCTTTGCTTATGAGTGAGTGAGAACTGTTTCACTCTTTGATGCCATGATGGCTGATTTTCTCTATATTCAGAGTGGACCACTCCATCCTGCATCATGGGCAGGAATAGGTAATTCTGCTTATGGCAATAAGAATTTAATATGTTCAAGGTAACTGCACAATCTTATTTATATTTGTATTTGGCTAAGCTTTTTTTTTTTTTTTTGTCCTGCTCCTATATTTTTATTTCTTTCCCACTTTTTATCAAACTTAAAAAATACTGTGGCTGGAAGAGAACTTTAAATGTCATCCCCTAATTCCACCGATGGGGAGACTAAGAATGAGGGAAGAACAATGAGGAAAAACAATGACTTGCTCTAAGTCACAGACCCATTCAGTAGCAGCACAGCCACCTGCATTCTTGGCTTGTGATTGCCAGGTCATGTTTCCATTGAGCCGTTTATACATTTTAGAGTTTGTTTGGTTTAGAAGACACTGCCATTGTACACTGGAAAAATTATTTCTAAATGGATATTAATTGCTTCCTGGCCTCTCTGTGAATTGATGAATGTTTGGGTTTCCAGGCAAAGGAAAGCCTCTTTGCACAATTACAGAAACAACCTATTGAGACTTCTCCAATAAATAAAGTGATCAGACTATGGAAGAAAAGAAGCTGACAGCACTTGGAGGCATCTGATAATGTGCCAAGTGACACTTAGGACTTAAGATAAATTTGACGTTAGGGTGGGTTATCTGTGGACAGTAGTTTCTTAGTTCTTATGGTTGGTAAAGACTAAGTGATCAGGGTACCATCCTTTTTCTTGAGTTGAAAAATCCGAATATTTCAAGTCTAAACACTTCAGTTAAAAATTGGGCAGAAAGAAAATTCTGGCCCTACTAACTTAAACTTAGTGGATAAATGAAACAACAGTAACGTCTTTACATCATTCAGCTCTTACTCATTATTTTTGTGTGTATCTGGTTGTATACGTTATAACATGGAGACATGGCGGTATGGTGCAATTTGGCCGCTTCTCCCTATTTGGGTTGCGGATTCTGTAGCATGTGAAACCACACAGAACATTTGGTTTTCTATCACAAAAATGTTCTTATTTGTGCAGATAGAATTTCTTTGAAAATTTAAAGGAGAATCCCATTTTCCATGATATCATCTCTATGGAGAGGGTTTTGAAAGCAAAAATGATTTTAATATGCTTGTGCATCTGTGCATATAAAATTCCATAACTGTGGGAAGCATAATGAGATGGTTCCTAAAGGCAAGTTAAAACTGCAGCAGCAAGCAGAAATTTTTCATTATCCATATGAGTTAATTAATAATGCCATTTGGCACAGTCAGATGTGCAGAAAATAGTGCAAGAAGTAAGAATGCTTTGCTTTTCTTTTGCTTTTCAAGGCCAGGCTACTCTTAAATTGCTTACTGGGAAATAGTGTAAAGGGTCATGGGCTTGGAAACTAATTGGGATTCATTGTTTTCCTGCTTTGCCATCGATGGCTTATATAGAACATAATATAATGCTAGTCAAATGCAGTAAAGTATTTGGAAATAATTTTGGGGGGAAGGTTTAACTATATGACCAGCTGATTTTCCTAAGGGCATTATCTCCACCCACCATGTGTTCCTTAGGTAGTTCCAATTTTGCTGAAAAAACTGTAAAATAATTCAGCTTATCATTTTAGTCTAAGACAAAATAAGCCTTTTTTTTTTTTCCTTATTGCATTGGCTTATAAACAGGCTTGTCAGGAACCAGTTTAGACACCATTATGTGCTCCACAGTTCTTCGTGTACTTGTTTAATCTTTTCATACCTCTCTGCTCCCTTGTTACCTTGAAATAGTCTTCCTCAAGGTATAATCCACAGATAAACTGCCAGTGTTAATAAAATCTCACTCTCACCACTTAATTTGAAGTCAAATTGCTGTATTCCATCTAGCTTTAAAGAAAACTCATGCTTACCGACAGTTTTAAACAGCTGTTTTAAGGGAAAAAACTCATGTTAGAAAAGCTATTTTAAAAACCTCTTGTACTAAAGATAGTTTTAATAAAAACTCATGTACATGACCTAATTTTGGAGAACACTGCTATTTTTAAGCTAATTTTTATGAAAACTAATGTGCACAAGTAGTTTTAATCATTCACTTTCAGACTTTGTTAAAAATGCCAGTTCCTGGATTATACTCACTGAGAAGGAGTCTATGGAGATAAAACCTATAATCTGCATTTTAAGTAATTTCCCTGAGTGATTCTGAGGTACGCCAAAGTCTGAGAATTAATGATGTAAAAAGAGAGTTTGGAAAATTTTTTTTCATGTTCAAGCCCCCTTTTTTTTTTTCTAAATTTCATTAAAATGCAAGTGGGGTCGAAGTGGTCTCAGCAGTTATTTACTTGACGCCAAGAGCTGGTTGTCTGGGGCGTGTATAAAACAAGAAAAAGGTGAGTGTAAGGAACCTACATTTCTGAAATGTATGGACGTCCTTCAAGGGAAAAAATTAAACTTCTGATTTGATCATTTTGAGTAGGCCTAGCTCCTATAACTAAATATGAAGTCTGTCGATTGACTATCACGACATTTTTATCTCAAAGATGTTCAGTTTCTTTTTGAATTCTCTCCAGAGAAGGTGTATTGAGCATTGAATGCCAAATCTGTGCTATATCTTGCTTAGAATTAGTGGTCATGCCTCTAGAATCAATCAATAAACATTAGTGACTTATTGAATGCCAATTACATGCATAAGATTATGCTTTAGATCACTACTACATGATAGAATCAACTGATTATCTCAAAAAAACAAAAAGCTATTGTCCTACCCCCATTTCAGACTAATCTAATTAGAATTTCTAGAGATGAGGTTCAAAACTTCTGCTAGATCCTCACGTATTGCTGATTTGGGTCCTTCTGTTGGGTACAATGAAATTGCCCTTGTATGAGGAAATGTGGTTTTAGATTACAGTTTGAATCTCTAAATTGGAAAACCTCTTTTCCAAACTGTATTAAGACGCATGATAAATTGTACTTGGTGTCCACCTGACCAGAGACCAATACTTAATTTCTCTATAAGGAACTAACATCTGTTAGCCAATATCTTTTAACAGGATTTTTATAAATGATTTCATTTTCTATGCCATTATATTATTTCATTTAATGCTCATAGCAAATATAGGTCAACAGATCTTCATTTTACAATTGAGGAAATTGAAGCTCAGAGAAATTAAAATTTGCACCCAATAAACAAAACTATTGTTATTAAATGGCAGCTATGTGCCAGGCATGGCTAATGTGTTTTGTACATTATCACTGGATGAAATATACATCATCATCACAGTGTTCCCTGGAGTATGATGTGTAGAACAATGGTCTGTCAAGATGCTTGGGAAAAATAGATTCTGTTATCTAATAAGTTTGGGAAATACTGACTAATTTCCAATTTTGTTGAAAATTCCCAGTGCATCATAGCATATTAAACACAATGAGATACCATGCAGTTAAGGAATGTTTAGAGTAGTGCTTCCTGGGTCCCTTGACCAGGAAAATCTTATTTGAGTAACACTTGCCAATGGGACCCACTGCGAAAGATACTCCTTCAGTACAATCTTGTGACCTAGAAATTATGTCCTGGTATGACATATTAAGAAACCAAGGCTTTGAGAAATTCAGTCGCTTGTCTATAGTCATTCAGCACGTGGCTGTACTAGAAACTGCACCTAAGTTTGGTTGATTTTGAAAATTCTCTTATGATTCTAGAATCTAGGACTCTAGGCTGCTGACTAATATCTATTTCTCTGTTAGTAAAGCTGAAATAAAATTGTTGAAAGGATTAAATGTAATGCTGTATCATTTCAAACATTTTGAAAATATTCAAAATATTTTGAAAATTGTTAAATAACATGTAAATATCGGAAGTAGCTAGTATATGCTTACAGTGGCACACAGATATTAATTTTATCCAAACCTCTGAGTTACACTTTTAAAAGACAGTCTCTGTAGAAAAGTGAATTTTGTTATTGTTAACCTTGATCATCTAAACTTCATCAATAACCCTTATACTTTTTTTTTGTAGCACCTTTGATTTATTGAGTAGCCCTTGGGAATATAAACTTATGTAACTTGTGATTTCAATATACAGAATCAATGAAATATGAATAATAAAATATTTTTCCCAACATTTGACTCTATTGATTATGAAGATGTAACCTGTGACCTAGGACAAAGTATGTTGCTTTCACTTCAGTAATAGTAAATAAATGTTGGTGTAATTTATAGATATTTTCTTAAAAGTACATTTATTTAAAGAAGAAAGCAAGACTGAGAAACAATCAGGGCAAGAACCAACTTTCCTAAACATGCTTTACTGGAGAAATATAATGTTGATTGGAGAGACCTCTGGTTCGAAATTTGGAACCCATTTAAAGGCAAGCAAAGAGAAGGCAAAATATTACATGATTGCACAGATGGCTTATCTTTACTTCTGAGAAATATGTTTTGGGGGCTAACTTCATATGTCAAAGGTAATCCCATTAAGGAGAACAAAGACCAACTGATCCCATATTGAGGGAAGATGAAAGGCATCTTCAATCCCCCTACTCACTGTGAAGAGGAAAGAAGCCCAGAGGGACAGCAGACATCCTTCATAACAACAAATTAAGTATGCAGTTGGTTTTCTGTGTCACCAAGCTGAGTTATAGTGGGAATTATTTACAACATTTTGAATGCAGGTGGAAAATAAATCTACAGAGATCTGTAACTAATGTGTATGGAAATTCTTTCCTCTATTTATTTTCTCCTCCTTGCCCTTCTCCCCAATATACTTGAAATGAATTGATAACGACGAAGGGTCCAGAGAAATGAGTATGAAAGTGGCAATGCTCAGAAAAGATTGCTATGAGAACAACCACTCTATCCTGGGTAAGTAGGAAGGGAATAAAATAATGTCTAGTGAAAAGATGTTCGTCAGTGCAGAGTGAGAGTAAGTGGAAAATAGAAGATGTTATGCATTAGTTCCTAGTTGAGGACCTTGTTTGGAGCTTGCAAGAAATAATCTGTAGCATGAAAAAAAAAAAATCACAGTTCCTTAGAGACTCTGAGCATGGTATGATCTAAACCTACGAGGATTGTCAAGTAAGTGTTACGTGAGAGCTTGGTGATAATGAATTTCTACCCAGGGATCATTCTTGACTGTGTCGTGCCTTCCTGAGTGATGTTCAATTTAGCTAATGCTCTTCTGTGACGCCAGAGGTTTCAAGTTTAGCTATCATTTTCTGGATCACATTTTTCAATTTTTAAAATCCAAGACATCTTTGAGTCTTTGTGTAAATAATTCATTTTAAATAGTGAAATCAACATTGTTATGGAGTTACTACAAAAAGATAGGGCTTTGGGTAGTTTGACCATGCAGATCTACAGAACGTAAGGGACGGGGAGAAGGAAAGAGGAGGAAAAAAAGGTCCACAAAGATGAAAACAATTCCACAATATTAGCATTTTGTTTTTATGCTTTGCACTGATGAAAGTCTCGATCTACTTTTTCATAAGGAAAGACCTGCTTATTTTTAATGCATGAATATAGAACTAAGATAACCATTGTCTTGATGGTATAGTGGATTCTGGAAAATACACATATCTTGGAGTTTATATACCCCTAATACACCTCGGTTTCAACACAGAATGCACATCTGTTCTCAGTGCATTGAATTCAATGTCTAGAGTCCATGAGTTTTGCCATCTTAAAGGGATAGGGAATTATGACTATATATGCTCAGTCGATACAGATATCATCAACAACACCAATTAGCAGGAACGATTTCTACTGGGCACACTGTTTTTTTCTTTAACTGATTACACAGTATGAACTGAGGACTGTGTCCGAATCCCTCTCTCCTCTCGAATTAATTTGCCACATTCTAAATCCGTAGATAAAGTGGTTCCAGAAGTGGAGTTGGTTGGATGGGTTTGCTTACACTGCAGTCCATAAAAGAAACAAAAAGCCTTGCATGCAAAAGAAATGAGAAAAATATAGAAAAAAATGAATAAATCAGAAGCAAAAATGAATGTTTAAATGAAAATTTAAATAAAATGAAGCTGACAATTATGAGAAGCACATTAAAGCATAACATATACAAGCTTTTATTTTTCAAATTAGTTGCATAAAAACAAGACACCTCAAGAGCAAATTGAAAGTTAAAACAAAGCAGAACAGTCCATTTTCCCTTTTAAGTAAAGATAGTTTTCTCTATCAAACTCTAAGAAAGGGGTGCTTAATGTTCTCACAATTGCCTTGTATTGTGGGAAAATTTTCATGATAAAACCAGGTTTAATCAATCACCCCCAGCTTTGGGAGTGTAAGGAGAGTGTCCACTTAAAGGAGGTGGGACTGGTGTGAGATTATTAATCAGAACTGGCTACATAATTCGTGGGGCCCAGTGCAAAGTGAAAATGTGGAATCCCTTGATTAAAAATTATTAATCAATAGGACACTGACAGCTGAGCATTAAACTAGCCCTGTTATTAATTGTTTATAACCTCAAAATTCTAACAATAACTTTAAATTGAATGGGTGGTCTAATGCACCACAATGGGCATGAGCTTTGTACTTATTGTTTATTCTAGTATGCTTATGAAGGAATTCTCTTTAACACAGTCATCTTATTCAGAATGGTGTTAAGTTCCTGGTGTGAATTCTATCAAAGATAAAAGTGACAGGCAATAATGGTTGACTGCTAAAATCAACTATAATCCTAAATACAATTTGGAAAAGTAAAGTCTCTAATATATTTCATTGTCATTCTGTATAATTCATCATATTCCTGGTCCCCCCAAATTGGTGAATTATCCATTTACAAATCATATTTTGAGAGAGGTAAGTGCTCAGTTTCAAAATACTACATTTATATCTTTATGTAAATTGCTTTGCATTAGTGCCCATGGTCTGCATCTAGACTTAAAGGAAAGATGGTAACATTTCTCTCAAAGATCTTTTTATATCTTTTCCAATTTTGGATTTATTTCTTGCTTGCTTTATCTAGGGTTTCTATCTTAAGAGCAAATAACTGTTCAAGAAATTAACCGAGTTTGGAATTTCTGCACTGCCATTCCAAATAGTGCTAATTGGATTTAGTATATAAGGTGCTTCCTTCTTCTCATTAATAAATGATGGGGCTACAGTGCCAACAGCACCTGGCAGGGATTCAATAGCTCTTTGCTCTAACTCAGAAATGGCTCTTCTGGGCTTCTAAGTCAATAGACTGTTACAAAAAAGGGCAGGCGTCTTTAAACCCCCCAAACTGAAGACAGATAACGCAAACTAAAAACTACCTAGTCCTAGAAAGAGATGACTCACCTGTTCAATATCATTGTTCTTCCGTGATTTGTATATAAATTCTCCGATGGCTACAAATACAGACAGGACCAGTCCAGCAGCCAGAACAATGAAGATGCCCCCAATGTTTTCTACTCCCAGAGCACTGGCCTCTTTGCTGTCTTCCTCGGGGCAGCCATTCCCCCGCCACCACTTCTCTTTCATCATATGCAGCTTGCCTTCTTCTTGTAACTGAAGAATAGCAATTGTGATTTTATCCCGGTAAGGCGAGCCTGGAAGTAAGGTCATTGGGATGTTGGTCACCAAAGGGTTGAAGATGTCAAGAGGGATTATTGTCTTAAAGGTAACGACTTTATGGCTGGTGGGAAACCCCAATCCACAAATTGACTGGCAAAGGGCACGGAGGTTGAATTCTATATTTTGAAGGCTCCAAATAATTGGAAAGTGGATAGCTGACATGCTGAGATTACCTCTTGCCCAGACTGTCTGTTCCTTTTAAATAAGGAAAAGCTGAGCTGGGAATTCTGTGACATACCTCTGCTTCTGGTGAGCTTTTTATAAATCTTTTCCCATGTTGGGGGATTTTGTTGTTTAGATTCTATTTTTTCTCGGTTGTCTAACATCGTGACAGCCTGGCTAGATGATCACCAGTGCCATCTCGTTTTCTTTCTAGGGCAGCAGCTAGACATTTCCCAGTCTGCCTTACAATTAATTCAGTGTGGCGAAGTGACCAGTTTCTAGCATTCAGGGCTAAAGCGACGTATGACTATTTCCAGTCCTATCTCACATTCTCCCAACATGATCCTCTACTTTTTCCATTTCACCAAATATGCGGCAGGAAGAAAAAGACTTCAAGTCACTAGGGATAGTGGAACCACCAATTGGAAGGAGTTCAGGTCCCAGGATGACTGCATGAAACAGTCTCTCTTTCAATGCACACTGGACCACAGCAAGGTCAAGAAACACACATTTATGGTGTAAGCCACTTGAATATAGCAGATGTTGGTTATAGTAATTAGTCCATACTGTCTAATACACTTAGTAACATACCATTAAGATTAGGTTTTGAATACTTCAAAGGTTCTAAAAATTCCTCTAGGTTTGGAAAATTTACAAGGGCTTCACTGATATCTTTTATACCCAGTCTTCTAGTAATGTCGTTGAACTTTTAATTATGTTAGGGTTAGACAGTACTGACACCTGTTGGTGGCCATAGCTTGCCCAGTACTGGCTTCCTATACCAATTAATACAAAGGGAGAGATTAAAAGATGGTAAGATGCATTTACTCAATTTCTCATTGGATGCTAAGAATTTTTGTTGGTATTTCTTCTACTTAGTAAGAAGGTAGTACACCTTCGCTCTTTCTGTTGCAAACTTTAAAGTTCTTCTTGGCAGAAATAAAAAGATGCAAAAAATCAAATAGCAAATAGAAAAATGGGTCATCTTAGAACCAGAAAAGATCTTAGAAATCATATAAACCAGTCCATGTATTTTAGCCTTGAAGAAATTTAGGATGTGAAAGTATGAATAAAAGTACTAGTTACTGGCAGAGGCAAGGACTTAACTCATTTCCTCTTACTTCTCACCTCGTGTTATTTCCCTGAAAGCTGCTTCCTCTACCCCGCAGCCTGCCCCTCTTCCTGCTGTCAGCCTCCACATACACAAACCTTATGTTCTGTGACATGTTTTATGTTGGAAAAACAGAAGGTTAACATTGTGGCATTTGTCATTTTTCTTTCTTTCCTCCCAAAACTTCCTTGTCAGGACTCAAAATCAAGTTTAAAAGAAGAGTAAAATGTTTTGGAGTTAGATTGTAGCTTGTCAATTAGAAGAATGGATTTTTGGTGAGAAAATGGCTCTTGTAAGCCAAATTAAAAGATACTGGCTGCTTGCTTAAACACCCCCAGAATAACGGTTAGTGTCAAAATTAGCACCATTCACATACCCATAGCATGTGAGCAATTAAGTGAACCAGGAGAGCTTCGCTTTAATGTACAAGAAAATGTTTTGAAGAGTGTAAGAATCATTCTTACGGGAGCGGTTGCTGCTGTAATTGTAGCAGTATACACAGTGGGCACTCAATAAATGTTGACTGACGCTCTCCTCCTGCCTTCAGGCTGCACGGTACCTAAAACATTTCGGACAGAGGAGGATCGGATCTCCATTTAAAGTTGTTCTCTAAGGAAGGTAATTTCCAGCCTCCTGGTAACCTGTTTAAGCTGTAACTGCTTTCATTCTCTCGAAGTTTTATTTTAAATCCCTCAGGAAGCATGTTTCCAGAGCCTCTGTCCTGAGAGTCTCGAAGAAGCAAAGTCTTCAATTTTGTGTTGTGACTGACCTGACGTTGACAATCTTCGACCATGGGAGAGTTTAGAGCCTTCAGGGGGTCAGTGAGGGCAAAAACAGAATTGTGTGGAGAATTTTTTGTATCTCAATGTATTTTAGCTTCAGTCTTGTTGTTGTTGTTTAAGTGGACTGAGTGACATCAGAAGTGATTTATTACAAGTCACTTGAAAAAATATATGTGTATACACACAGACCTTCCTGAATAGCCACTGAGCTTTTGTAAAGAGTCAATTCATCATAGAAGAAACATCTCACAAATTTATCCAACAGCTGTATTCCCAATGGATGTATTCTTTCTGAGGTCTGCCATCTGTTCCAATTATTCCTTCATTGTTTTTGGTTTAAAAGCCTGACAGGTTTATAACCAGTATGAAAAATTCCTGGAGTATATTTCTTTTTTTATCTAGGGAGGGGAAAGAGCTCTTCGACTTTGGAACTTGTGTGTCAGAGTATGGATGAAGCTGGAAAAAGTAGACTGCATTCGAACACTCAAGTCTCTGCATCATTTAATAGACAATGCAGTGATACTCATTGAGCCCCAAGCACATGCGGGCAAAGTCATTTTCAAATTGCTGCTTTCATTCAGGAGTGTTGCAAAAACCTTGCTTCCTTTCCATTCTCCCTACTCCCAAACTTTTAACTTTAGCGTTACATTCACTCATTAGAAGAAACGTCCATTGAAAGTCTCATAGTAAAGTACAGATATTCTCAGAAGGAATGATACACAGTTATTTTCTGTCAGTATTAAAGATAGGAAATTTGGTGAGCAAAGAGGAGTGTTGAAGGTGGTCAAAGTGGGCTTATGGGGTGAAAGATAAAATGAGGAAAGTGCCATTTTCAACTCTGTAATTTAATCTAAACATAGTTCTATTCAGAAACCACAGTTGCTCCTCTGAGAAGATGCAGAATATAACAGAATCAATCTTAAGGTCTTGATTTTGAAAAGGTTCAGGTAAAGGCAGCCACTCCCGGTATTTTTGTCTGACTTATGGCCCATTTAATTAAAATCAGCAGTTGTGGGATATAAAAAAAATAGCATCTGTCTAACTCTCCCCATCCCTATTATGGAAAATGAGGTGACAAAGCTTGGTTAGGGTGATAGTAGATTGTTTTACAAAAGGAGCCATAGCATTCTTTTAATTAGTGTCTAACAATCCCACTGGGCCTCCGGCAGAGCATGTTCACTTAATCATAGGAAAGTCTACCACTCGGGAAAAAATATATACACTTTATTAGCATTATTGGTATTTTCATCAGGGAAAGTTATTGAAAATAAAGGGACAATAAAGTAGTTATAATTTCCCTAGATCGATCATTCTTCAGATTTATTTAGAATACATTCTTGATGATAATGATAATATTAATAATAATAATAAGTTAATTTCTCCATACCATATATTTCTAACACCAGCTAGACAGCAGGGAGTCAAATTGGTTGCGTATTCACAGTGAAAGGTAAAGAAAGTTGATCTTTATCTGGTTAATTAAATTAATATTGATCAAAAATTGAATATGGGATACATAGTCTTTTTTTTTAAAATGAAT
Source organism: Ursus arctos (assembly GCF_023065955.2). Taxonomy (NCBI): domain Eukaryota; kingdom Metazoa; phylum Chordata; class Mammalia; order Carnivora; family Ursidae; genus Ursus; species Ursus arctos. Next base: position 80,104,111 of record NW_026623056.1, read on the forward strand.
TTGTGGTTAAATGTCCTAACATTTAGGATAGTCTACGTAAAATCTGATATTTTTAAATTAAAAATGGAACATCTAACAAACTTGTGTTCAAATTCCCACGTATGCAATTGACTAGCCTGAAAGACAGCTGCTGCTTCGGATGACCCTGTGGTCTCTAAGTTTCCATAGTTGCTACCATTCCTTATTGCTTCCTCAAGCAAACAAATTTATTCAATTATGATCTCTGCTTAACCTCTATAAGCATTTGAGTTTGTGATCTTTGTGTAATGTTGAGGGTTGGACTGGGCAATTCCTTTCAAACAACAAAAATAATAATGTAAATGAGCAAAACTAATCTACCTTGGATCCTTAATAATATGACTTGACCGTAACCGAGATTTCTGCTTACTAGACTACACTGCTCTATGGTGGCCCCTGATTCCTCTCCTTTGGAACGCTCATCACAAAATTGCCAATGATTCACTTGAAAAAAGCAAATTACCACCGGTGACTCTACTCACCCAAACCTTATATGGTACAGTTTTCTATAGAGAGAGAATCCATAATTGTCTCTTAAATATACGATATAGTTCTATATGTTAGACATGCAAGAAAACCTTGCTATATGGGTCTGTATGCCTACAAGGCAGTAATATCACTAGGGAAAACAGTAGCACAAAATACAGAAATAGGAATATTTGGAGGTTTTAGATAGTTATCCTTGATTGTATCTAGCATATTGCCAAATAATTATAATTTAATCTTTTTCTTTTTTTATGGATATAGCTTTGGTTTTACCTCTTTTGACATAGAATTTTAACCTTTTCAGTTTTAGCATCTATATGCTTAATTAGTTTTGTTATATTCCACTATAATTTAAGATAGCAAAACTAGATAGGCATGTATAGGTCTTGAAGACAATAATGTCAAGAGGATTAATCAGGAAGATATCCTTTAAAGATATTTTTTGAGAGTAAAATAATAAGATAGATAGACTCAACCAGATATCTAATGGTAGAGCTTGAAAGAAAGAGCGAGTTGAAAGTTCACTAAGTTAAATATCTGGGAATTGTCAATTCAAAACATGTCTCTGACCTACATGGGCACTTCCCTATTGATTAGTCCACTAAAGGTATTGCAAAACTTCTCAGAGTGTGGAGTAGATATCTCTGAGTTCACTCCCTTCTATTATTCAGAATTGACATTGCCCATCTCAGTCTTGGCTCATGCCTTGCCTCGCTTACCGATAGGTGTTCCCACTCCATAACCTTTGGAGTCAATGAGGCCCCCAATCTGAGTGAGGTTGCAGTTTCTCTGCGTCACATACTCAATGCTGGTGGACTCCATCAGCAGGGCGTAGTCGGTGGTGAGTACTCGTTGGATCCCTTCATCACTGTTCTTAACCAGGGCAGTCTGCTGCCTGCTGCTCATAAAAGCCCACATCTTCTCATAGGTGGATATCTTTGATTTCTGCAGGGAAAGAAAGAACACCCGCCAGCAGAAGAGTGCTGAGAAAATGCGCCCTAAAGCTATTCAAAATCCCAGTGGTCCAAATAGTATAGAGGTTCTTTTGAGGGAGGAAACCAGTATGGTTGATTCTTGACTTCAGTTTGGTAGTTGAGAAGAGCCCCATTTACTACAGGAAAACACTGGAAGCCCTGAGGCAGCTATGGAGGAAAAGGAGGAGATCTTGCCCATTAATAATGTAAGGCATTGGCTCAAAGTCCTTTTGTTGCTTTCAGTTAGGGAAGAAAGAACACTGATATCAATGGCAGCATTTGCCTAATGAACTGTGGCCACCAAGAACAAGTCCTCAAGGCATACTGGGCCAAGGAGTGGCTAGCTTACTCCAGGACTCTACTCACTAACTCCATTCCTCTTCAGTCCCTTAACTTCAGCAAGCATTGTTTTACTATTTTCTGGTACGTATGTCTCTATACCCGATACAGCATGCCTTTTTGCTGGGGACAGCCCTGAGATAAATCACGTGCTATTGCTGCTTTGTTTATGAAAGAACTGCAATTCACTCTTATCTTTTCTGGAAAACTTAGAATATAAAAGTTCTTGTCAAGTTAAAATTCAGATCAGAAAATTCTTTGTACTGTATTTATATTTTTTTATGTACATATTCCATTTTAATTTCAACTATATTTTAGAAAATGAGGACGGAATATTTCATTACAAAGTGTTCTATGATGTTGTCTTTCCCCTTATTCTTCAGCTTTTTGATAGAATCAATAATAAACCATAAATATGATGCATATGATAGATGCATCTATACATTTCATTATCTCATTATCTTACTTTCTTTGTTAAAATATACTGCCTTAGTTTTCATATTGCTTGGATATGGATTTTCTATTCTTTTGAATAATGATCTATGATTAGACATTTTACATTTTACTCTGTAATTTCCATATTTTTCCAATTTTTTTCTAAATTTGTCTTCCTTTGCATCAACACTCCCCTCCATTTATTTTGAAAATGAAAGACATTATGGGAATTACTGATAATTCTGAGCTAATTCCAGCCCCCACACATGAGACCGCTTCTTTGGCAGGCATAGGGTATATCATCTTAGGAGTGCAGAGAAGCTTAAAACATGATTTGGGGCCATAAGCAATAAATGGAATACCTGTGGCATCAACTCCAGCGTGGTTATTCATGCTCAAGTGTTCCTGGGGGCTCAGTTAATTCCTAACTCTATTTAGGACCTGGGTTAATTAATGCCATGGGCTTTATGAGTTAAGGGAGGACAGATGGCTTTATTTTGGATTGTTAGGCATTTGAAGATCCCCCTGAGAAAGGTCTTGTGAGACAAACAACAATTCAATAAACAGTACCTTGTAGATACTGGTATTTTGTGGAAGCCATTCTATCATGATTAGGCCCCTGTGAATTACTCCTCAACCCCAGAGATATCTGCAAATTGGAGCTCATGTCTCCATGACAAAGGCATGTTTTTTGGGATCAAGGTCAATGCTTCATTTGTTTTGTGATTTCAACCTCTAAGTGATGGATAATACTAAATTTGTAATAAAGAGCTACTCTAAGGAGGACAGGGAGGTCAGTCTGTCTTTTGGTAGTAAATACACAGCTAAGAAAATTTTTCCTCTTTCAGGAAACTACACTAAGGGAAAATAATTTTCTTAGAAGTATGAAATTTTAAAGTTGTCAGAGACTTTAGAAACTGACTCATTCAAACTGCCATTTTCACAGAGGAGGAAACTTTGGTATAGAAGGTTTGGAGACTTCATGAAAGTCACAGAACTAGTCAGTATCAGAGCTAATACTGGACGCCAGGACTCCCGACATCTAACTCAATGCTCTTTCCACTGGACCATGATGGTCTTGGGGAAGCGGATGTCCTTATTGCCAAATTTCCTCTGAGAATGATTTTAATCGTATTTGCTCTACCTACGACAATATAGCTTAAGTTCATGGACTCAGATTATTCCCTGACGCAGTTTGCTATTTTATATCGTGTTAACACAAACTTAGAGTCACCCTCCACATTAAAAAAAAAATCCCATGAAACATCCATTTTTTAATCATATTTAACTTTTATTAAAAATGAATGTTGTAAATAGTTAGAAAACTAGATTTTTAGTTTAGGGAAGTTGAGGACAAAACAAAGTAAATGATGAGTTCATTCATGGTAAATAGACAAATGTGGGAAGTCCAGGACTTCAGGGACATGGAGGGAGATGAAAAGATTCAACTCAAAACCTACAAGCCTGTCATGGAGCCCCATCAGGTATGTTCTCAAATCATCTGCTGTGGGGGGTTGTCTAATTTCTCAATACATGGCAGACCTATCTGTGGTCCTACTACATGCAACTAACATACAGCTTGTATAGTGTGTGGCTCACCAAGAGCACTCAACAGCCCTCAAAGTCATCTATATTCAAGGAGAAGTATCCACTGATCATGTACTTGATGCTACCACAACATCCATGAACTACAAAAATTCTCAACTCCTACTCTCAATTTCTTTTCTTGTCTCCTCACCGCTTGGTGACACAATGTTCCCTGAGTTAGCATGTTCTTCACACCGCAATCTGAGTAGGGCTGCTCTGTGGAGCTGGAGGTCATGGATTTAATTTAACCACATCTACTTCTTTCTTCTCAGAGTAGAAGATTATTCTTGACCCGAACTCCCTGTGGTGTGGGAGGGGAAGTCTAGCTGGCATGGACTCCTTTGAAGCATTGAGGGCAGAACTGTTTCCCAGTAAGAAAACTACCACTTGGTAGAGGACGTGTTCAAGTTGAAGGTACAGGAAACGTTCTAAATTCCTTTGACCCCTCCTGCTATTCTTGATGGGGCTTAATGATGGTAAACAAAATAGCACCCTTTTGCTTCCAGTTAAAGTTCTTTTTCATCATTTAGAAGTTTTGCTCTTGTGGGGCTCCACTGTATTCCACATTTGGAATTATGGACTATTTGAGAAGCTGGGGAGCGTAGAGAAACAGAAAGACTCCTAAAATATGGCTACAGAATAACATTTTTAACTGTTAGAAATACCTGTATGTGGCTCTAGTACCTTAAGACACAGTCAGTTTTCCACCTTTGAAGCCTACAGGAAGAACTTCATGGTTGGAAGAGTTTCCCTTAAGGATTCTTCAACCCCTACGTTCTACTCTCTGGACCAACTCCTTCATATTACTTATGCAGGGCCTGACTTTGGAGACCCACAGAAGGTCACCTTTAGTTAGTGAAAGAGCACAGAATTAGGGTCTCTTTCCTCTTCACTTCTGAGTTCTGTCCATTGTCATGCCCTCTTCTGTAATGTTTATTTTTTGTTAGGTCAAAAAGTACTATTTTGGTAGTAGTTAGATTTATTTCTTTTTAACAGATTTTCCATTTTTAAGACACAAATCTTAATAATTCTTAAATGGAACTGTTTGAATGACAGTCAGATATTTTTATGCTTCTAAATCTTCTGTAGTCTCAGCCTGTTAAATCGTTTTAAATAATATATATTTAAAAAATAGAAACAGTGAATACCTCTTATTTCAATGAATATGTTAAAGGTTAATTAGAATATTTGTAAAGTACTCTGAGCTTCTTAGCAAAAGTCACCAAACTGAAAAGCCTTCATTTATTAAATCTGAAATCATCTTTTTTTTCCCCCCAAATACTGCAGGAGTATCAGATTTAGATAATTTCATTTTGCCTGGTTAAACCTGATTATGTGGCTATTCTGTTGCTGATGAAATGTTGTTGGCAAAGATTAAGCATATTTTCACCTAAAATCTGTTATAAGGGAGCATTACTGGATCTCCATTTGATTACCCGCATTTAGATCTCTTTTTCCCCCTATAGTGCATGCAAGTTAAACACTCACTGGGAAATGATTTACAATGTGTCTGTGTTCAGTTAAAAAGTACTTATTGAAAATAGTAATAATCACCAGAACATGCAGTGTTTACTGTTTGCCAAGCACTGTTTAAGCGCTTTGCGTATATTAATTCATTTAATCTTCACAGTGATCATATGAGAAAGATGCTATTATTATGCCTCTTTTATATGTGAGGAATCAGAACGCCACCTGAGGAACTGATGAAACTATGATTTGATTCCAGCAATCTGGCTCCAGGTTCTGTGTTCCTAACCAGCAGGGAATCGGCTATTTGTTTTCATATACCCAACAACAAACTCACGGTTTGGCTAATGTTTTAACAGCTAAATTTTCTAAAGAAACAATTGTAGTGAGTAGTGGTGCTATTTTCCTATGATAATCAAACTGTTGCACCTCTCGTAGTTGGTGTCTGATGTATGGAACTATATACATAAAGTCAGGCAGCTTACATTTGTATAGACAAAAAATTAGATATGATTATTTATATATATATATCCATAACTCCCCATGCATACATACACACTGGGGATAAATTATTCATATTTGATCTTTGTTAGCTTATCAAAAATGCTATTATAAACATGGTGAATATGTGCATATTGAGCAAATAAAATGCCAAAAACAGTTACATTTTAAAATCTTCAACTTATTTTTTCTTTAGATAAACTCTGATTTAAGATAAATCTTGAAACTCAGTCAAAGACCTGGAAATCAACTAGGTAGAAATCCAAGCTTTTGAAGCAGAGGCATCAGAGGTAAATAGTTTGTCTTTAAAAAAACCATTTTCTTTAACTGACAATTAAATATATTATTTCATTAAATAATCTATTCTCATGGAATTTTAAAAATATGATTTAATTTACAAAAATCCCTTTGAAAGAAGATCTCAAAAGAAAGCATCTCTACTTATAGTGAGGACCTCTGTCTTTCAAATGTATGTAGTATGATTATTACGGTTGATCACGCTCCTATCTTGAATTGATAGAAAGTTATGACATTTGCAGACTCTCCAAGGTTTTAAAAATTCATGTGCTCCCTTTAAAAAATTCCCTCAGTGGGATTTAAACACCTGTCTAGAGTTAAAACTCCTGTCTAGAGTTAAAGATTGGTCCATTACAGGCAATATACCAGGATTTGAAAAAGGTTAACTTTAATTGACCTCATGGATTTCTTCCCAAATACATTTCTAATGTACGGGGACTCAATATTTTGGGTACTGATGGTAAAATTAGCTGAATCTTTCCAACACAAGCTAATATCTTCTTATGCAGAGAAGTTTGAGAAATGTCTTTCATTTATGCTTCTTTATATGACTATTTCTGTCTGCAACTTGTCTCCCCATAATGGCTCATTGCTTCACTTCCACTGGTGTGGTGCTCAGTAACTTCCTTGAAATGTCTTTGGGGTTGATGACAGCTCCTAACCATTCCCTGGAAGGAGATTATGAACGTTAGAGAGTCCCGTATTCCCATAGCCAGTCCAAAGTCCCTAGACCATGAAAGCCAGAAATGACAAGTCTGTTATGATTTTTTTTAAACCTATTTTATCCAAGTCATTTGAGACTGAATCATGATCTAATCTGTGTAATCCTCTGGCTTGGGTCTGAGAGGATAGTGACTTATTACAAGGCAAGCTTGTACTGAGAAACATTTCTTACATGAGTATTTTCTACCCCTCTGGCTCACGAGGACTTCTGGTGTTCACACTACTTCCTGTCTGCACAAGACATGCTCTTGAATCACACGGTGCGTGTGTTTAACAGGTCTGTGTGCGTCTCGTCTCTTTATTGCTCTTCCGGTCTTCAAGCTTTGCATACAATCTTATACCTGCCCCCCTCCAATGTCTTACAGTGTCACCCTCAAGCGCTATGACAAGAGCTATGACTGGAGATCCTGGAAAACATGTAAGCTGGAATGAATCCTTCTGAACTACCTTGCTCTGCTTCTCAGCTGAATTCTAAGGACAGCCTTACCATCTGTTGGCTATCTCCCATCTGGAAATGGTTCCTCCACAAACACCATGTATGTACCTAGAAAAGCTTCCAAAAACTAAGGTTTTTGTCTGGCCTAGCCTTTGAAGGTCTTTGAAATCTTGGGCACTGGCACTCCCTCTAGACTTCTCTGTCCATTAGCAGAAGGCACACCTTCCAGAGATCACTGACAGTAAGAAAGTGGAGCAAAGGCCAACATAGAGTTTTTGTTTTTGTTTTTTCTAAATTCACAGAGACTGAAAAAGTAGGACTGATAGCTAGGGGTAAGTGTTGGATGCTAATGGTGATGACATTGGTGGTGAAAATTATAATAATATCTAACTTCCTGATTGTTCACAATTTGCCGAGTAGTACTGTAAACACATGACCTGTTTAGTCCTTTATTCTTTAAAATAATCTTATGAGCTAGCTATTATCCTCAATAAACAGAAAAGGAAATCAAGGTGTGGAGCTTAAAGAACTTGCCAAGGTCTAGGTAGCTAAAAAGCAGCAAAGTCCGAATTTGAAGCTATGCTGTCGGGCTCCAGAGCGTGTAATCTGAAACACTTCACCATAAGTTTTAAATTGTATCCCAGCAATTGGTGTTAGGTATATCTCCTGAGAAGACTGGCTGGTATCCTCAATCTCTGAACAATGGACTAGCACCATTATCCCATTTGGATGTTGGTTTGCAAGGGCCACTGGGAAATCCTCCTTTTCAGGGCTCAAAATGTTCTTAGACTTTTTATGACAATGTTTTCTTCAATTGGAAAAAAAATTGTGACTTGCTGAATTGTCATCATGAGACCAGAGTTTAGACTATTCTGTTTATTCTGAAAGGTAATTAATAGAATTACATCAAGGAGAAAAAAAGAGAATTTTCACACTTTCCTTACCTTCTATGAGAGATGGAGAAAACTAGTGTCTTAGTGCTCCATTATGAAAGGGGAAGCTGTAGCTGGATGCCCTTGCTGTCAAATTACTTGAGTATAAAAGAGGAAATGGGTCATGTCGACCTTGGGGAAGCTACACCCAAGTTGTGTCCACAGCTTGGCCGTGAGCTGACTGATCTTTGTACTTCCTAAGATGCTGGTGGTGGTCTCAGGGGTTTGGAAGGGCAGGGAAAACCTTTATACCATTCAGGCTTTTGAAACAGTAGAAAGAACCAAGCAATTCTGCAGCAGAGAGCTGAGAAACCAATATAGTTAATATCATATTATTAACTAGTATTATCCCTAGTGGAAAATAAAAGGGAGTTTTTTGAAAAATTCTCTTAAGTGAAGTCTCTTGAAATTCTGAAATATTAAAACACTGACTTATAAAAAAAAAGTCCATTTATTAATTGACAGCCTGACAAGGAGAAATAAAAGATCCCCTAACATTTGGAGAATTTCCTCAAACATCTTCAACAGTCCCTGGATGGTTGATAAAATACTCTGCCTCTCCTTAACCTTGTCTTGGCAATTGGCCTAGTGGTAACTGACACCCTTTGACCAAATGGGTATATATCATCCACAGTGCTTAAGACTTTAAGACTCAAAGTGCTGATGACCTTGAGAAAATTGGATGTTTAAAAAGCATCATTAACTGAGTGACCTTGGCCACAAAACTTAGAGTTGTTCCTTTCTTTATGGACAATATCAAATTCTAGCTGTCCATCTAAAGCCTCGTGAATGCACGTGGAATTGAATTTATGACTTAATCCTAGTTCTTTTGTGTAAATACAGCCCCTGATGACCAAGGTAGCTGTTCTATGTACAAATGACTCAGTGAAGGAAAACTGCTTCAGCCTCTCCTGTCTCAGAACAGAGTACCTAGAACAGCACTTGCTGAATACATGTCAGTTTATTCCCTCAACCTTACCTGAATTCACATGGTAGATAGTGCAATTTCACCTGAGCTACTTTAAACAATTAAATTTTGTTGTTGTTTTTTTTATGTTGAAAATAAAATAAACCAAATCTGATATCTGAAGTTGTGCTGTCTGCAAAGATAGAAAAATCTAAGGAAAAAAGCCAATGGATTGTGATTAAAATTTTAGTGAGCAACTTCTGGCCACACTTTTCAAGGAGAAACTTCTCTAAATTCTGTGGCACAGAGACCACATATGAGGCAGTGTATTTTGTGTCTTCACAGATTTTGGTAATTTCTATAGTTCTTTCCTTCTTGCTACTTCCTATTCCATAGCTTTAAAAACAATTTAGGATCAACTTGAAAGCAAAGAGACAGATTTCTTCCATTTGGATGCTGCCAAAGGGATATATATATATATATATATACACACACACACATACACACACATATGCATATACATATATATATATATATATATGTATATATATATTTTTTTCCTCCCCCCTGGGAACAAAAGCACTTTAAGTTACACTGTGTGTGATAAGGAGATGCTTCTTATTAGAAGTTTCCTTGTGATTGAGTGGAGATGAGACCCATCTGAGCAAATGGCTGATGACCCAACAATGGATCAGAACGTGCTAGGTTAGACTGGGCAAAGGTGGTTTTCCTTATTCATTCAACAGCCCAAGAGAGGATATTGTCTTTAATTAAGAGAGAAGGGGAGGGAGTCCTGATGGCGCAGAAGAGGTGATATGATAATGAAGACCTTGCTCAGTACTGAGTTTTTTGACCATTAACGACAGTCGCTCAGTGACTCAAGGTGGAACTACTCTGAGAGTTGAAAGCCTGGAATGTTTCTTTCCCTTGTGGAATAATCCAGCTTAAAAACCCTGAGTGTGTATTCCTCTGAAGATTTCTGACAGCCTGCCTCCCTCAAGGGGACAACTAAATCAGATTTAGTCCTTGTTCTCTTTCTGCAAATAAATTCCCTTGTGATAAATAGGGTTGCCCGGCTGCAAGCTAACTTGTAAATTGGGGATCATGACCACAGTGTCTCTTCCTGTGTGCGTCTCTATTATTCCTCCTGCTCTGGTCTGAATGTGTCCCCCTCACATTCAGATGATAATCTTTAACCCCCAAAGATGCTGATATTAGGAAGTGAGGCCTTTGGGAGGTGTTTACGTGATAAGGATGGAGCCATTATGAAAGGGATTAGTGCCTTATAAAAGAGGCTCCAGAGAGATCCCTTGCCCCCCTTCCGCCATGTGTGGATATAACGAAAAGTCTGTGACCTGAAATAGGGCCCTCACTCGACCATGCTGACACTCTGATCGCAGACTTCCAGCCCCATGAAGTGTGAGAAACACATTTCTGTTTTTTATAAGCTACCGGGTCTGTGCTATTTCATGGTCGTGGCCTGAATGGACAAAGACACTTGTTTACTTCCCTTCCTTTGTCCTCCCTCCTCTGATGAATTCCACCTTTCTTAGAATTCATTAGTGCATTTGTTCATCTTTTGAAAACATGTTTTCTGAGTGCTTACTATGTGCCAGGAATTGTTTTAGGTTCTGGGGATTGAATGGCAAACAAAACAGAGCAATTCTCTACCCTCAAGGAGCTAAGTTTGTAGCCCGCTCTGAAGTTTGGCTGAACCCTGGCTCTTATTTATTGACAGCTTTGTACATTTGGGGCAAGTTACTTAACTGAGCTGTGCCTCGTTTTCTCCATATAAGGGAGTAGTATTGCCTTAACTGGTCTTTATAAGGATCCAATGAAATAATACATGTAAAGCATTTACAAACAGAGCGTGTGGTACGAGCTAGTGTCCTGCACACGCTGCTATGCTCCTTGCTGTTGTTGCTACTATCATCATGTTCTTTCTCCCTGAAATGCTTATTGACTCATCATTTGCCTGGCGACCTGAGAGACCACTTTAATTCGTGCCGCATTTTCAGGGCCGAGGAGCAAGCAGGAGCCCTCTCTGAAAAGCCCCAGCGAGCAGAATTTGTGAGACTAGCACACGACTGTGTAGAAAAATGAATTATCCAACATACTGCAATGGATCCTGCTGGAAACATGGGGACCGGTACCCTTGATACACAAGAGGCATGTGAGCAGAAACAGCTCAAGCTGAGGCTAAGGGGTGCTTTGAGAATACACAGACTGTCCAGTAGAGAAGTCAGATCCGTTGCTTTTGCAAAGGGCAGTCTGTCCCTCTTCTGTATTTGTAGTATGCATTCAGAAGGTAGCAGATTCCTCTCTGCCTCTATTTACCTATTTCCTGATACTTTAAAACTTTTTGATACTGGTAAAAGAGGGAAATCATTTCAGATATTTTTTCAGACATACCCAATTCTACTTTGGCAGTGTCCCTTGGCCCTCTATGCCTTGCAGGTAACCGTTCTGGATTCTGACAAGTATCATGATGAATCACTAGCTTGAGGTAACTTCTGTCTCTTCACACTATTGATTTTACGAAAATCCAGGCTTTCATAAACTTGGATAACCATATATTTAATGTCATTTGTCCTTAAAACAACACTTGTCTAGGGAACAATCACCACACTTTATACCTTCACTAAATCAATGATGTATTTCTTAAAATGAAAAGAATGTTTAAAAATCATCTTTTTCTAACATAGGGGAAAAGCAAATCCCAACTTTTCATGTGACTATGTTTTCGATAACCCTTTGGCTTTTAAAACAGAGTAAATTTAAACAAAGTACTTAAAACAGAGTAATTTGTATTTATTAATCATTATTGTTAATTGATAAAATTTACTGCAGTAAGTAGTACCTATTTTGGTGAACTTATACTGGTATACAAAGAAGTGTTCCCTTTTTTTCCCACCCTTAGTTTTTTTGGTTCTAAATTAATATTCTTCACCAGTTTTTGTCTACTCAATCTTGGGGGGACAACTGCATCTTTGGTAAGCGAGGTATGCAACCTTGATACAGTGCTTTTTCTAGAGTTTATTTTGGTTGCACAACTGTTTTTTTTTTCTTCACATGAACAGTTAAAAGAAGGTTCTAACCCATCCCTGTCTAGCACCAAGTTTGCGCCTTTGAAAGATAATTTAGTTTCTGAAGGTTTTGTTTTCTTCATTAGTAAAGTGAAGGGCTGACCTTCATAATCTCTGCAGTGTTTTTGCTGTCTCTACAACTCCCTGGATCTATTGAAATCCATTCCCACCCACCCCCCCCAGCGGAACTATTGTATCTGGGATTTTATAATAAAAGTACTAAGGCTTATTCCATAAGCAAGGCAGAAATCAGTTGCACTACTCTAAGTAAGTAATTAAAAAGGCCTGAACAAAGAAATGCACTTGACAATAAAACTATATTGACTTTAACTTAATTTTCCTTTCTATTCTCCTCCAATAGTCCTGGCTATTGGAAAGCTTCAGGCCACCCTGGGGGCACTGTTCTTATTGGTGCAGATACAATATTTGACTGGCATCCCCCAGGGAATTTTTTTGGTTCCAAATCTCCAAATAAATTCCAGTATCGACACATTTATTTGTTATCTGCTTCTATCTCATTAAATACAGAACACAAAGAACAAAACAATGATGAAATATTCTGTATTCTGATTATCAGAATTTCAGATTAAGGAATCTTCATTTTGTGGGTTCCATGAATGAGTTATTCGTTAATGGGTGGTTGGGCTACGTTCAGAAAACAGCATTTTCTTTTTTTCCCTAGTATAAAGGAAGAAGATACTGATCTGTAGATCTGAGTGTACTAAATTGGGGATAAAGAAAGCAGAGAAATTGCTTTATGCTGACTGTTGAGGGCGCATAGATTCCTTGTAATGGGAGTGTGTCATTATAAGTTTTATTAAAAAAAAAAAAAACAACAGAAAACAACTGCCCACATCTTTTTTTCCTTTTGAGAAAATTTTTTAACTTTTTTATTCTTTTTTTATTCCACATCCCCCTCCCCTCAATATGAGATAACCTTTGAGAATACGTTGTCAGTTTCTTACCTTGAAGAAGGTCATTGTTGATCCATCTCTGACCGCCCCATATTCTATCTTGGTTTGCTTTGCCAGATCATCTGCTGAATCTATGGGGGATTCCATTCTCTCTACTGTCAGGAAGGCGGCCAGATTGGCAGTGTAGGATGAAATGATGATTAACGTGAAAAACCACCATATCCCTCCAACTATTCTGGTCGATAGAGCTTTGGGCATCAGCTCAGATCCTGTGATGGTATCATCAGAGTAAGAGTGTTAAACACAGTTAAGAGAAGAGGGAAGACTCATGATTTGACACTAGTCTAGGGAGATAATGCATTTTTATGACATAAAAATTATAAAGTCATTAAGGACTTACTCTCTTGTGTGTAGGTGAGATAGAAGTGTTTTTAAGAAAATAGAGCAAAATCTAAATGATCTTTGATCACTAATTGCAACTATTGCTTAAAATGCAGTTTATCAACATTTGATGGTATTAAATGTTTTTAGCCCTGAGCTATTACATGTCTACAATTTATAGAGTTAGTTTAATTGCTTAGATTTGGTTTGTTTGCTTGTTTTTCTTAAAAAGTAAATCCTAAGACTTAGGGGGCTTCTATTAAACTGTCTGATATACATCTTATTGTGTGAAATAAAATGTTATTAGTCTTTGTACAACTATGAAAGCTTGGAAACACTAACTTATTTTTGTTTAAGATTAAAGAGTGTGAGAAACTTATAAAAGATTAATATATTATGCCATTTGTCACATGTACTTTAATAAAACTTTAGAATTTTACAATCAAGTGAAATAGCATAAAGCTACACTTAACAGTAGATGAATCAATTTCCATTGTTTTATGTTACTTTTAAAGTCAAAATTATTTTTTTCTAAGGTATATTCTTGTGTGACTGAGAAGAATAGATTCACTGAAAAGCATACTTTTGTCCTTTAAAGCGCTCATTTTTATTTTTTATTAAAAAAATTTTTTTTCAGATTTCACTTATTTATTTGAGAGAGAGAAAGAGAGTGAGAGCAGGAGAGCAGGGTGAGGTCCAGAGGGAGAAGCAGACTCCCGCTGAGCAGGGAGCCCAATGTGGGGATTGATTCTGGGACTCTGGGACATGACCTGAGCTGAAGGCAGATGCTTAACCAACTGAGCGAACCCAGGCGCCCCAAAGTACTTGCTTTTAATTATACTTCAAAGACTGGTCATTTCTCAGGTGGAAAGGGGCTCTTCCGGGTAAACATACATTTTTAGATGTCATCCGATGTTTATTATTTGTAAAAGATAACATGGGGAGGCACGTAACATGTTTACCAAGAGACTCTTCCTCTCTAAAAGAAAGGGTATATGGGCCAAGTTTACCGACACAAAGGGTAAATATTTGTGAAAACTTTCCAGCTCAAAACTGTTGGTCAACCTGAACTATAGGTGTCTATGAATCCAGTTGTAGAATTATAAAGGGGCAGAAGGGGGAATACAGGGCTCACTCCAATAGTACTGATTCATGGGTGGAT